>NC_089855.1:32744718-33344718 GCF_036373705.1 Amia ocellicauda
GGAAATCAAAGTATAAATTATTTTCTTTCTTTTTAATGTTGGTACAGAAACAGCTGTCAGATAGGCTATCAGTGTGTCAGATCTACTGAAATATTTAGTGTGATTGGGTCTGGCTTGTTTACTTATTTTTGGGGGGTGGTGGAGTCTGGTAATGAAGTGAAGTGAAGTAATTGTCAATTTGCAAGGCCTTTGATGCTTTAAATAATTTGTTGAGCTATTAGCTTACATGCCAGCAGCAAACATGTTCCTGTTAAAAAGCTGTCAATATGTGTGCATTGGATTAAACCTCCTTTTATATGCAGCTGATTACTGTGGTGCTCTCTCAGCCATGAGAAGTGGAACTGTATATTTTCCTGATGTTTTTTTCTAAGCATTTTTCTAATGTTCTGTGCTTAGTGACACTGAATCAACTCCCAATTATTAGTAGAACATGGGTTATATAGCACAATACAGGATATTTCACTTTGTCAACTCTAAAGTTTAAGCAAATTGTTTCACTGAGCACCATTTGATCCAGATAAGGAAGGTGAAACGGGGATTTGACAGGTGTGAAAGCATGACATTGTTTACATGATTAAGTTATCTCAGTCTGAGGGTGAACCTTTATATACTGGCAATGCTTTAGTTTGAAGTACAGAAATGTTAACATTGGCAGGTGTTATGAAATTATTAGTAATTCATTGTTTACAAAGGGTTTACATCAGAGACCAAATTGCCTTTTTTTGTAAGTCATTTAGTCATTAGACACTAATTACCAGGTTATGGACATATTTATTAATAGTCTTTTAATATTATCCAAAGGTTTTACATAGCAGCAGAATGGGAAGCAGTGCAAGTTGAAACAAAGTCCTCAGCTGAACTCTGAAACCATGCATGTCTATGTATTTTTGTTTGCCTTACATTGAACCAGCCTGCCTACTGGACTACTGCCGAAGGACACATCCCATTTCGTAAAGCCCTAATTGCAAAGCACAGAGTTCACACGTTCATCTCAATCTTAATAAGACATCTCAACAGTTAACAACCTCAGTTTTGTTCATAATTGTATCTGTACATATTTTTCCTTTCATTCTTCCTCTCCTCATCCACCCCTCCCCCCCATCCCTTCCCTTTCTGTTCATTGTTTCTTTCCAAGTCCACTGAGAGATTATTGCCCCCGATGTCGGCACTCATTTGAAGACTTGTCCGTCTCTTCTAATTTGGTCTTTTGCGGAAACAGCAGGGGTTGATTAAAAAATAGAAGAAAAAAAAATGTAGCAGGCTGTGCTGGGTCTGCTGAGCACAATCTCTCGCTGCATCTTTCAGTGTGTCATGGCTGTGTCACTCAAAGTGATGTTTCCAACTCCTTTAACATTGCATGAAGGAAGACAAGTATTCCTTTATTTTGTATCAACCTCTTTTGTGAAGAAACCAAGATGCATTTTAGTTTACAATTTGAAATTATCCGGTACATTTTTGTTCACTCTTTTCAATAGCTCTTGGTTTTAGACCATGGGCCATTTTAGTTATGTATAACTGAAGTGAGCTTCATCTGAAACAATGCTTGTAACACCTGGTATAGATTAGGGTGTTATTTAAGTATTAATAGAGTGTTATTAATCAAGTACTAACTGACATCCACTAAAGATTAGCTGCATGTTCTAAACAAATGGTACCTTGTTTCCATACGTTTCCACACCTTATAAATGTATAATTCTGCTCTAACACACTTGTTTATAAATAATTTATAAGGTGACATGTTGCAACCCTTAAGCCAGTGGTTCTTCACTGGTCCTGGAGACCTGCTTGTTAATAATGTGCTTAATATGACTTGTTTTAAATATGTAGCTTACACATTATTTTGAGATTTCAAGTGCCTTATATAATTTAATATAATATTCTTATAACTGTTTACAATTATTATAAAGGTCTGATATGCCAAATTATTACTTAATTTAAGGGTTCTTGGTAAGTAACTGAGAGCTTAACTGCTACAAAATCAAGCAAGACAATGGGTCCACGCGGCCAGGGTTGAGAACTATTGACCTAATCTAAAGTGTTATGCAATGTTCATAAACTGGATGGTAACAATTCAAGTTTAGCACTAGATATTCAAATACATATTAAGTTTTTTTGAATGAAAGGATTCAACATTAACACCCTAAATGTAATGTACTGTCACACTTTTGCAGTTGTTAATTGCAATTGCCGGAACACGTTATTAAAACCGCAATAAATAACATAATGAAAGCATGTTTACAATGTAGAACTCATTTAATGTTATCTCTTCAGTGAGACCAAAAAAAATAATAGCCATGACATTTCACAGAAGTCTGTCCACATCAAATCAGTCTACTGAATTGTAAAGTTTAAAGTATTTTGAAAACCTTTGTGCATGGCATTGCTTTAAAGTGGATTGTTAGCACCTGCTAGCAGTACTTGTGCACACTAGTCTCAATCAGCCTTCAATCAGTCAAACTGTGCGACAGTTGGAAATTGCTTGTTTGAGCATACCTTTTGATTCCCTTTTGAAAGGCATCTGTTGCCATTGGGAACTCAAAGGACCAGGGTGAAACTGAAGTGAAGTTCGCCAGCAGCTCTTTATTTTCAAGACAATCCTCTGAAAACAATTTCTCCCTTTCTGATTACAAACTCAGATTTTGCTTAACAGCTCTCATCAAATTGTCAGCGGCAACCAAGCCATGACTTTCTGAAGGCCGGACTTCAGCGTTTTATTATTAGAATATTATAATTAAAATTATGCAAATGTCCTGAAATTAGTTTTCTAATGTGTATCGTCTCATGCTGGCTTTTGTGTGATGGATGCCTCGTGTTGCCCTTGGCAAGCACAGGAAGGTAGGTTTGTTGGCTTGATGATTTATAAAGGTCCCCAGCCAAGCTAAGCTTTCAGGTCCTTTGACTTTGCAAACTCACCTAGACTACACCTGAAAACTCTACGATTTATCTCTCTGAAGTACCGAGCTACTTCACATTAATCTCAGTGATGAATCTGATTACTAGCACATTTGTTTAATTTCTAGTTCTATATGCATATCTGTCAACCGTGTGTTTGGCGGGTTGACCAAGTTCTAGGAAACAGGCGCACAAACAAGCATGGATACACTGAAAGAGGAGTGTGTTTGTTATGTACAGAGAATATGAATCAGAAGTAGACAGAAAAAAACATAGCCTAGACAGACAAACTCATCCAAATCACAAGTCCAAATCCTTAAGCCAAAGTTCCTTTTCTACTTTTATATTTTGTAAGTCGCCCTGGACAAGGGTGTCTGATAAGAAATTATTATAATAATAATAAAAATAATAATATTATCTTTCTTTGCATTGTCATACAAAACATACAGCATTTTCACAGGAAGTCAATTCAAGATATCTCAAATTCAATTCGAGATATCTTAAAATATAGTTAATTTGAGATATCTCAAATGCAATTCATGGTGGCCATTTTGTGCCACACCTAGCACTGCACCACAGCATATTATATGTTTTTGCACCTCACTGGCTATTTTTGTATATCTTCCTCTACTATACAAGCTTGTCAGATATTTGGTATTATATTGCATATGTTTTGTTACACAACTCTACAATATGTCACCTTAACCCCAGTGCAATGTAGCTCTTTACAGTTCCTTTGATGAATGTAAGTCACTTTAGAGTGACCACCAAATAAAATAATATCTGATGTGTTACAACCTCACAGATGCAATTGCACATTTGCACTCAGTGGGGCTATTTACATGCAAGTTGAAATTGCTCTATGAGCATGCATTCATGTACAAATGATGCATGCATGTGCTCCTGAATATGGGACTTTTAAATATATCTGTACAGTTTTTGTGTTTCTTTTAATATTTCAACAAAGTGCCTGTGTTCAAAACCAACACATCAGGAATTGTTTCTTATATATTTGTTCTAAGGCTTAATTGATACAGAACTACTATCATCCCAGTACATAGAAAGAAAAAAAATGTCACGTTTCATTAAAAGCCACACTTAAATAATGACTTTCTGTAAGAAATGTCTCTGAGTTCAAAAATCCATCATGGATTCCAGATCCTGAATAGATTGAGGCAGGAAATTCCATGAAAAGAATAAAGTGAACTGCTCTCAGTATGGTCTTGGAAACACACAATATGCCAGCATCAGTTGAGCATAAAGTGTGACCAGGGGAATAATCTGATAGCAGGTTATGTAAATTACTAGGAGCAGAGCCCTTCGGTGCCATGTATGTCAATATTGTAATTGACATGCAGCTAAAACAACTCCAGGCATATGTGATTTTTCCTGTCAAGATTCATACATTTTTCAGCCTAACCCATTTTCTTCTTTCTCTTGGGACCACACCCCACCTCCACCCACCCACACACACACACACACGCACACAGACGCACACACACAGGGAAATAAAATAAAATTTAACTTAAAATATATTCTTGATTAAATCCAGTTTACTTTAGTACATTTATTTTTATCAGTCTGTCTATATAAACTCCATTAGAAAAAAACAATACAGATAAAACTATTGTTTTCATATTCTGCTGTGTTTAGTAATGCCAAAAGATTTTGTATAAAACACCTGCATTTAAAGTTTCAAGAAATTAAACAAATTCATGTGATATTCCTCTCAATTATTTTGGTTAAAGAATAATGTTTTATATGGTCCATTAAATGAGAAAATAAAATTGTTTATAGATTTTTTTTCAGTTGTCAGAATCTCAGATTTTACAATGAATATTAAAAGATCAGATAAGGTAAACTGGATTTAAAAATGCTTTACATTCCCATGTTCTTTAAATGTTTAAGAGTCCAAATCATTTTGGATTCGTCAAAGCCTCTCAAAGGCTGTAAAAGTATTACAAAATACGGAACTGCCTAAAGTCATGTATTCCAGGTCCCAGACTCAGACTGTGTATATATACATATATGTATGGATTCTGTTCCGTGTATCTGAACAAGAAAGTGAAAACAACCACAAAAACCACATTGCTTCAGTTAATAAAGTGTGTGCTTATGGCAAATTGTTGTCATCTTAATTGCTTTCAATTCGCCTCCTGCTGCTGATACCATGCAATGAAACAAGCTTTCTTTGTCTGGGTCCTGTATTTGTGCTGCAGGCCTAGATTTCAAACATAATTGCAGAGAGAGGCAGCACAGCAATGGCAATTGACTCAAAAAAACTGCTCCATTCATGTCTCAGTAACTCCAGGTTGTTCCAGTGTAGTAATGGTTTTGTATTGTTTGTACGGCCTCCTAAAAGATTGTTTCCAATTCCCTATGGACTCTGTGTTTTAAGGACAAGCATCACACTGAGGACCGAAGAAAGCTTGTACATTTCCGCCTGAATACATTCAATCTTGAATGTCCTGAACATTACGCCACCATGGAGTAATGGAGTAACATTGTGTTACCTAAAATTATGGGTTGCTATCATGTTTATACTCTATCATATAAATTGCTGTTAAAACTTACTAAATTATGAGAAAAGTCCAAAGCCAACATGGCTGTTGCTTCAGATTTATGTGCTGGCTTTTGACATGCGACATTAGCTTTTCAGGCTGATCTTCCCATTCTGTCATTTTAAAGTCATCTCTTTACTTTTTCCCCTCAATATGGATAGATTTGAAATGTTGAACTGGACATCAAGTATGGTTCTAGTTAGGAAAAGATTAAACCACTCGAGCGTTGCTTTAGCAGTATGCTTAGGGTCATTGTCCTGCTGGAAGGTAAACCTCCATCCCAGTCTCAAATCTCTGGAAGACTGAAACAGGTTTTCCTCAAGAATTTCCCTGTATTTAGGGCCATCCATCATTGATTCAATTCAGACCAGTTTCCCAGTCCCTGCCAATTAAAAACAGGCCCACAGCATGATGCTCCACCACCAGGCTTCACTGTGGGGATGGTGTTCTCGGGGTGTTGGGTTTGCGCCAGACATAGCATTTTCCTTGATGGCCAAAAAGCTCAATTTTAGTCTCATCTGAACAGAGTACCTTCTTTCATATGTTTGGGGAGTCTTTGATCAACAGCAGACGTGTTTGCTTATTTTTTTCTTTAAGCAATGCCATTTTTCTGGCCACTCTTCCATAAAGCCCAGCTCTGTCGAGTATATGGACAGATACTCCAGTCTCCACTGTGGAGCTTTGCAGCTCCTTCATGGTTATATTTGGTCTCTTTGTTGCCTCTCTGATTAATGCCCTCCTTGCCTGGTGTGTGAGTTTTGGTGGGTTGGTTTTTGTGGTGCCATATTCTTTCCATTTTTTAATAATGGATTTAATGGTGCTCCGTGGGATGTTCAAAGTTTAGAATATTTTTTTATAACCTATCCCTGATCTGTACTTCTGGACAATTTTGTCACTGACCGGTTTGGAGAGCTCCTTGGTCTTCATGGTGCCACTTGCTTTGGTGTTGCCCCTTGCTCAGCGATGTTGCAGACACTGGGGCCTTCCAGTACAGTTGTATTATATACTGAGATCATGCAACAGATCATGTGACACTTAGATTGCACACAGGTGGACTTTATTTAACTAATTATGTGACATCTGAAGGTAATTGGTTACACCAGATCTTATTTGGGGGCTTCATAGCAAAGGGGGTAAATACATATGCATGCACCACTTTTTTAAATTTTTTAGAATTTTTTAAAACAGGTTATTTTTTTAATTTCACTTCAACAATTAGGACTATTTTGTGTATGTCCATTACATGAAATCCAAATAAAAATCCTTTTAAAGTCCAGGTTGTAATGCAACAAAATAGGACAAATACCAAGGGGGGAGAATACTTTCGCAAGGCACTGTATTTTGTTTTGTTTTGTTTTATGGTTTCTATGCAGCAGATTGATCCCTTGTAATCTCTGCTCTCAATTTTTTGTTCACTGATATTCTACCTGACTGGGTTACCCAAGCTCAAACTGATACCAAAAAATAAATACAAAAAATTGGGTCATTTGAGGCAACACTCCCATTATAGCCTACTGAGGAGCCAGACATACTGCTCTCCAGAGACACTTTTCCTTTACCAAGTGAAAGTGCTACCTTTGAAATGCGTTAAATATCAATAACTTGCTGCTAGCTTGTGCCCGGCATACCAAAGTTGTATTCGTACAAAAGTGAAAAGCCTTCATCAAACCTTCTCTTCCAGTAGATACTGCACCTACATGGGCCAAACCAACGGTCTATGTGCTTTATTTTCTGCAAATACAACAAAGAAGGTACAGTTAAAAAGAGAACTCATTTGAGTCTTACTGAGCTACCACTAAGAAAGGGGATATATACATTGCTGGCAAACATAAAGGTTCAGTTTCCATCTCAAGAGAAAACTTGCTAAACCCTGTGATGCTGTGTGTGGTGAGAGGCGCTGCCCCTCAAGGAACCCCGGGGGAGGTGAATTATTGGGAGATGCACCTTCCTCTTTAAACAGGAAGTGATCCATTTGGATTGTGAGAAGTTTGTTATGTGTGTGTGTCTTTTATAAGTTCTGTGTTTAGAAAGGGGCCTGTTTATATGTTTAGGTAGACTCGATTAGACTCGATCTGTTTCCCAAACCCCCGCCTTAGAGCCCCAGTGCCAAACTGAGTATGAACTCCCATCTCAATCAAAAGGCTGTAGACAATTCTACAAATCTATGCTGACAGAAGGGTTGTGTGAATCTTTGGAACGGGACAGAGGATTGAGTAGCCAGTCTACTTTTGGTTATTTTTATCGGGCAGGGGAAAAGTGGAAGAGAGGATGGGTAAGTAAGCTCCTATGGCTTTATGGAAGGAGACACAATTATCGTGATCAAGACTAGACTATGAGCAAAATATTTTTTTCCCATAGTGAGACCACAAGTACAAACACATTGGCAGCAACAGTAGTTGAAACAAAGAGAAGATCAACCAAAAGGGTAAACTGATTGCTTCAATGTCTAAGGTTAAGGGGAAACATTTAAATGTCTTGGAATGGCCTAGTCAAAGCCTAGACCTCAATCCAATTGAGAATCTGTGGTATGACTTAAAAATTGCTGTACACCAGCGGAACCCATCCAACTTGAAGGAGCTGGAGCAGTTTTGCCTCGAAGAATGGGCAAAAATCCCAGTGGCTAGATGTGCCAAGCTTATAGAGACCTACCCCAAGAGACTTGCAGCTGTAATTGCTGCAAAAGGTGGATCTATAAATGATTGACTTTGGGGGGGTGAATAGTTATACACGCTCAACTTTTCTGTTTCTTTGTCTCATTTCTTGTTTGTTTCACAATAAAAAATATTTTGCATCTTCAAAGTGGTAGGCATGTTGTGTAAATCAAATGATACAAACCCCCCAAAAAATCTATTTTAATGCAAGGTTGTAGGGCAACAAAATAGGAACAGTGCCAAGGGGGGTGAATACTTTTGCAAGGCACTGTAAATAGTCACACAAATAGAAATAAATTAGAGAGCATAGATTTTGATATCTTGACATTTTCTATTGTGCGTGTGTTTAATCAGACTTTTACAATAGTTGTTTTTTTTCCAATTTTTTTTAAAGAACTCAGTTGTTGTTTTTTTGGAGATTGCTTTAAGTTTCCTGTTATTGAACAGATGTGGGGGAAAATGGGAAAAAATACCTTGTTACTAACTGAATTGGGACTGTCAGCAAGCTCTTAAACCTTGGGTGAAAACAGTAAGAAGCAATTGATGACTGTAATAAATTACTCTTGAACTGTTTAGATCACATCTTACAGTGTGAGTGTTGTGTGTTTTGGAATAGACTGTATGCACCTGTATTTGTATGTAGAGGTGTTGTTTTCCTGTTCAATTTAAAGGAAGGTTGCTCATTCATCATTGGTAAGAGCTAGTTTAGTATATTTGATTGAAATAATTGTGTTGAGTACTAAGCTTTAGCAAGATTTACATATGCTGAAGTAATAAAATCCAAGCACTCAAATGAAAGCCATTTATTAAATCCTCTGTGAGTTGCCTTCAAAAATTGAAATGCATGGAAATGATAAAAAGCTGCTCTCTTCCAATATGTTTTGCTTAATTAAGGAATTCAACAAAAAATCATGCTACAGAGCAAATTTAAAAGCATACCTCAAATTCTGTCATTAACATTTCCCACACATACAAAAACATAAATTTACTGATAAAATGTGTTCATTTTTGCCAACTCCTTTTAAAATTAACTAATTTCAACTCAAAGAAAAAAAGCACAGTGTTCTATCTAGATGAATTTGAGATCAGCATGTTCATGAGCTGTGACCCAAGAATATTTTTTATACTTAATGGCAATGGCTTATTTATATCTAACTGGTTATTAAGCAGTTGCTCATGTAGCCTAGCATGAGATTTAGGAGATTATATCCCTGCTAATTTTTTTCCAACACCAAATTAATCAATCAGGGGAATAAAACGTAAAAGAGAAACTGCTCTAAATTGGTTTAGACATGTTTCCTTGAGATGGAAGCAGTCTGCTGTTTACTTGTACTTCCAGAGTTAGTTTGTCGAGAATTGTTTATTTCGGCGTTCACATTTATAAATGATGAAGTTATGATGCATTCTGTGTGAATATCATAGGTATAACACATTAATAAAAAAAGCTGTTTCTCCCACTCATGGTGTTCACCATTTATAAAGGTTAGAGTCAGATTATGGCTGATTAAAAAAAAGTCATAAACATTTGTCATTTCATAAAGAACAATGCAGCAGAAACTTGATTGAAAGTATGACTGCATGTGTATTATTCATAGGTAACATGGTTCTCTTTTTCAACAGAATTACCTTCTGCCACCTCCCTTTCCAGAGCAAATGGCTGTATGTGGGCACAGAGCGAGGGAACACACACATTGTCAACGTGGAGTCGTTCATCCTGTCCGGATACGTCATCATGTGGAACAAGGCAATAGAACTGTGAGTGCTCTGTGGTTCTGTGCTGTGAGGGTTTATCAATGCCTTATCAATAGGGTCTTGGAAAATGCACATCATTTTTCAATGAATTTCACAAATGGTCACAGTGTTGAACAATTGCTGGGGAGAAAAATATAATTTAAAAGACAACACTGTGGATGCAGAAGTAAAATAAGGTAAAAACAAATGTTAAACTTTGATTATTATTTCTTAAATCTATTAATCCTGCAAGCTTAAACACAAGAGATGCTGCCACCATTGATATTGCATTCAAAACCAAACAAGAAAAGTCAGAGAGTTGTTGTGGATCAAAAAATCGAACAGCTTCACACAAATATATGAGCCAGGTAGTAACAACTGCTGCTTGTGACTGACATGGTATCTCAACCCCATTTCCAGGGTTGTTTAACCTATTGCTGTAGTAACAAAATTCACAACACTGACACCAAAGATCCTCTAAAGATCTAAAGATAGAGAATCTTTGTTGACACTGATCTAGTGTCCCAAACTGTAGCATTTGTAATTTGAAATAATGGTCTATGCAATCCGTGAAATCATCAGTTTTCCAGGTCCCTGCTTATGAATAATCACCACTCATCAGGTGTCATCTGATTTAAGATTCTGTCTTAAATCCGGCACAGTGGTCCACAGGTCACTTATCCATCTTATCTGGAGATACTACTGTTCTTACTGTTATAGCTATGTTTGATTATATTATTGAAGAAAGAGTGGATTTTGTAAATCCTCCTTGAGAGTTCAAGTTCTAAAGGTGTTCACATGTATGTTAATGTGATGCAAATCAATATTGCCTGATAAATGCATGTCTGAATATGTTCTGTATTCGTAAGTGCACAATTCTGACTATGAACACTTCTAAGATAACTGATTCATAAGTGAATGCATTTGAAGTTCTTTGGGGAAAGGGGCTGTGGGAGCTTTAGGCAGGCTTTGCTCTACACAGACACTATGCTGTCTTGAAGATTTGACTGAGGTCATTCGTTTTAAGTTCTTCCTGAGCCCTTCTGGGATCTGTTCAGTTCTCTGGGGTTTGCTTATGAAAGGCACCAAGAAGTGTAAAAACACCTATGAGTCATAGCACTGATTGTTTCACTTACGTTTGTTCTTTTCATGGCATGAGCTACAGTAAGGAGATGCAGATGCGTCACCTCTATTGCAGTGCTCCAACAATTTCCATTCTCCTAAGCTGTCTGCGTGGGATCTTATTTGTGTTCGCAACACATGCTTGGTGGAGGATCAGTTAACTAGGGTAGAGAACTGTTAAAAGTGATAGGGAGGTAATGTGATGCTGGGTGAAGGTGTCTGCTGAGAAATAATCAATACAATATTGATTATCAGAATATTTAATAAAAGTTGGGGGGGGGGGTTCAATGAATTCCCCATTATCTTAAATAGGACAAAGAGGGGAAAAAGTATTTGCAGAATATGTTTTAAATATGGTTGTGTGATGTGAATCTGATTTATTTTTTTCAGAAGCTGAATGTGAGGTAGACTGCAGCAAGTGCCATTAATGGCAAAGGTATCCAATAGGAAAAATAAAAAAGCTTTACATTACTGTTGAAGGGTAGTGTATCTGTTTGATATATTCATAACAGCACTGACATCATTTTAAAATGGGAACAATCACAAGGTTGTTTTTTGTTAGATCTTTGAATACATTTGTATTAATGTTATATACTTTGCGGAATACAAGTAATTAAATTGCCCATACACTTTTTGGCATTTATGTGTTACAACCTTCTTTAGGTTATGCAAAGTGTCATGACAAGCCTTTACAATGTGTGATGTCTCACATCAAGCACATCAGTATGCCAAGGCTTCGCTGCAGATTGTCAGAAAAATTACTTGACAATGAAAGATCATTACAGCATTCAAAATGTAATAGCCGAGGTTTGCTTCAAATAACTACATCTCAGATTTAAGCTTTATTATGTTTTCAGCGGCGCCTGAAATATTTGCATATTAAAAGGATCAGGTAAAGCTTATTTGGTTTCAGAAAATCATTTTTAATTTAAATACAGAATATAATTCTTTCTTTAATTATATACACATACAAACTACGGCAAACATCAAATAGCCAATCCACACTGAGATTCTGCCACCAACTTGTGTCTTTAAGTTAGCTTCTGATTAAAAATGTATTTATCTTTCTGAAAGTCATGTCCTTTTTCTTTGTATGTCTCTTGTGATGCACCCATTTTCTTGGTTCATTGATGGAACTGCTAAGCCCCTTGCCAATTTGGTTTCCTGTGGTGTAGTGTATTTAATGTGGTGTCATTTACCACCCACAAATATTTCGTAATAAGGGAGTCAAGTTTAGTCCAATACTTAGAAGAGGGTGTTAATGGTATCATAGAACATTCAAAGTTGATGCAATATAGGAAATTCATTTTTCATTTTGATAATGGAGAATCAAATGTGTAAAGAGGGCAATGGTGACCATGCATATCATCTTACACTTTTTATAGTAGTTATTTTTTGCATTTGATTGCAGGGAAGACTAGATATCGATACTCAAATAAGTAAATTGGTTTTTAACTAAAATGATTGACAGTAATTGAAGTGTTAGCAGCCGCATTGAGAGGTAATTAGGCCTATTGATTTTGTAACCAGACCAGGTATTGAATTCACTAAAAGGTGACAGGATTGTTGATCGAGACTGTATGTTAGTGATGTTGAACAGGATGTCATCAGTATATGAGGATATGGCATGTTTTAACTGGTGAGTAGAGAGTGGACACCCTTGTCTAGTGCCTCTATGAATGCCAAAGATTTAAAAACTAACACTCAGTTAGGTCTTTACTTTTTTTTAAATTAGGGAAGTCAAAGAAATATTAAGATCATGATGAAAAGTTCCCTTTTCAATAATTGACTCTGTGGTAAGACCGGTCCTAACAAATCTCAAAGAGCTTGCAACAATTCTGAAGAAATACCATCTATACACAGAGCTTTGCCGTGTTCACACATTGAAATGCAACTATTAATTCTGATTGTGAAATGGGGCTGCCAAGATCTGTTACTTGAACAAGCCACAGTATCTGATGAAGATTTATATAGATCAAAGTAGTAAAGACAAAAGGTAGTGCTAATCTCTGTAGGATCTGATACCAAGCCTTTTGTAGGGGATCATATAACTTGAATGGACAAGTCAGCTTTGTTCCACTGTCATGGAAAGAGTATTTCTGAAGAACACCATGCATAATTAATCCTATGTCACAAAAGATCATTAAATCCAGCCATAGCTGTGCATTGGTTGTATTCCACCACTTGTGCATGTATTTTTTAAGAGATGTTCTAGCATTTGGCACTGTTTTTCCAAACTGTTGATTTTCTGGCGCCGTGTTTTGTTTAAGTGAGAAGTAAAAATCTGTTTTCTGGTACAAAACCATTGATATCTTCCCATACCATTGTAGGGTCACTGAATTAATCTTTATTGATTTCTATTAATTCAGTTAATTTAGTTTTAAATTCATGATTTTTCAATCAGTTTTGAAGCAAGGTGGTAACTCTCCTTACTGTAGGGTAACTCTGGAATTCACTGTGTACCATTGTGGTCTGAAATGGTTACAGGAAGTATCTTTACTCTTTTGCATTTGAAATTAATTCGGGAGAGACAAAAATAGTCTTATGTCTAGCTGAGAAACAAGTGTAGTCTCCAACAGTGAGATTTGGTAGTCCCCAGCGTTGGATGCATTTATTTGAATACCAATTGAGTTAGAGCCTGATCTGTTCAATGAAATATCAAACACTGCATTCATGTCAATGCCGATTACTAAGGAACTGCCAGATAGTGCAAGCAAATAATTGCTTTGGAGTGTTGTGTGCATATTCTGAAACAAAAGCTATCTTCATGCCAGTTTGTTTCATGGAGACTCCATCCGCCCCAGTCTGCAAACCTCAGGTAAGAGTAAGTTGGCGTCTTCAGCCGAGCTGCGTGGATGAGAACTGTAGGTCGGCACAGCCATCTTTGTCAGAAATGTGTCGGCCTCGTAGGTTGATGAAAATGTCCCCTTTGGGAAACGCTCACACATTTTGCAGAGTAAATCAGGAACGATTAACACTAGAACCACCAACATTTCATACTACATACAACACCGCACCCGCATAATGTGCAGCTCCATTAAAAAGCATGTTTATGACAAAAATTAAAAACAAAGAATTGGATAAAAAGTAATAGTTTTACATACGAACATCACACAATATTTTCATGTCACAAACACTGCATGTACATTGAAAATTAAAATATTGTTCTTATTTTTTTCAAAACGAGCACATGTACATAAACATGAAAAAACATATAATAAAATAAACTGTTTAAACTGGTATATAAATTGGTATGCACATATTGAAGAAGACATACAATTCTAAAACAGAAAAATCCAGTTAAATAGCATAAAACTAAAATATAACATCTTATGCATATAATATATAATATTATAAAATATCTTAAAATGTCTGTCTATTACCACTGTGTACATCAATGCAGAAAATGTTTTTTTCAAAACTGCAGTACATTTGCCACAAGTCTGTTTGTGTTTAGCATTTAGCAACCTGGCAGTGTCTTTATTCTGTGTGCCACTGGGCGCAGTGCTGGCTGAAGGGTGAGGGGCACTTTCAGTCCTGTATAGATACTGAATTGTAGTGCCAACAGCAGTTTATAAATGCTTATTAAGAACACCAGCCAACCTGTCAGCAGCCTTACACCTAATACAAAATAATTAACATACATGATCAAACAGGTGACTGATCAAGCCATTGATCCAAAGAACTGGGTTTGTAACGTGAACAAGATTGAATTCCAACGGAAAGTTAGAAACTTGCTGAGCCAATCAGGACAGGCAAATGAGAGCTAATAAAATAAAAAATGATAATAATATATTAATATATGATGTGTAGAAAATTACGTGTAATCAACACGATTATAAATCTTTCACAATTATATTTTTTATTACAAAGATCAGATTATCGGCTATAATATATTCAGTATAGCCTAAACAGTATAGCCTATTCAGTATATTGCATAAACTGGTGGTCTAGCAGTTGGAGAAGAAAGTAGCCTATTTTTAACATATACATTTGTGCTGTCTCTATGACTATTGTATTACCAGCACTGCAAGGTATCCACTGTGGGAACATTTTCTGTAAAAAGACTATTGGGATATTCCCCTCCTCACCATCTTTGGGCCCAATCAGTCTGGTGTTGTTGTGCCTTGAACGATTTTCTAGATCAGCAATCTTAAGTTTCTATTTCTGGATTGCACTGTTTGACGCCATATTTGTTTCTGTCTGCAGGGAATCCACTTTAGATTACTGGATTACTGCCGTGTTAGAATCAACATAAACTTTTAGCGACTGCACTATGGCTTTGGTTTCTTGCAGGAAACTATTTTGTTTCTCGATTTCTTCACAGCATTAGGAATCACCAGCTCGAGTGAGCTCTGCTGTTTTGCTAACACTGCAGCAATGGCATCCGTAACACAGGCCTCAGTAGATCTCTGCAAAAATGTTTCCCATCAGGTGAAGCACCAGGTCAAGCAGTAGGTTTTGTGGTCCTGGCATCTTTAATAAAGGAAGCAATAATAATAATATATATATAAGAAAAAGCTGGTAGTAGGGTTAGGGATCTGGAGCTCTAGCGAATAGCAACCATCATGCTTGTAGGTCATGTGATCTCCAAGTTTGTATCTTTTTTCTTTTGAGATATTAAAATCTACTACCAAACAAATTATAGCATTTTTTAACTTGTACTTGATTGTATAAGAGGGCATTTACAACAAAGTCCAAAGTCAGCACAGGTTTCTCTGTCGTTGTTACAGAAGTACTAAATTAATTCAATGTTTCTTGACCAGGCTGGAGGTCAGTTTCTCAATGGGAGATGGCAAGCTTTAGTCCTTATCTGAGAAACATTTTGTCAGCCTGTTACTTCGTACCTATACCTGAACAGCTCATTAATTTCATAGGGTAAAGATTTCTTAATTGGCTGCAGTGTAGAGATAGCAGTTTTACCTTGCTCTCACAGGGTGTGAAGAGCAAGGCTAACCTTTCCATCTAAATGCAGTTCAGGCGGGAGTTTCCCAGGGGTTCCCACGAAAAGAGTAGGAATTAAACTTGTAATGAATGTTTTGGTTTTATTATAGGTGGGCTCCTTGAGTCAGTGGATATGTTTGCTGGCTCTTCATTAGCATTACCTGCTGACTCACACAGATAAATTGCCTTGGCTAGAAGGAAGATCTGCATAGTGTTAGAGACTTTGAGAGGAAAAGTACATTTGACCTCCATTTACAACTTACAATGAATAAGCTATTCAGGAGTGGTTCCTCTAATTTCAGTCTTTTCAATGTTTCTCTGTTCTCTGTTTGGTAGTGTAATTATGGCCACTTGCAAACTGAAAGCTGAGATGGAATGTCTGGATGCGATCCTCTGATCCTAGTTGCCACAAACAAGCAAGATGGGCACCCTATCGCATGTCACCTCATTTATTTATATCACACCTACTAAAAGGTAATCTCAAAGTACTTACAAATAAGCAAAAAACAAACATGCATCCATTCTAAAATCCTGGTCAGAAGTGGTAAGTATTTAAATGCCTTTTGATAAGTGTGAGAACTGAAATGCCTCTCATGTGCCTGGGCAGAGAAAAAAAGTTTAAGATCCAAAGGCAGTAGTCTGAAAGGGATGAACATGGAGATGTTCTACAGCAGCTAATGGCAATGCCATAAACATGAGCAATACAATTATATATTGTATTATTTGTGAAACGCTTAACCAGTGAACATTGGACACGGGGGGGGGGCTTATGGGAGATTGGATACTGGTTGACTATGTTCCGGTTGTCATGCAAAGTATTCTATCCTAGAAGTAATGAAATAATTAAAATGCCAGCTGAAGTAAGATCCAAGTAAGGACACATGCAGGCAATGCTCCGAAGATGAAAATAGACATATTTTACAGGTATGTTTTAAATGTGCATCAAGCATGTGCATCGCAATTCAGAATCAAACAACACTGCCGGGTTACTTTAAAAAACAGGTCTAACAGTTGCCCAAAGTCGATTTCTTGAAAGAAGGGGTATGTCATCCAATATTGAGTTACACAAAGACGCTCTGACAGCAGAGACTGCCCTGGGTAAACGAGTCTTATGATCTACTTAAAATCAGTGCTTGTCTTCTTTTCTTAAGGGTTTTTGAAGCTTGATATCAAGTTGGCTCCTTGTGAAACCAAAATAGCTCTGGAGCGTATTAAAACAATTTTTGCTACATTTTAATGATGGCCTATTCCAGTGAAGCTGTCAGTTTCTAGGCAATGTACTTGTAAAACTTAATTTCAAAGTCTGGCAAAACCAGGGTCCTACAAACACCAAAGACCAGATCAATTTATATCTTCCACCTTATATTTCAGTATGGCCATATGAGGTTGATATTTGTATTGCAGGCTGGGCACTTATGCTGACAATGTAGATAAAATGATGAATTTCATAATTATTAAACAAAATTATTAATGTTCTCAGTGGATTTTTAAGATGTATGTATATAGGTGATGGTAATTTAAATTGCAAGCATAGTTTACCCACTCTTGAACACTAAAGAAAACTTTTGTTAGTGCTCTTTGGTTTCAGTAGAAAACATCACAATTATATGCAATTAATGGAACCAAAACATAACATTTCAAATATGTGCTAACATTTTCATCCATGGGTTAGAAATACTGCTTTTCCTGTGAGATAAAAACTGTGAAGTGTCAATGACTTATGTTGTTTATTTATTTTTGTATTTATGTTTTTAATTAAGAGTATTTTGCTGTAGTACTAACCACCTATAGGTTAGTTAGAAATACATGACATTGGTAACATTTTATAATAAGGTGCTGCTTATCAATGTATTATTAATGGTTTACCAAGGTTTATTAGATAAATAAATTAGGTATATACTTTATAAAGTATTATAAATGTGTTATAACTCAGTTATATCAATACATGGAATGGTGTACCTTTTCCAAATAATGTATGAACAGGTTATAAACAAACTTACCTATTGCTTTGAGAAATTCCTATTCAAGTATTTTACACTTTGTTATTTAAAATGTTTAGCTACCTGATTGACTTCATATAATACTTCATAAAGTATCTATTCAATTACATTAACCATCTATTAAACCTTTATAAATCATTAATAACAAATTAATACATAGCACTTTAATGTACAGACAAAATCTATCCCCAAATAGGAACTCAAATATTTTGCCATTGCATTGATTTGTCTTTTTTGTTTAGTTTTTAATTTCTAATCAATGGATATTATACTTTAGCTGAAATAATGTCTTGGATCAAAAACAAAAAAATTGAGTGAGTGAGTTCCACATATCTTAACTTTACTCCAGCGTTCTAACAGTACTTGTAAATTTAAAACAGCTTATTATTTTTTTAATCTAAAATGTTTGGAGAATGTAGTCGGAATTCACCTGGGGACATTAAGAATTACAGGGGCGAAAAGCTTTGAAAGTCATTCTGGCAATAGCTTTTATTTTGATATCTATTTATATTTTTGTGTGAAAGCTTTGTGTGCAAATATTGATTGTAACCAATGTATATTACAAAAATATTATCATTATCATTGTCACTATCATTGCCATTGTCATTATTTAGAACACACATTAATCTAGTTTCAAGTATTCAGTGTGAACTGTGCTCACCTGAAGAACGGTGCTGAGAGAGGCTCAGTAGCTCTCCCAGGTCAGTGGTCAGTGAGTCAGGGGTAGAGATTAACTGAGTAGCATGCACCTTCACCTTAACCATTGAACTTGAAACATAAATGATAGCCACTCCCTATTTTAATTCAGTGTCAGAACAAATTATTATGTTATGGTATATTATATTTATGACCATTCCTTGAGGCCATTAGCAAAGTATGCCTTCATTATGTCCTTATGTATTATGCAAATTTATAATCACAAAATAACGGTTTGCCATATTGAGAGCCTGAGTTAAGGTAATTGAAGGGAAATATAGCAATCCTGAGTAAAATCATGTTTTGGTCAACTAGCAACCAACAATATTAGACTCAATAAATAAATACACAAATAAGTAAATACAGGTGTTTCTATGGATTATAAAATATGCAGACTGGAATACTAAAATCCATTGCACAGGAGACCCACAAAGTTTCCAATATGTTGTAGTGTTTGTGTGTTTTCAATATTTGAAATCAAACTAGGTAATCAGTTGTCTATGGCAGCTAATGTTTTCTTGCCTTTCATGGGACCCTTGCTGTAGTTACAGTTAATTTTCCATGTGTTTGCTTTGAAGTACAGTTAAAAAGGTAACAAAATCTCTTGCTAAGCTTGCATTACACTGGCTGGAATGCTGGGGGAAAATTGCAGACTTCTTTACATGTGTAAAGCTGGGTCTTGTTTGCAGTTGTTTTGATATTGACATACAGTATACTGAATGAAGAATTAAAGAAGAGAAAAGTCTTGTGTTATAAATTCACTATTAAGATATAAACACAAAGCTTATTAAGTTTGACTTTCATTCATCACTGTGGAACCAAATACAAGTTTTGGGGGGTCTTTCCCCTTCTCTGTTCTTAACTGTTCCCATGCTAAAAAAATTGTCTGTCCTGAATTCTGAAATCTGCATTTTAATTTTGAACTGTTCAAAATGAAGGATAGCCTATATCAAATCACAATTTACTCTCACAGCATTATTTTTATATTTTTGTATTTATATTTTTATAATCATATTTAGATCTAATTAAGTTTGTATGTTGTTGGTTGTTGGTTGTTTTTTCATTGCATAGTTTACCCACTGCACATTTGTCCCTGTACATCCCAATTTTTTTTTTTTTTGGTTCTATGTGTCAGGTAGTGAAGTAAATTGATATTACAGCTTGGGAGAGTTGTATGTTTACTCACAAGTGGGATTTTGAGAAGAACAGCTCTTTAAGTAATAAATCCTCAAATTACAATTACATTAGTTATCCTTTTGGGATGACTTTCTGCAACAACTTCTAAAGATTTAAAGCCACCAGAAAAGGCAGATATCCACCAAGTGGCTGTCAAAATAATTGCTTTAAAAGAAGAAAGGCTGGTCTTGCCAAACATAAGGTTTTACATTCTAAACACTGTAGCAGAGCATGCTTATTTATTTTTGGGGCGGGGGTAATTGTGGTAAACAGAGTACAAAGCCTACTTAAGCCTACCTATATTTAGGGCTGCACAAGTGTGGTCCTGGATGCAATCCAGCAGGTTTCTTTCTCTCTCTCTGAATCATCAACTTTATTATGGAAGTCTAGTTAAACCAATAAGAAGGTGAATTTGGAAAGGAATTTAAGAGCTCAGTTGGAATTAAAATCTGAAGACACTATGGTCCTGCAGGACTGGAAATCTGCACAACTGGTGTATATTACTTTTTTGTTAGTGATGTCATTATCCTTGTAATCAGTGGTTTCCCAGTGTGGTCCTGGAGAGTGCCAATCCAGGTAGTTTAAGCGGTCTCCATTAAAACTACATTTGTGACTAGGAAAAGAGCTTATTTAGTGGTCAATTAACACTAGAAGCGCCGACATTTCGAACTACCTACAAGCGCCAAAGCCTGTCATTGTAACCGATAGCTTTTTAACAGCTGTGATATGATAATGAAAGGAAAACCATTGTATAAAACTCATACGTTTTATTCATGAACATCAAATCCAACATTTGCATAGCACAAATGTAGTATTTAAATTGAAATATGATCATAAAACATTAATAGTATTGCTATAAATAATAATGCACTTTTTTCTAAATGTGCACACTGCAGTCAAAGCATGAATAACTATGTAGCCTACAATAAGCAAAAAGCTCAAAAACGGCATACAATAAGGAAATGAAACAAGTGTAAATGTAAATATTGGACTAATGCTCAAAAGCAATATTTTATAGTTCAAAAATAACTATTGCATTTATCAAAACATAATTGTACACTAAGTAAACATTTTCAAACCGTGTAAACTTTGTTTTCAACATACACAGCTTTTATTCACTGTAGTTTTGTACTTCAGTAAACTATTTACTATATATTTAGCCTGCATACCTGACAGCTCGGTACAGTCCACACAGGACATGTTTCTGCACTTTCCCTGCATGAGCTCATACCTCACACTGCATTTTGACAGCCCTCTCCAGGTGAACACTTTTACATTGCAATAAATGCTCCTCTGCTGATAATGTCTGTGAATCATTATTTTGCGTGCGATGTGCTGCGCTATTGCACTCAATACTGTGCAGTAGCAATCGCGTATTGATCAGTAGAGTAAAAGCACTCGATGCCATGTGGACCTGCGTTTCACTCGCAGTGTTTTCACAACACTGGCACAAACCCTCAAATGATCTGTCATTGCCAGTATCACTGATGCCCCTGAATCAGTCATGTTCACATACATGGCATTTCCAAAACGAGCTGTCTTCAGTCCCTGTTTCAAATCCATGTTTATCACTGTATCCACTCAATCTGACTACAGCTGTAAGAAAACACCTGTAATGCTGTACAATGCATGTCTTTTTCAAGCACATGAAAGACTGTAGACAGGTAGAGGTCGCTACTGGAGCGCCAGACTGACTCAATTGTAAAGGGCAGGCAGGATTATGTGTTCTGTTTGATTTATTACGTATTTAAATGACCGGTCAAAATAACCCGATTTTGGCTATTCTATGTAAATGTGTTCATAACTTATTTATTTTTGCGTTTATGCAGCTAAAATGCTGTAGGCATGATAAATACATATATTTAGGAAAAGTCACAAACGGGTATGCGCAATGTTTTAAGAACACAGAGTAATTCAAATTTTAATAACCAAATCCAAACCAAAACCAATTTGGCTCAGCGCTTCTAGTGTTAAAAAAGTAATTTGTTCAAATAAGGGACCTCTGATCCTTGAGAGTTGAAGGGTATTTAGTTTGGGTTTCCATTGTTATCTGAATTACTGAATTTTCCAAAAACACCTGCTAACATGACCAGAATTAAAGGTTTATGAGTATTCTCATCAACTGATGATGCAAGGGTTGACTGTAATAGTTTTCATGGGACTCAATCAGTGTTCAACAAAATGCTGTAACAGTACCATTAATATTTTATTGCCCAATATCTATTAAGCTAAATGTATCCTCAAATAACTGGAGTGACTTTAACTGTTCAATTCATTCAGCTTTTCCCACATGTTGTGCTTCATAGTTCACTGAAAGCTCCTTGAAAAGTCCAAAATTAGCTATCAAGAAGGAGATTGAGATGGATTCTGGCCTTCCTAGACTCCTCAATGTTGCGGAGTATGAGTATTATGTACGGTCCTGTGCTGTACCGGTATAGCCACTGTGTTTGCTTGCTGTCAGCTTCTGCCTCTGAACAACAGGGACAGTGGCCCACTCTGCTGGCAGTGCACTGGCCCTGTTTCAGAGTGTGTTTCCAACAGGGTAAATCATTATCACACCTCTCCAATGGCAGGCAGAGGCATGGCCAGTGTAAGAGGGGTGCTCATCTCATTAACTTCATCACCCAGCATCCATTCTTCAGCCCACTGCAGCCTATCAGCTGGCAAATATGGCAGCACCGTTAGCAGCAATCTCAATTTTCTTTAACATGTTGGCTGACACTATCCTGCCTTTCCCTGGCAAATATCCTTTTATGACCTTTTTCACTAGCCGCTGAGCGGGACAGAGACTGGATCCCGGCAAAGGTGACTTAATGACCAGATGGCATCTCATCGTTGTAATTAACAGGAGCACTGCTGAGTTGAACATCAGAACGTTTGGTGGCAGGTTGCCAGTCCTTCCACAAACAAAACCCTCCTGTAGTGCCCTGTGTAGAGGTGATATTCATCATGCAATTCTCTGTATTTCACAATGTATTAAGTGGCAGTAAACCAGCTACAGAGGGTCTGAGATTGGCTGTCACCGTGTACTGTCTGGATTACTGATTTTATGATTGCTTGCTTGCAAAACAATCAAAAGTAAAAGACTGCCGAGACGCTGGCAGCAAGACATAAGAAGAGTCACTGTGTTCACATTGACAGAACGCCTGACTGAAGCCCCTGTCTAGGTCAGCATAGGCAGCTCTCTCAACTTTTTTAGAAAGTGTCCTCAAATACTGTGATGTCTCCTTGTGATGTTTAATATTTAATATGGAATTGAAATCAGCAGCTACAGGTGGGGTCAGACTATGAACGTATTTGCTAATTGTAGTCTACACTCCAGTAAAACTTTGACTTTTCATGCAGTTTGCCCCTGAAGAACACCCAACCTTTTGTAGGGTGTCTATGGATCAATTATCTTTTCTTATTTAGCTCTTTGTTAAATCACCACATAGTCCTTTGAGGGATACAATTTTAAGACATTAAAAAAAGTTATTTCTCTGCTTGGTTTATGTGTAGTTTTATTTTCTTAGATGGATCAAGATAGACTTGATTCCTATATAAACCTACCTTTTCCTGTACATTTTGTACTTTCCAGGACTGTTAGAAGTTTGGTCATTTGACATCAGTCAAGTTATAAAGAAACACTCCTCCCTCGTGAACATTACTGTGAAATATTATAAGTACACTATATATCAGAGTGCACTTTAGATTTCTATCTAAAATGCTCAATAATAATTTCCACATTGCACCATTTCCTAAATGCCCCAATTAGAGGACATTATGATTGCGGCAATTGTAAAACTTAATTAAAGCTTATAGCCTCATTTTATGACAGAGCAAAATGTAATTGTTTTCTGTCATTATTATTATTATATTTCAATTAAAATAAAGGCCACTATAGGCATAATCATTCTAATTAATGGTCTCAAGCTATAACTAAAACAACAGAGAAGTATAGTATAGGTAAATTGAACATCTTCAGCTTTTCAAATAAATGTGTTTGATACCTGTAGTATTATCAGGACACATGTCTGTGAGTCATTTGGAGTCAAAAGCACTGCCTACCTACACACAACCCCTGAGCTTATGGGGGAAGTTGGTATCAGAATTTTCTCTCTGTAGTATGCATTCAGATCTCTTTTCAAAGCTCTTCTTTGTATGCTCATGAGGTTTGTCTGCAGTGGGTAGATAGGCAACATCGATTTAAATTTTTATCAGGATTTCACAGGCCTATCAGTAAGACAGAGAAGCACCACACAAACAGTTCAAAGAGTTTCTCCCCCCTTAGCATTCTTCTCCAGCTTCCCTGCACCATAGACATCTTAAGAATGACTCAAGGCAACCCCTCCACCTACACACACACAAACACACACACAACAAACAGTCTCTCCCTTTCACACACACACACACACACACACACACACACACACACACTTCTCCACTCTAGCACGAGTAGTGAATCAACTGTCAGGAAGGGTGACAAAGCTGAAGAAGAGGAAGAACTTGTTAAAACAGTATGACTGTAACTACCTGGTATGAACACCTGCTCCTGAAAGTACAAGCACAGTATCAAGAGCCTGGCCACCCAACCAGAAAGTATTTGCAAATGTACTGACCTTTCGCACCCTGTCCTTTTTTATCCAGCTGGTGTTATGGAACTATACAAGCTCTGTGAGCACACTTAATTAAAGAAGAACTGAGCACAGAAGGACTATGAGGAACAGCCAGCCAAATCCCTGCCTGGCTGCTCAAGTCTTAACCTCCCAATTTCCCTCCACGTTGATACAGTACGAGATCCGTTCGATTCAACACTGTGGCTCAGTTGCAATGATGAATAGTCATGGCAGCTTTGCTCATAAATCTTGCTTCCTTTAAAAGTCCAAAAACTAAACAATGCTATTTGCTCAGACATTTGGAAACCTACAAGAGTAGCAGTCATCTTTCTAAACCATCCATATGTTTTACTCTTTCTATTTATTATATGGCCATTGTACTGTCATTCAAGTGATTAAATTGTTTTCGTTCCAAATGAAGGCCCACTTCTAAAATTGAACATTTTTTGGTTTTATCCCAGACCTACTGTTCCTCTGTGGCTTGGGGAGAGACTGAATGGTTACAAGAATGTTGCTATTTAAGGATACTAAAATAATGTGAATCTAAGAGCCTTTGTTCTTTGGATTATTTAACACAACTTAGTGTAAGATTGCCAAATGAAACAATAAATAAGAAAATCTGTAACACAGAATTGTATGTTTATGCAACTGACAGCATATGGTACAAATGTAACCATTGTTAATCACATGCATTTTGTCATTGGTGGATGCCAGTTACTCTAAAGAATATATATTAATAATTAATATATATTATATTTAAACCCTCAGATTTGAAGGTTTATAACATTTCCTTTCTTTATTTGAAATATAAATTTGTAAAAGTGTAAAGTTCAAACAGGTTTAAGCAATTTTGCTTGCACAGCTTGCACTGTATATGATACATTTAATTTGGACAGTCTTAGACCTCTTTATCGTCACATGATACGAACCAAAGATTAATGCCCTTTTTCATATCAATAAAATAATGATTGCAACCAGATTCTACACTACAGTATCTTTTATAAAAGTTGCCATGTTGGCGAACCACATAACCAATTAATTCGCCCCTGATTGGTTGATGGCAAAATGTTTCTCAAAGTAGAAGCTGGCTCTATCCTAGAACATGTTTCCTTGATTCTGGAAACATGAACAAGAAACATGTGACATGAAACCAATCAGCTTTTACCATTTTTAATCGTATGACACTTTCAGCCATTTTTGTGTTGATTTACACGTGCATGTGTGTGTGTGTGTGTGTGTTTATCTGTCTATGTAACACTGAAGTTTAAGTATTTAAGTATTTAAATAATACATGAATTGTACATAACTGTAATAGAACTACTATCCAGATGGAAATATGTCAAATTAAAACAAGTAGAGCAGAATTATGAAGTTAGTTTCTTTGTATCCCATCAGCTATGATTAGTTGTATGCATTTGGAGCTTTTTCAATGTATATTTACTTTCAAAAATCTACTTTCGGAAATCAAAAATTTAGTTTCGTTAATCATATTATATTATATTATATTATATGCAAATTCTGTTCTGGAGCAAAACATATGCCAATGGTATTTAAAGGTTTATGGAAAAGTTACTCCATTTTATTGGAGTAAATTAAGTTTTCCTGTTGTTTTTACAAGTCAAAAGGAAAGTGCAAATCTGAACTCGGTTTAGTATTGATACACATATCTTATATTCTCACACATACTTATTTGTGAATTTGATTTGTTTGAGTCTATTATTGCCTATAGTCAGTTCTAGCCAATTGATAGTATTGATGTTATTATTAGCATAAACAAGGTAGGCAATGTGTAATTATGTATGTTGTTTTGTGCAATTATACATGCAGGTGTTTAATAATTGAACCACATACATAGTAAAGCATTACTCTACAATTGTAAGTATGTGTTACTATACTGACAATACACTGTTGGTTAGGAGGATACAAAACTAGACTTCAGCACATACACTAACACTATTGAAGGGTAGCTCATCTATGTATATTAGAAGGAACAGTGGACCTAACATGGACCCCTGTGGTACCCCACTGAGGACCTCAGCCCAAGCTAATTCTATTCTTCACCTTCAGCTTTCACCTTCACCTTCACCTTCAACTCTCATTAAACTGACTTCAATGCTAATTAGACTTAAAGATCAAACATTTTAAAAGGATAACTTTTTTTCTAAAAACCTACAGTGAGGGAAAAAAGTATTTGATCCCCTGCTGATTTTGTATGTTTGCCCACTGACAAAGAAATGATCAGTCTATAATTTTAATGGTAGGTGTATTTTAACAGTGAGAGATAGAATAATAACAAAAAAATCCAGAAAAACGCATTTCAGAAATGTTATAAATTGATTTGTATGTTAATGAGGGAAATAAGTATTTGACCCCTTCGACTTAGTACTTGGTGGCAAAACCCTTGTTGGCAATCACAGAGGTCAGACGTTTCTTGTAGTTGGCCACCAGGTTTGCACACATCTCAGGAGGGATTTTGTCCCACTCCTCTTTGCAGATCCTCTCCAAGTCATTAAGGTTTCGAGGCTGACGTTTGGCAACTCGAACCTTCAGCTCCCTCCACAGATTTTCAATGGGTTTAAGGTCTGGAGACTGGCTAGGCCACTCCAGGACCTTAATGTGCTTCATCTTGAGCCACTCCTTTGTTGCCTTGGCTGTGTGTTTTGGGTCATTGTCATGCTGGAATACCCATCCACGACCCATTTTCAATGCCCTGGCTGAGGGAAGGAGGTTCTCAGCCAAGATTTGATGGTACATGGCCCCGTCCATCGTCCCTTTGATGCGGTGCAGTTGTCCTGTCCCCTTAGCAGAAAAACACCCCCAAAGCAAAATGTTTCCACCTCCATGTTTGATGGTGGGGATGGTGTTCTTGGGGTCATTCCTCCTCCAAACATGGCGAGTTGAGTTGATGCCAAAGAGCTCGATTTTGGTCTCATCTGACCACAACACTTTCACCCAGTTCTCCTCTGAATCATTCAGATGTTCATTGGCAAACTTCAGACGGGCCTGTACATGTGCTTTCTTGAACAGGGGGACCTTGCGGGCGCTACAGGATTTCAGTCCTTCATGGCATAGTGTGTTACCAATTGTTTTCTTAGTGACTATGGTCCCAGCTGCCTTGAGATCAATAACAAGATCCTCCCGTGTAGTTCTGGGCTGATTCCTCACCGTTCTCATGATCATTGAAACTCCACGAGGTGAGATTTTGCATGGAGCCCCAAACCGAGGAAGACTGACAGTTATTTTGTGTTTCTTCCATTTTCGAATAATCGCACCAACTGTTGTCACCTTCTCACCAAGCTGCTTGGCGATGGTCTTGTAGCCCATTCCAGCCTTGTGTAGGTCTACAATCTTGTCCCTGACATCCTTGGATAGCTCTTTGGTCTTGGCCATGGTGGAGAGTTTGGAAACTGATTGATTGATTGCTTCTGTGGACAGGTGTCTTTTATACAGGTAACGAGCTGAGATTAGGAGCAGTCCCTTTAAGAGAGTGCTCCTAATCTCAGCTCGTTACCTGTATAAAAGACACCTGGGAGCCAGAAATCTTGCTGATTGATAGGGGATCAAATACTTATTTCCCTCATTAACATGCAAATCAATTTATAACTTTTTTTAAATGCGTTTTTCTGGATTTTTTTGTTATTATTGCTTGCAATGTCTTCTATTCATTCTTCTTGGGGTCGTGAATGTGTTTGTATTACTGACACAGTGCCTTCCTCCTCTGAATTTGGTTTGTTAATATTTCTAGTATGCCACTGTGGCATCTGTATTTTAGACCTAGGTTGGTTTACCTTTGGATTTAATATTTCCTTGGTTATCTAAGTTCACTACTCACCAACTCTGTCCCTTCCTTTTAAAGTCAGTTTCCCTGATGTTGTACACCAGTGTTTTAGACATAACCTTTTTACTTCTGAAAAATATTGCAAATGATAATATGTTCTGATCACTTGTTCTCAAAGATTACCTTATTAAATGTATTTATTTGGTTTTTGGTTGGGGGAAAGAAAAAATAAAAAGAGCATAAACAAGTGATAGCTCTTGCCTTGTAAATGATCAGCATGGTTACAAACAAAATAAAGAATTTCACAGATCTTGCTCAATAAATTTGTAGTACTTAATTTAACCTACAGTTTAATCCATTTGTTCCTTGAAGGAACAACTGCAGCTAAATTACCAGGGAATTCGTTTCCATATTATTATTTTTTGCCACTTTTTTAGCTGCACACACCACCTTTAATTTTGTTTTCTTTTTTTGGGTGGGCATTTTCTGCTTGGTAATGTAGTGACATTGTTATTAAGCTCTTGGCACTTTTACCTGTGAGCTTGACCCACATTGATTCTGAATAGTCTGGCTCTTCCATTTTTCATGTCAATTCTGTCTGCCCTATTTCCAATAAACATTCCAGCTAGGAACTGTTTTTGTATGAAATTATTTGTCAATCTTGCCTATATTTTGATGTACTCACCGTATTTACATTAATCTTTCGGAGTTAAACGCGTTTTTATGGCTCCTATACAGTTAGTTCCATAAATATTTGGACAGAGACACAATTGTCATCATTTTAGCTCTGTACGCCACCATAATGGATTTGAAAGGAAACAATCAAGATGTGCTTTAAATGTAGACTTTCATCTTTAATTTGAGGGTAGTTACATCCAAATTGGGTGAACAGTGTAGGTATTGTGAGTTTCAATATTTTGTTGCAAACCCTTTGCAGTGAATGACTGCCTGAAGTCTGGAACCCATAGACATCACCAGATGCTGAGTTTCTTCCCTGGTGATGCTCTGCCAGGCCTGTACTGCAGTTATCTTTAGTTCCTGCTTGTTCTTGGGGCGTTTTGCCTCCAGTTTTGCCTTCAGCAAGTGAAATGCATGCTCAATTGGATTCAGGTCAGGTGATTGACATGGCCATTGCAGAACATTCCACTTCTTCGCCTTAAAAAGGTCTTGGGTTGCTTTAGCAGTCTGCTTCGGGTCTTTGGCCATCTGCACTGTAAAGTGCCGTCCAATGAGTTTTGAAACATTTGGCTGCATCTTAGGAGATACTATAGTCCTAAACAATTTAGAATTCATCCTGCTGCTTTTGTCAGCAGTCACATCATCAATACAAGGGAACGAGATCCCTTGGCAGCCATACATGCCCATGCCATAACATGCTTCACAGATGAGGTGGTATGCTTTGGATCATGAGCAGTTCCTTCCCTTCTCCATACTCTTCTCTTCCCATCATTCTAGTACTAGTTGATCTTTGTCCCCTCTATCCATAGGATGTTGTTCGAGAACTGTACAGGGTTCTTTAGATGTTTTTTTTTGGCAAACTCTAATCTGGTCTTCCTGTTTCCTGTTTCCTGTTTAGTTTATCTTAAACCCTCTGTATTTACTCTGGTGAAGTCTTCTTTTGATTGTTGACTTTGACACAGATACGCCTATCTCCTGTAGGGTGTTCTTGATCTGGCCAACTGTGAAGGGGTTTTTCTTCACCGGGGAAATCATTATTTTGTCATCCACCACAATTGTTTTCAATGGTCTTCCAGGCCTTTTGATATTCCTGAGCTCACCAGTGCAATCTTTCTTTTAAGAATGTACCAGATAGTTGATTTGGCCATACCTAATGTTTATGCTATATCTCTGATTGGTTTGTTTTGATTTCTAATGTGAAACTGAAGGCAAAACGCCCCAAGAACAAGCAGGAACTAAAGACAGCTGCAGTACAGGCCTGGCAGAGCATCACCAAGGAAGAAACCCAGCATCTGGTGATGTCTATGGGTTCCAGACTTCAGGCAGTAATTGACTGCAAAGGATTTGCAACCAAGTATTGAAACTCACAATTTAATTCATGATTATGTTAGTTTGTCCAAATACTTTTGAACCCTTAAAATTGGGGGTATACACACAACGCATCTTGATTTTTTTCTTTCAGATCCATTGTGGTGGCGTACAGAGACAAAATTATGACAATTGTGTCACTGTCCAAATATTTATGGACCTAACTGTAAATTAATAATAACATGATTTCTAACACATTTTGCAGTCAGTTATGGATTCTTTGCAATTTCCTGATTATATCTTTTACAGTTCACATTTTGTACAGGTACAGCCATGCATGTGCAGGGGTGTCATGTTGGTCAGCCATAGGGTGCCTGACTCTTCCTCCAGCCTCTGCCAGCTTTAGTCAGTAATTTGTAATCTGGGGTTTGTAGCAATTGGTGACAGAACTATTCACCTTCATCTATTTTACCAAATAAGCTGTGAAGAGACTGATTTAAACCTCAGAGAATGTATTTGCATTAACGTATTTTAGAACCCTGTAGGTCTGGTCATGTATTGAAGAGCACAGTGCCTCGACTTAAATGACAGGGGTACTGATTTTGTTTTTACTTTCTCCAGATGCTGTCCCAGTGATTTTACATTTACCATTGAATGAAAGACCTGTTTTTTGGTTTGGTTTTGGTTTTGTATTGTATGTTAATGTGTTTTGATACAGTGCCTCTTTAGTTTGGAATTACATTTATCAATATTGTACCATTGGAATATGTAATCATATTATTTAAATCAATTAGTTGTCAGGTCATTCTGACTATGAGAGCTATTTGAGAATAGAAACTGAATGGTTATCTGCTTTAGATACAAAACAAACAAAAAAACGCAGTCTAAATAAACGATCATTCACTTTGAAGCAGAAATGCACATGAGCTATTTGAGAAATGTAAAAGGATGTAGTAGTTTTCCCCAGGTTAGGTTAAATGTCAATTGGTGAGCAGCCTTTTGTTTGCAATGCTCGATGTTCAGTACTTCAACTTATGGTATGTACTGACAAGATTGATACACTGTCACCCTAAGAAAGAGTACTCTACACAGTCACTCTACAGACATCACTAAGGTAGACTACTTCTGTCTAAAATGCTTTGTGTCAGTGCATTTGAATTAGGTTTCACATCTAAAAAGTCCCAGCTGGGTTTTTCTTTAGGCTTGTGTACTGTGTTCACTGACAGAAAAAAAAGAAAGAAAAGAAAATGCTATAGTTCAATGACTTTTGCTTCAGCACTGGATAGATGTTACTTTAATTATATATTTTGTTATATATATTTTTAAAACACTGAAATGTTTTAATCCCCGCGACGCTCACCAGGATAAGCGGTTTCGAAAATGGATGGATGGATGGATGGATGAAATGTTTTAATGCAGTGGTCTATAGAAACTCCAGTAGATTGGCACATACCCTGTATGATTTGTTTTCCTACAATAGCAGATGGATCATTGTGGATAATATTAATACAGCTGCATCCCCCCATCTCCCCTTCTCACTTTATATTCTGTCAGTCAGACTGGCAAGTGGTGTTATCATGTGCCAATGCTATCCAGTCAGTCCTTAATACAAACGGATTCACCTGTTCATGCAAATGTGTTTTCAGATAATACATGTCATGGATAAGTGCTTGCTAGATTGCGCTGATTTTTTTTTTCTTGTGTTTTTTATCATTAATATAAAATAATAAATTTTACCATCCAGTGTAGACATTAATTTGTATCTAAATCTGAAGTGATGAAAATGAAACCAAAAAAAATATTATCATCACAGGCATAATTGTAAACTTTCCTCCTAGATGGGAAGGAGCAGACTTGTTAGCACTGTCCTCCCTCATTATACTGCAAATCAAGGACAAGCATTGTAATTGGGCTGTATTGATAATATATATTTTTTTATTCTTGCTTCTGTTGGATCAAGTAACATGCATTCAATATGTTTATGCTTCCTCTTGGGCATGTAAAATCCCTTTGTCATATTAATTATGTCTTGATTGGTAAATTGATTAATTTGTGTTGCGGTGGTGGGGGAGGTGGACATTAAGATAACTTTCAAGTGAGATGTGAGGACAGAAAGGTTAAGGACCCCTGGTATATAGAGAGATAAATACATACAGAGAAAATGGTGATATACATGGGTGCCTTATAAATTGTTGCAGTATCCATTTTGTAATCTGTACATGCATACATTCTTGCCTAGGTTATTGAGAATATATTTACCTAAACAAAATCTTTTCTGCCAGATTACAAATCCATGAACAGCCCTCTAAAAACACTTTTCACACTACTTTTGTGCTTAGAATCTCACCGTTCATGGAAGCTTAAACAGTAATCTTCCATACTATTAAATACAAAAGGTGCAATATATATATATATATATATATATATATATATATATATATATATATATTTTTTTTTTTTTTTTTTCTTTTTTAAACAAGCTAGACATACAAATGTTGATTTACACCATATGATATTAGTGTCTCTGGCATTTTTATTCCTTTACGTCTAAACTGAAAACAGATCCATTCATACTCTTTTCTTTTCAAGACATACAGACGGATGACAAACTAAAGGAAAAACCAACATAAAATGTCTCAGTAAGGTGTCACCACACCATTCTTCCAAAAGATATTAACTAATTTGGTGTTTTGATGATGGTGGTGGAGAGCGCCATGTAACACATCAGTCCAAAATCTCCCATAGGTGTTCAACTGGGTTGAGATCTGGTGACTGTGAAGGCCATAGCATATGATTCACATAATTTTCATACTCATCAAACCATTCAGTGACCCTTGTGCACTGTGGATGAGGGCATTGCCATGTTGGAAGAGACCACTCCCATCAGGATAGAAATGTTTCACCATAGGATAAAGAATAACTTTGTAATGATTTGCAGTGACCCTTCCCTCTAAGGGGACAAGTGGACCCAAACCATGCCAGGAAAATGCCCCCCACAGCAGAACAGAGCTTCCAGACCCCCTCACTGTAGGGGTTAAGCAGTCAGGCCTGTACCATTCTCTTGGTGTCGCCACACATGCACTCGGCCACTTATAGAGAATATGGTGAAGGATGACTCATATGACCATATCACTTTTTTCCTGTAGACCAGTGCCTATGGTTTTTGCATCACTGAACTCTCAAATGTGCATTTGTCTTTGTAACGAGAGGTTTATGCACTGCCATCTTGATCCCAAATTGAGGTCAACTGGGCCTGCTCAACATTTTTAGGTTGATAGGATGTTAATTGCTTAATTGTATCATGCAGACCACCTGTTTGGAGGCATCTGCATTAATTATGTTGCTCCACTCATTTATTCAGGTTTTTCCTTTAATTTGTCACCCATCTGTGTATATATATATATATATATATATATATATATATATATATATATATACATATGTATAAGAAAGTTAGGGTTAGGTTTTAGGCTTAGGGTAAGTGTGGGTTCATGTGTTGAACATCAGAACTCAGATGATGTTCATGATGTATTGATGTTGAAATCCTATGATATTCATATATTAATTCATGAGGAATCACAGTACCTTATTACAAAGTGTTACTGACATTTTGCATTCTTCTACTTTGAGTCATGAGACTAATACTGTGATTAGTGCAAATAGACCAAATGGTATACAATATACAATGCTAACAAATAAAACCTACTATTCTTTCATTGAACTTCTTCCAAAAACATTTGTAAATCATTTTTTACAAGCTCTTGAGGAATGGCTTCTCCCAAGACCTTCCAACGATCATCTGACTCACTAGGATTCTTTTAAACTTGTTCTTTATCCAAATAGTCACAAACAGCTTCAATGATATTGAGATGTGGGCTTTGAGGGGCCCATTTAATGCCCCAGAGGATTCCAGCTTCTTTCTTTCTTTTGCCAGTTTGAATTATTCCAGCTGAATGTTCTGCTGTAGAATGAAATTTGGACTAATATGTCTTGCATCGATGGGCATAGCATGGTGGTTTAAAATGTGTTTTTAACCTGAAGCAGTCTTAGTGCTGCAGCAATTTTCATACACCAGGAGATATGCACCCCTAGACTTGAAGTGAATCTCCTCCATGCAAAATCATTGGCTTCAAGAATGGCTCTTTGAAAGTTGCAGTTCATATCCTGTCTCTGAAATGTTTACTCATCTATCCAAAGCACATGTTCACCACTGTCCAGTTTCGGTGTTCTTGTGCATAATTTAGCCTCTTAGTCTAATTCTCTTTCTTCACAAAGGTTCTCTTACTGTTGCACATTCTTTAAGTCTTGATTTCAATAGTGATCTTTGCACTGGTGATGAATGGACAACCACACCATAGCCTTGCGCCAGTTGTGCCTTGGGCTATTACCTTCAAGTATTGCTCTTCCATGTTAGACAGCTTTTTGGATGTTTCACTCCTAGGTTTGTCAATTTGTGGACAAAAACTAACAAACCAAAAAGGTAACCCAGCCAATCAGGTGATCTTTAGAAGATCTCAGAAGACCATCTGAATCACCATTCCACGACATTTTATAACAACATTATTTGAAAGAGTTCCCGGAAGAATATTAACTTTTACTACATATCAAGTAATACTGTGTCTTCTTTTGATTATTTAAATAAGATAATCTTTCATAAAAGTTTTAGTTTCCTTATACATCAGAGCAGAATAATTTATATATATATATATATATATGGATAATATTTTATAGCAGGTTTGAATCATGACCTACAGTTGATGTTTAACTAATAGTCCAGATTTTTCTAATTCTTTCTGTAAGTCCTTGTCTGTTTTTCAGTTACACACCTTTCCCAACTCTCATCTTGCAGCTTGAGTTTGTTCACACAGATCATAGTCATTTTTTGATTGAACACATTTATGTCTCTATGAGTGACCTTGCAGTTTTCCTAGGCAAAACCAGACATTAATGTCACGGTTGTATGGCTTTTTGTAACTGTATGCCATGGTTTTTAATGAGCTTCCCATCATCATCATAAGTCCTGCTCATTGTGAAATGCCTTATTGTCCATGCACTCCAATGCATTTTCATATTTCAGGCAGGAAAATGCATACCTTTCTGTTTGCCTGTAACTCTGTGTTTGTGTAATGCTGCTTTTCATGCATGAGGGGAAAGAAAAGGAACCCAGTCAGGAGACCACTGAAAAATGTATTTTCCAAATGACGGGTTAAAAGCATTCATAAATCTAGTAAGTACCTATTTGCTCTCTCCAGGACTGAATCAATACTTTAATCAGTCAAGTACAAAGGCCACACTGTGCTGAAGAATTAAAGTCTAAAATTCAGAAACATCTTTTGAGGTTCAAAATTCATGGAACTGTGTTGCAAACTAATAATGCTTTTATGTTGTGTCAATGAAATAATGACCTTGGGGATTTGGTTACCATGGATTCCTAGGTTGGCTTGAATGAATGTCTGTCTCTTATTTGTAGAAAGCCTTGACTAATCCCTATTTTGACTTTTACAATTGTGTGTTGTGTATGTATTGTCACTGTACATTTTCCATCGCTTTTAATTCAGGGTCACATTCTTAAAGCCTTATAATGTGCTTCACTCTCAATCAAGTTCTTCTTAAAACCTCAACATCTCTGTTCTTTAGAGAAAACATTTGGCACAATTCAATAAGGATATGACAAAGATGTTATAGAGTTGAACCACCTCATGGCTTTGCATCAGTCTTAATAAAAAAAGAGTGATACAGACAGTCTTGCTTGAGACCTCTTAGTCTGATAGCAAATTGTTCAATTAAACATACCCCAAAATATCAGCTTTAACCTCACAATGTTCACAATGGATTAAATGTGTTTTGAGATCTTTAATGTCAGTGTGCTACAGCCTTGTATTAATGCATGAAATTGTTATACATAAATATAAAACCATGAAGCATAACGATAGGTTATTATCATAACCCCGGTTCCCTGAAACAGTAAGACAGCCATTACTGAATGGGAAGAGCCTTCTGACCTGCCAATCATTGAAAACATGTACCAAAGCTGCCCAATAGGGGCAGGAGGAAGACCCACCCCTGGTGTCTGTAAAAGTCTCCTCCTGACTGCAGCTCCCTGCCATTTCTTCATCAGGAAGGTCAGCTGGTCAAGCGACCCCTGAAGGGTAATGGCGGTCTTTCTTTTTCAGGGAACTGGGGTTATAATGATAACCTATCATTCCCTTTCAAATCAAAAGACAGCCATTACCGAATGGGAAGACTATGACAGAGCTGTCACGAGTCCTGACACCTGACTAAGCCTAAACCCACAATGACAAGGATAGCAGAGCCTTACGGTGCCTGAGAGCTAGCAGTTTGAAGTACCTGGGAGCCCAAGCCTGGGCGCAGCCGGTCTGCCACATTGAGGCGGTAGAACCTTGTGAAGGTCTGTGGACCGGACCAGGTCGCAGCATTGCACAGTTCTTGTGTGGCACCGTGAAAAAGAGCCCACGACATGGCTTGTCCCCTCGTTGAGTGTGCTGAAATGTGTTCAGGCATGGGAACCTTAGCAGTCTCATAGGTGAGCCTGGTCCGCCACCCAGTGCACCAGTCGATGTTTTGAAACCGCCCGCCCTCTGGTGGTGGAACCGTAGTAGACAAACAGCTGGTCGGATTTGCGGCTCTGCACAGTCCTCCACATATAGCACCTCAAAGCCCGGACAGTGCAGAGTGTGTGTAGTCTGCGGTCCTCATCCAATTCATGTGGAGGGGGATGGAAAGTCTCCAGGACAACAGGCTGGTTTATGTGGAACGCCGACACGACCTTGGGCAGGAAGGCCGGGTTCGCCCTGAGAGTGACTCTGTCGTTGCTTCCTGAGAAGATCAGACAGGTTTATCCACAGACAAGGCATGAATTTCACTAATTCTCCTTGCCGACGTTATCGCTACAAGAAAAGCTACCTTGAGCGAGAGGAAGCGGAGCTCCGTTGTGGAGACAGGCTCAAAGGGAGCACCGCTCAGTACTTTCAGCACTAATTCCAAGTCCCAGGTTGGAATTGTGTCCTTTATCGGTGGTCTCAAGCGCCTCGCACCTTTCAAAAACTGGATCACCAGGAAATGGGTTCCTGGGGAGACATAATCAATTTTATCGTGACATGCTGAGATGGCAGCCAGATAAACTTTCAGCATGGATGCAGATTTCCCGTCTTCAAGCAGCTGTTGCAGGAAGCACAAGATTGTCGATATGGGGAATGACACTGGATCCACATGCCTCTCTTCATGGTTCTGAACAACTGACCACTTGTAAGTATATTGGGCCCTGGTGGGACAGCACTTCTTCCAGTGGAGGCGGTGGCAGCTGAGGGTGAACATCGTCTCCCGCCGGAAGTCATGCCGCCATGGAGTGCAGCATTTGTTGCTGGGAGTCCAGCCTGTGTGACAGTTCCCCCACTGTTCTGATTAGAGACGTGATGTTGTCCGCTTCCTGCTTCCTGCGACGTGGAGGATTTTGCGTGGAGCGCCTGTCAGATAAGGAGTGGACGCACCTCGCTCTCTGGGACCTTCGTCTGGGGGATCGCGCTCTCCTCCCGGGGGAGCACCCACAGAAGAGCGGCGGCTGACCGATGGGGAGTTCCTGGCCCTCTTATGGCGCGTGGCCCCCGTAAATGCCACACAGTGCACACAGCCCCCTTCTCCCGTAAGTGCGCTCTGGGAATGCTCCTCGCCTAGACAGCGCACGCATAGGTAATGTCCATCGTCCGAGGACAGCTTGCCCTGACATCCGGAACAACAATGGAAAGCCCCCTTCAGCTTCATCCCGGTCAGCAGATCTGTGTCTATGTCTCTCTCGTTCGGACTCTCTAGGTATAGCGACAGTCCTTGTGGCAGATGGATCTCACCAAACTCCTCAGCACTGATACTATCCCCCTCAATGTTTAAGTCGAGGTTGTCATTGTTGAGGTCCGAGAGGCCAACAAGGGCGTTTAGAGGTCGAGAGCAGGTCGTGTTGTTGAGAGGTTGAGGGAACACAAAGGTCGACGAGGTCGGTCGAGGTCAACACGGGATGCAGAAGGGTCGAGGGTAGGTCGATATCGACAAGAGAGTCGAAGGATCGACAGTTCGTCGAGGTCGATGTGATCGAGGTAGACAAGGTGTTCGTCGAGTGTTGCTCTGGACGTATCAAGCGGTTTAATGTCTGCCGACAGAGGTCGAGAGAATCCGGGACAGAGCAGGGTGGTCGCCGACCAGCCACGGAAAGACTGCTCCAGAGGAGGAGTCTCTGTCTCTGTCCTCTCCTATAGCACTCGAATCTGTAAAAAAGAATAATGGTACAAAAAGGTAAAATCCATACAGTAGATCTCCGTGGAGGGATCGAGGCTGGCTCCGATCGAGACTCCTACCTCACACTTACCTCCGTTGAGAACAAATAATATAATGAAAAAGACTGTAGTCCAAGCTCTGAAGAGACAGGACTGTAAGGATATTCCGAAGAGAAAAGTTAAGAATTAAACGCACTCCTCAGAGTAATTCAGTAATGGCTGCCTTTCGATTTGAAACACAACAGTTTAATTGTATTACAAATTATATGTTTACATTTAATATTATTTAATATTACATATCATATATTACATATCATATCATATATAGGCAGCAGTAATGTTAGGTAGTAGTGGTTAGGGCTCTGAACTCATGACTTGAAAGTTGTGGGTTCAAATCCCAGGTGAGGCAGTGCTGTTGTACCCTTGAGCAAGGTACTTCACTTAGATTGCTCCAGTAAAATGCCCAGCTGTATAAATGGGTACAAATATAAGTCACCCTGGATAAGAATATCAGCTAAATGACAAAAATAAGAAATTGTTGACTGCTTCCAATATTTGACCTTCCAATCCCATCTATGGCATGGTTTTTGCACAGCTCTTTACCCATTTATTTGATCAATGTGTTTCATATACAATGAAAGAACACCTTTAAACAAAAACCTGTATGGGGAAAGTATGTATTATTTCCCTGCCATATCCTTGTCAGTCTACCTGTCAACTTTTAACTGGAATCTCTCCTTTTTTATTTTTTTTATTGGTTCAATGTTCTGCTTTGCTATACCCACACGACCTTTTAAAATAACAGGGCATTAATTTCTTTTAACGTAGAGGTCCCCTGTTGGAAGCAGTAAATTGAGTAACGAGGAACAATAATGAGGATTTGGATAAGATTAAACCAAGGTAATCATATTTTGCCAACTTGTACAGTGGGGCTACGGGCTGCTGTACGAGACAAAACTGAACTTCATCATTTCTCAATTACACTTTCGGTCTTTGCGTCAATGCCATATTTACTATCCCCGAGAGATTTTTTTTAAGCACTCTCTATGCAGGAGGAATGTAAAAGTGCAACACAATTTCTCCTTTACTGCTTTGCTTTTCTAGTCTAGTTGTTTTAAGTGGACTGACCTAGATTATTTTAATTTTGTTAGCTTTACTCTTTCAAAGGGTTCCCTTTTTCAGCACTTTCATTATAGCAATTCAGGTGACACACAATCCAAACACTTTAAACAGCAAGACCACGACTGTTACAAACAAATTGGTATGTGTATTTCCTTTATGAAGACAGAAGCCCAGCAGAATATAATCTTCCTTTTGTGTCAAACTGCTTTGAAAAGAATCGATTGCAAAATAAATATACCTACAGTACATACTAACAGCTGTGTATTTTTTTCTTTCTCATTATAAAATGGGACTAGATTCACTTTATATTTGGAGTTGGCTTGCAATTCTATGTAGGAGCAAAGTAGTTTGTGTGAATATGATGGAACTAGGCTTGTGGACCTTGAAATTAACATTGTCTAACTTTGCTCCTTCTTTTACTAGGTGCATTGCTAAATCAAAAGAAATGCAGTTATAAAGCAGCTGATATTTGTAATGGTGTAAAACCCTAAACACAATAATTAAATCTAAACATATTTATGTGGTTAAAATTAACATTTTAGTGGAAAGGCACCTGCTTTGATTTCACTGTTTAACATTGCCACAGTTTGTCAATCTGCCATTTTTTTACTGAAACATTTTAGCTCATTCCAAATGTCGAACAAATCTGGTCCCTGGGCATGTTTTTGTAGGACCATTTTTCACAGAGAATTGTAGAGGAAGCTTCTACCGTATTGCATAGGATTCATACACTACAGCAGTGTGTCTAACTTCAGTCACAGTGGATCAGTGAAGTCTCTTTATCCTGCTTGGTGTATCAGCAACCTTCAATTCAAATAAACATGCATCATAATTCTTTCCTGGGAAATTCCCATTTCCCAATATTTCATGGAAAACCCGTGATCATTCCAAATAAAATGTTGATCAATAAGTGCAAAAATGCTCATAAAATAAAATGGAAAATAAAAAACAAAATTACGCTTAATCAGACAAATTAAGGAATTTAATCTTTATAGTGTGGAATAAAGAAAAATACATTGGGAAGTGATTCAAGCATTCAAATTCACAAAAGGTATGGTCAAACAAGAGACTCTCTTCAAGATCAACTGTGATACAGAAACTCAGGACAGAAACAGAACCACAGGTTAAGCAGGTTCTGATCAGAATAAAAGTGACACTTTTGCACACAGAGATTTGTGGTGACTTGATGTAAATGCCTGTGTCAAATTGTTGAAGCCATCTGTCCCAGATCCTTCAAATTTAGAATAGATGTGATTCTCAGGTCAGTAGTCCTGACCCTTATGTGAACTTTAATGAACTACCAACAGCTGCTTTTCCTGGATGCCTTTGGATAATAAGTTGTTTTGATCAGTCGTTTCATGCAGTGCTGTGAAATAAATTATTAGCAGTGATCACTGTTGGGAGGAAAATATCTATATATGTGCATTCATGTTTGTTCCTTCACTCATTCATTCTGATACAAATTAAAGATGCATGTCTCTATGGGTATACCATGGGGGTCCAATATATATATATATATATAAATTGGGTAGAATTGTAAAATGAAATTGTGTGCAATTTTTAAAATTTTATTTAAAAATATGATATATTCAGGTAGAAATTGGGTTTGATTCAGTAATTAAGAAACAAACCATCCACAAAGAATGCTTCATCAGGTTACAGCTATCTATTGACAGACAAATTCTTAACAAGAAAAACATATTGGGAGCTATTTTTTCTTTCCATTATTTTTATTTTTGTTAAGAATTGAAGGTAATACACAGAAAAGAGAAGAACAACACTATCTAAAAAAGAGAAATGCAACATGTTCTCCAAATAAAGAGAATTGATGCTAAAATCTAAAAGCTACAATACTCTAATACTGGAATAAAATTGATTTTTTTAATACCAGCATTATTTTTCTAATGGGCAATACAGTGTTATCAGCATTGTCAAATTCTTCTCTGGCACTTGCAGCAGACAGCTGCACAACCTTTCCATAAATTCTGAGAATTTTCATGTTTATCCCAAATGCCAAAATAACAATTTAGGTATGAGTCTGGTTAAATCGGATAAAACATGAAAATCAGAGTTAGTTATTTTATTGTTACACTAATGTGAAACATTGTAGGTAAAACTAGAATCCACATGGTACACACCTGCTTCATTGAGATTAGAGTTACTAGTGTCACATCTTGTCTCTACTGGAATCACTGCATTCAGTGGCTCCAAATTATTTCAATTTTTTTTGTTCATTTATTTTTTATGTCAAACCTATGTAGAAACATTTCAGTAAATATGATTTATCTTAGATTATCCCTTGCCACTTCAGCTACAGTATGCAATTTAGTGACAGCCCCTTAATCAGTGCATGCGCTTCATCGAGTCTGTACATGGCAACGCCGGTATTTCTGTGGCATGATGTGTGAAAGACAGCAAGGTATAGTACATCACACTGAACAACACTTTGATTATATTACAACATGCTTTAAAACTTCCTTTTTTTAACCAAAATTTCATATTAGCTATTATGAATTGTTTTTGTGTAACTGTGGTGTACAGCATAACTTTATTATTATTATTATTATTATTATTATTATTATTATTATTATTATTATTATTATTATTGTTGTTGTTGTTGTTGTTTTGTTGAGTTGCTTTTCCTGTGTTTCAATTCCTAAACTTAAGTTAACAGAGAAGAAGAAAAAAGTTACATAATACTACTAACTAGACCTACAGGTACAGTTGCCTCCAAAATTATTCACATCCTTCATAGACTGCAGTGGATGTACATCTACTTATTAAAGTTAATATATATTAAAGCACATTCAATGTATTTATTTCTAAACCCTGAGACTGAAGTCTCCTTTGAAACCAGCTGCAGTATGTATCAGTAGTAGCAGCACCAGTGAGGTGCAGAAAAGTAGGTGATTCTTTTTCAGGGTGACACGATTAAAACAGAAATCGTACAAGACCAAATAAATGCTTTAGTAATAAAGTAAAGTGGAACTTTGTAAAAAGCTTCAGTTGCAACTACATTGACTTAATTGTTCTTATAGTTTTGTACAATGCATTATACAAACCATTTTTAAGGACTTATTTTTTTCATGATCAGATACAGAGATCAGTTTGATTGTGCCAGACGATCTACTGGCAAGAGATTACTATTAAATATGTGTGTGGAGCAGAACGTTAAAGTGCACTTACATGTAGAAATATGTAGGATTCCCTATAGGTAATCGTAATTTATTTTCTGACTTCTGCCCCCCAAAAACACTTAGCTGTATGACAACCCTGACTGCATTCACTGAGTTTTTGAAGATTATGTCAGTTTTTGGATTGAATCCGAATCCCAAAAATAACACTTGGCTGTAGAAATCAGATTAAATAGGGTAAAACCCAAAAATCAAACCCCTAAAAAAATCTGCATTTTCTCTATAGCTGGGTATAGCTGTTAAAAGGGAATTGTGCACAGAAATCATTACAAATAAAAGCATTTAGTTGGTTTCTCAAAACAGCTTGTGGTTTTGGGGGGAAAAAAGATTATCCAATGATTCTATGTAGCAGATCATATCATTTAAATTTGTCTCCACAATGTGAAATCACCCTGTGTAAAACAAAACCCATCTGTTCTCATTCGCAGATCAACCAAAACACATCCTGGACCCGTGGTACATTTAAGTGACAGCCCAAGGGATGAAGCAAAGGTAGGTACAGAGAGAGAATCTCAAATCATTTTATAAGGGAGAACTGATGTCAGACAAGGATATAAGAAATAGATCTTATTCTAGAGGTTATTTTATTAACGTATTCCCTCTTAGAACACATTTCAGATAGCTATCGAGCTGTATGGATTTTAAAATGCCCATATAGTTATTTTAATAGGTGTTGTGACAGGCAAATTGCAGTGCTTTTTCCCGCTCTGTTTTTCAGTCCATCTGTTTGAAGATAAATGCGAGAATGGCATTTCACTGATAGCTTGGGTTGAACTTCAGTCATCTGTAAACATTGTGCTGAAAAAATAGTTCAGCCAGGTACATCTCCACAAGCCTCTAGGTTTCCAATAGGATTTCCTGTACAATTCGTGCAGCATTATCATTGTAGAGACAGTAATACAGTGTGTTTGTTGATTTTCTGCCTGATTATTGATCCTCTCTGGCAGTTCTTTATCTTATGGTTTCTATCAGGCCTTTTTCTTGAAGTGACACTCCTGAAGGTCTCCGTCTCTCTCTCTGTCTGTCTCTCTCTCTCTCTCTCTCTCTCTGTATATATATATATATATATATATATATACACTCACCTAAAGGATTATTAGGAACACCATACTAATACTGTGTTTGACCCCCTTTCGCCTTCAGAACTGCCTTAATTCTACGTGGCATTGATTCAACAAGGTGCTGAAAGCATTCTTTAGAAATGTTGGCCCATATTGATAGGATAGCATCTTGCAGTTGATGGAGATTTGTGGGATGCACATCCAGGGCACAAAGCTCCCGTTCCACCACATCCCAAAGATGCTCTATTGGGTTGAGATCTGGTGACTGTGGGGGCCAGTTTAGTACAGTGAACTCATTGTCATGTTCAAGAAACCAATTTGAAATGATTCGACCTTTGTGACATGGTGCATTATCCTGCTGGAAGTAGCCATCAGAGGATGGGTACATGGTGGTCATAAAGGGATGGACATGGTCAGAAACAATGCTCAGGTAGGCCGTGGCATTTAAACGATGCCCAATTGGCACTAAAGTGTGCCAAGAAAACATCCCCCACACCATTACACCACCACCACCAGCCTGCACAGTGGTAACAAGGCATGATGGATCCATGTTCTCATTCTGTTTACGCCAAATTCTGACTCTACCATCTGAATGTCTCAACAGAAATCGAGACTCATCAGACCAGGCAACATTTTTCCAGTCTTCAACTGTCCAATTTTGGTGAGCTTGTGCAAATTGTAGCCTCTTTTTCCTATTTGTAGTGGAGATGAGTGGTACCCGGTGGGGTCTTCTGCTGTTGTAGCCCATCCGCCTCAAGGTTGTACGTGTTGTGGCTTCACAAATGCTTTGCTGCATACCTCGGTTGTAACGAGTGGTTATTTCAGTCAAAGTTGCTCTTCTATCAGCTTGAATCAGTCGGCCCATTCTCCTCTGACCTCTAGCATCAACAAGGCATTTTCGCCCACAGGACTGCCGCATTCTGGATGTTTTTCCCTTTTCACACCATTCTTTGTAAACCCTAGAAATGGTTGTGCATGAAAATCCCAGTAACTGAGCAGATTGTGAAATACTCAGACCGGCCCGTCTGGCACCAACAACCATGCCACGCTCAAAATTGCTTAAATCACCTTTCTTTCCCATTCAGACATTCAGTTTGGAGTTCAGGAGATTGTCTTGACCAGGACCACACCCCTAAATTCATTGAAGCAACTGCCATGTGATTGATTGGTTAGATAATTGCATTAATGAGAAATTGAACAGGTGTTCCTAATAATCCTTTAGGTGAGTGTATATATATAGTGAGGGAAAAAAGTATTTGATCCCCTGCTGATTTTGTATGTTTGCCCACTGACAAAGAAATTATCAGTCTATAATTTTAATGGTAGGTGTATTTTAACAGTGAGAGACAGAATAACAACAGAAAAATCCAGAAAAATGCATTTCAAAAAAGTTATAAATTGATTTGCATGTTAATGAGGGAAATAAGTATTTGATCCCCTATCAATGAGCAAGATTTCTGGCTCCCAGGTGTCTTTTATACAGGTAACGAGCTGAGATTAGGAGCACTCTCTTAAAGGGAGTGCTTCTAATCTCAGCTCGTTACCTGTATAAAAGACACCTGTCCACAGAAGCAATCAATCAATCAGATTCCAAACTCTCCACCATGGCCAAGACCAAAGAGCTGTCCAAGGATGTCAGGGACAAGATTGTAGACCTTCACAAGGCTGGAATGGGCTACAAGACCATCGCCAAGCTGCTTGGTGAGAAGGTGACAACAGTTGGTGTGATTATTCGCAAATGGAAGAAACACAAAATAACTGTCAGTCTCCCTCGGTCTGGGGCGCCATGCAAGATCTCACCTCGTGGAGTTTCAATGATCATGAGAACGGTGAGCAATCAGCCCAGAACTACACGGGAGGATCTTGTTAATGATCTCAAGGCAGCTGGGACCATAGTCACCAAGAAAACAATTGGTAACACACTACGCCGTGAAGGACTGAAATCCTGCAGCACCCGCAAGGTCCCACTGCTCAAGAAAGCACATGTACAGGCCCGTCTGAAGTTTGCCAATGAACATCTGAATGATTCAGAGGAGAACTGGGTGAAAGTGTTGTGGTCAGATGAGACCAAATTGAGCTCTTTGGCATCAACTCAATTCGCTGTGTTTGGAGGAGGAGGAATGACCCCAAGAACACCATCCCCACCGTCAAACATGGAGGTGGAAACATGGGTGTTTTTCTGCTAAGGGGACAGTACAACTGCACCGCATCAAAGGGATGATGGACAGGGCCATGTACCATCAAATCTTGGCTGAGAACCTCCTTCCCTCAGCCAGGGCATTGAAAATGGGTCGTGGATGGGTATTCCAGCATGACAATGACCCAAAACACACAGCCAAGGCAACAAAGGAGTGGCTCAAGAAGAAGCACATTAAGGTCCTGGAGTGGCCTAGCCAGTCTCCAGACCTTAATCCCATAGAAAATCTGTGGAGGGAGCTGAAGGTTTGAGTTGCCAAACGTCAGCCTCGAAACCTTAATGACTTGGAGAGGATCTGCAAAGAGGAGTGGGACAAAATCCCTCCTGAGATGTGTGCAAACCTGGTGGCCAACTACAAGAAACGTCTGACCTCTGTGATTGCCAACGAGGGTTTTGCCAGTCGAAGGGGTCAAATACTTATTTCCCTCATTAACATGCAAATCAATTTATAACTTTTTTTAAATGCGTTTTTCTGGATTTTTTTTGTTGTTATTCTGTCTCTCACTGTTAAAATACACCTACCATTAACATTATAGACTGATCATTTCTTTGTCAGTGGGCAAACGTACAAAATCAGCAGGGGATCAAATACTTTTTTCCCTCACAGTATATATACACTCACCTAAAGGATTATTAGGAACACCTGTTCAATTTCTCATTAATGCAATTATCTAACCAACCAATCACATGGCAGTTGCTTCAATGCATTTAGGGGTGTGGTCCTGGTCAAGACAATCTCCTGAACTCCAAACTGAATGTCTGAATGGGAAAGAAAGGTGATTTAAGCCATTTTGAGCGTGGCATGGTTGTTGGTGCCAGACGGGCCGGTCTGAGTATTTCACAATCTGCTCAGTTACTGGGATTTTCACGCACAACCATTTCTAGGGTTTACAAAGAATGGTGTGAAAAGGGAAAAACATCCAGTATGCGGCAGTCCTGTGGGCGAAAATGCCTTGTTGATGCTAGAGGTCAGAGGAGAATGGGCCGACTGATTCAAGCTGATAGAAGAGCAACTTTGACTGAAATAACTACTCGTTACAACCGAGGTATGCAGCAAAGCATTTGTGAAGCCACAACACGTACAACCTTGAGGCGGATGGGCTACAACAGCAGACGACCCCACCGGGTACCACTCATCTCCACTACAAATAGGAAAAAGAGGCTACAATTTGCACAAGCTCACCAAAATTGGACAGTTGAAGACTGGAAAAATGTTGCCTGGTCTGATGAGTCTCGATTTCTGTTGAGACATTCAGATGGTAGAGTCAGAATTTGGCGTAAACAGAATGAGAACATGGATCCATCATGCCTTGTTACCACTGTGCAGGCTGGTGGTGGTGGTGTAATGGTGTGGGGGATGTTTTCTTGGCACACTTTAGGCCTCGTTTAAATGCCATGGCCTACCTGAGCATTGTTTCTGACCATGTCCATCCCTTTATGACCACCATGTACCCATCCTCTGATGGCTACTTCCAGCAGGATAATGCACCATGTCACAAAGGTCGAATCATTTCAAATTGGTTTCTTGAACATGACAATGAGTTCACTGTACTAAACTGGCCCCCACAGTCACCAGATCTCAACCCAATAGAGCATCTTTGGGATGTGGTGGAACGGGAGCTTTGTGCCCTGGATGTGCATCCTACAAATCTCCATCAACTGCAAGATGCTATCCTATCAATATGGGCCAACATTTCTAAAGAATGCTTTCAGCACCTTGTTGAATCAATGCCACGTAGAATTAAGGCAGTTCTGAAGGCGAAAGGGGGTCAAACACAGTATTAGTATGGTGTTCCTAATAATCCTTTAGGTGAGTGTATATATATATGTATATTGCAAAAATATTCAGACCACTGACCAATTCTCCCATAGTACTGAATTATAAATGGTACATTTTGTTCTGTTTGATATTTTATTTAAAACACTGAAACTCAAAATCAGTTATTGTAAGGTGACACTGGTTTTATGTTGGAAGATATTTGTAAGACAAATTAAAAAAACGAAATATGTTGCAATAAGCAAAAACAAACCAATCAAAACCTTTTATTTGAGTCTACCAAACACACAAAACAGATGCAAGTAATGGTAGACAAGCACACAGCAAACAGTCCTAATCGCAAACCCATATATCAATTTGTTAAAGTAATAATATTCTTCTGTTTATCTCTCTATCACACTGGCACTCCTCCCTGCTTTATCAAGTCATAGGGAAGCAGAGGGTCAGTTGCTTCTCCCCTGTTAATTCACCTACCCTGAGAAACCTAGGTCTGAGAAATGACAGTGTCTCTTGGGGCAGTCCCACTGTGTGCCACTCGGGACGGCCACAGACTTCATATATATTAAAAAATAAAAAATAAATCCTGTGCACTATGGTGTATGCAGTTAATGCTGTCTCCTTGTGAGTAGAAAAGACAATACACATAAGCCTGGGGCATGAAAGCCTTAATGTCCCGCAATCTCAACAATCTTAACTATCAGTTCAGATGTGTAATTGCATTTTGATTCACTGCTGTAAACCAAGACCACCAAACAGATTGTACTTCTGACCTAAACACTGTACTGGACCCTTGGGGGCTTTGGGTAACTAAAGACCCATTTTGCTAGACTGCAAAATCAGCCTCAAACTAAAAAATGCAGATCCACAGGGCTCCTGAGCATCTGCATCTAAAACAGCCTCCACAACCGTGGTATAGCCCACACATGACTGGTTTCCATCTGGGTTGTGTTGTAGCTGACTATTACCAGCATTCCTCATGGGGTGGTTCACGACAGCTGTTGGTTTTTAGTGTTGTCAGTCAGGGTTTTCAATGTGCCAAGCAGAACTGTGGTTTTCTTGGAGCTTATCACTGAGAACTGCATCAGTCTTCCTTATAAGACAGTAGCAGAAATGTACAGCATCCACTTTAGAGGATGCAACAAATAAGTACAGTGAAAGTATTCGCAGCACTTCCATTTTTCCACATTTTGTTATGTTCAGCCTTATTCCAAAATGGATTAAATTAATTATTTTCCTCAAAATTCTACAAACAATACCCCATAATGACAACGTGAAAGAAGTTGGTTTGAAATCTTTGCAAATTTATTAAAAATAAAAACAAAAAAGTACATGTACATAAGTATTCACAGCCTTTGCTCAATACTTTGTTGAAGCACCTTTGGCACCAATTATAGTCTTTTTGAGTATGATGCTACAAGCTTGGCACACCTATTTTTGGGCAGTTTCTCCCATTCTTCTTTGCAAGACCTCTCAAGTTCCATCAGGTTGGATGGGGAGTGTCGGTGCACAGCCATTTTCAGATTTCTCAAGAGATGTTCAGTCGGGTCCAAGTCTGAGCTCTGGCTAAGCCACTCAAGGACATTCACAGAGTTGTCCTGTAGCCACGCCTTTGTTATCTTGGCTGTGTGCTTAGGGTCATTGTCCTGTTGGAAGATGAACCTTCGCCCCAGTCTGAGGTCCAGATCACTCTGGAGCAGGTTTTCATCAAGGATGTCTCTGTACATTGCTGCATTCATCTTTCCCTTGATCCTGACTAGTCTCCCAGTTCCTGCCGCTGAAAAACATCCCTAAAGCATGATGCTGGCACCACCATACTTCACTGTAGGGATGGTATTGGCCAGGTGATGAGTGGTGCCTGGTTTCCTCCAGACATGACACTTGCCATTCAGGCCAAAGAGTTCAATCTTTGTTTCTCATGGTCTGAGAGTCCTTCAGGTGCCTTTTGGCAAACTCCAGGTGGGCTGTCATGTGCCTTTTACTGAGGAATGGCTTCCGTCTGGCCACTCTACCATACAGGCCTGATTGGGGGAGTGCTGCAGAGATGGTTATTCTTCTGGAAGGTTCTCCTCTCTCCACAGAGAGACGCTGGAGCTCTGTCAGAGTGACCATCGGGTTCTTGGTCACCGTCCTGACTAAGGGCCTTCTCCCCTGATCGCTCAGTTTGGCCGGGCAGCCAGCTCTAGGAAGAGTCCTGGTGTTTCCAAACTTCTTCCATTTACGGATGAAATTTTTCTGTACCCTTCCCCAGATCTGTGCCTCGATACAATCCTGTCTCGGAGGTCTACAGACAATTCCTTGGACTTCATGGCTTGGTTTGTGCTCTGACATGCACTTTTAACTGTGGGACCTTATATAGACAGTTGTGTGCCTTTCCAAATCATGTCCAATCAACTGAATTTACCACAGGTGGACTCCAATCAAGTTGTAGAAACATCTCAAGGATGATCAGTGGAAACAGGATGCACCTGAGCTCAATTTTGAGTGTCATGGCAAAGGCTGTGAATACTTATGTACATGTGCTTTTTTTTATATATATATAAATTTGCAAAGATTTCAAACAAACTTCTTTCACGTTGTCATTATGGGGTATTGTTTGTAGAATTTTGAATTGTAGAATTGAATCTATTTTGGAATAAGGCTGTAACATAACAAAATGTGGAAAAAGTGAAGTGCTGTGAAATACTTTCTGGATGCAATGTAATAACAAAGACTAGCAGATGATATTAGATTCTGTTCCAAATGGTCGGATGCTTGTTAGGAAGAAAGCATATGCTTCCAACAATAGTGTTCTCATTTTGTCATGCGTTATATATAGAAGTAGTCTGAAGTGCAGCAGAAGATATGACCAGGAACTTCACAGAATATCTGACAGCCTCCTTTAAAACCCTTTCAGCCTGCTCTCCCATTCATGCCTTCTGTTACACATTAAGCATTGCTTGCCTCCTCATGACAGCTTCTTCAACATTCCCATCCGGGGCTCTGTGATCTCGCCTTCCACAGTGATCGTGCACAAGACAATGAATTTCCTCATCGGGATCTACTCCTGTGCAGCTCAGCTGCTTCCCCGACTCCCACTCCCCCATTCCCTTCAGATTAACATTGTTTGACAGCTTATCTTAAAACACAGGACCATTCTGAGTTTGTCAGTACTGTCAGTTTCCAGAAAGATTGACTTAAGTCGAAAGACAAAGACTTGGGCTTAAGTTCCACGTTTGCCTGGGAATGAGAAGGCTAATTTTTCAGGCTAAGTCTTAGTCAGTCTTATTTTTTATGCAACTGACTAACTTACATAGACTAGTCTAACTGTCAAATTAAGACTAGTCTAATGGTTTAGACCAGTCTAATATAGTTTTATGCAATCGGCCCCTGGTGCTAACAATAAGGAAACAAAATACATATGACTCTCGGTTATCTGCATGTGGTTTATACGATTTACAGATTAACTGTGCATCTGAGATTTTCTCAAGGATTTTTCAAACCTGTTTAGGTCAGTGTGTTTTTGTATGGATGTTTACAAAAAAACAAGATCAATACATTCTTTACTACACATTTTTGTTTTCTTCATTAACAAATCCAATTTTCTTAACTTAATCTTTCTACTCATACACATCTTATATGGACGCCAGTATCTATGCAATTAAAATTGAAATATTTCCTTGTAGGAACATCACAAATATTTGATCAATGAGGCATTGTGCAATTTACTGAGTCTAGCCTGCGTTGCTGTACTGCTTCAAACGCCGAACCTATAACCTTGTAAACATCAAGGGATGCAGAGCAAGTACATAAGAGGAGAATCTGATGAATGTATAACTAGGTTTGTTTTAGAGCATAGATATCTTCTCTCACAAAGACACAAAAGAAAACAGAATCTGGAGCAGCTCCATTAGCAACATTTTCCACTAATCAAGTAGAAGAGATGCTATTTCAGGAATCTAACAGTTCTGTGTCTGACAGTGTGATCATACCAGAAGCAGCTACCCCAGGAGCTGGTTCAGAGTTGTATTCTTAATAAATTATTATGTAGTCATTATTATATTTGTAAGTCATGGAATATCAATAGGATTTTTATTTATTGATAAATGAGGCTTTGCATTGTGAGTTTAAAGGGGTAAACATAATTTATACCTATATTATTCGAAAGAGGGACACTTGTTTGCTACCTGTTTGACTTTGTGACCATTCCATGTATTGCTATAACTGAGTTATAATGTATATATTGATCATATATGACATCATTAACAACACATTAATAAACAGCAGCACATTATTATAAAGTATTACCAAGATGGGATATGTATATATCAGAATCAGGCATCATACTATACAATTTAAACATTTATTATTGAGGAAGCTACACAGACGTCATGAAGACCTACATGGCAAAGTGGACAAAATCACATTTTTGTATTGCTTCAAATTATATCAGTGAAATAATAATGTTTGTAGCAGTCAAACTAAAGGTGCATCGAACGTCTGCACTTTAGGATTTATCTGTTAAATTGAGCTGCATCATGGTGAATGGGGTGGCACTTTTTGTCTTCTGATGTGCTGACTTTCAGTAAAGCCTGTTCTCTCCGGCTTTCAAAAATAAATCCTATCATGTTTAACACAACATTACAAATTGAATACATTTCCCATGTACTCAGAGCAAGCAATTCCCAAATCTCACCCTAATCCTATTTTACAGACAGATTGTACTGTGCAAATCTTTGCTCTGAAGTAACTGCTTTTTAATGGAATGTATTGTTTTGTGTTGTGTCATCTAACCTCTTGTCCTAACAAAAGACTACATTTTCAGGGAGGTTAGGCATGTACAAGCAGTGCTTTTTAAATTAAAATGTCTCATTTATTATTCTTATTTTATTTTATGAATAATGTAATAGAGTTTTTATTATAAAAATATACACTCACCTAAAGGATTATTAGGAACACCATACTAATACTGTGTTTGACCCCCTTTCACCTTCAGAACTGCCTTAATTCTACGTGGCATTGATTCAACAAGGTGCTGAAAGCATTCTTTAGAAATGTTGGCCCATATTGATAGGATAGCATCTTGCAGTTGATGGAGATTTGTGGGATGCACATCCAGGGCACGAAGCTCCCGTTCCACCACATCCCAAAGATGCTCTATTGGGTTGAGATCTGGTGACTGTGGGGGCCAGTTTAGTACAGTGAACTCATTGTCATGTTCAAGAAACCAATTTGAAATGATTCGACCTTTGTGACATGGTGCATTATCCTGCTGGAAGTAGCCATCAGAGGATGGGTACATGGTGGTCATAAAGGGATGGACATGGTCAGAAACAATGCTCAGGTAGGCCATGGCATTTAAACGAGGCCTAAAGTGTGCCAAGAAAACATCCCCCACACCATTACACCACCACCACCAGCCTGCACAGTGGTAACAAGGCATGATGGATCCATGTTCTCATTCTGTTTACGCCAAATTCTGACTCTACCATCTGAATGTCTCAACAGAAATCGAGACTCATCAGACCAGGCAACATTTTTCCAGACTTCAACTGTCCAATTTTGGTGAGCTTGTGCAAATTGTAGCCTCTTTTTCCTATTTGTAGTGGAGATGAGTGGTACCCAGTGGGGTCTTCTGCTGTTGTAGCCCATCCGCCTCAAGGTTGTACGTTTTGTGGCTTCACAAATGCTTTGCTGCATACCTCGGTTGTAACGAGTGGTTATTTCAGTCAAAGTTGCTCTTCTATCAGCTTGAATCAGTCGGCCCATTCTCCTCTGACCTCTAGCATCAACAAGGCATTTTTGCCCACAGGACTGCCGCATACTGGATGTTTTTCCCTTTTCACACCATTCTTTGTAAACCCTAGAAATGGTTGTGCATGAAAATCCCAGTAACTGAGCAGATTGTGAAATACTCAGACCGGCCCGTCTGGCACCAACAACCATGCCACGCTCAAAATTGCTTAAATCACCTTTCTTTCCCATTCAGACATTCAGTTTGGAGTTTAGGAGATTGTCTTGACCAGGACCACACCCCTAAATGCATTGAAGCAACTGCCATGTGATTGGTTGGTTAGATAATTGCATTAATGAGAAATTGAACAGGTGTTCCTAATAATCCTTTAGGTGAGTGTATATATATATATATATATATATATATATATATATATATATATATATATATACAGTGAGGGAAAAAAGTATTTGATCCCCTGCTGATTTTGTATGTTTGCCCACTGACAAAGAAATTATCAGTCTATAATTTTAATGGTAGGTGTATTTTAACAATGAGAGACAGAATAACAACAAAAATATCCAGAAAAACGCAGTTCAAATTGATTTGCATGTTAATGAGTGAAATAAGTATTTGATCCCCTATCAATCAGCAAGATTTCTGGCTCCCAGTTGTCTTTTATACAGGTAACGAGCTGAGATTAGGAGCACTCTCTTAAAGGGAGTGCTCCTAATCTCAGCTCGTTTCCTGTATAAAAGACACCTGTCCACAGAAGCAATCAATTAATCAGATTCCAAACTCTCCACCATGGCCAAGACCAAAGAGCTGTCCAAGGATGTCAGGGACAAGATTGCAAACCTACACAAGGCTGGAATGGGCTACAAGACCATCGCCAAGCAGCTTGGTGAGAAGGTGACAACAGTTGGTGCGGTTATTCGCAAATGGAGGAAACACAAAATAACTGTCAGTCTCCCTCGGTCTGGGGCTCCATGCAAGATCTCACCTCGTGGAGTTTCAATGATCATGAGAACGGTGAGCAATCAGCCCAGAACTACACGGGAGGATCTTGTTAATTATCTCAAGGCAGCTGGGACCATAGTCACCAAGAAAACAATTGGTAACACACCACGCCATGAAGGACGGAAATCCTGCAGCGCCTGCAAGGTCCCCCTGCTCAAGAAAGCACATGTACAGGTCCGTCTGAAGTTTGCCAATGAACATCTGAATGATTCAGAGGAGAACTGGGTGAAAGTGTTGTGATCAGATGAGACCAAAATCGAGCTCTTTGGCATCAACTCAACTCGCCGTGTTTGGAGGAGGAGGAATGACCCCAAGAACACCATCCCTACCGTCAAACATGGAGGTGGAAACATTATGCTTTGGGGGTGTTTTTCTGCTAAGGGGACAGGACAACTGCACCGCATCAAAAGGACAATGGACGGGGCCATGTACTGTCAAATCTTGGGTGAGAACCTCCTTCCCTCAGCCAGGGCATTGAAAATGGGTCGTGGATGGGTATTCCAGCATGACAATGACCCAAAACACACAGCCAAGGCAACAAAGGAGTGGCTCAAGATGAAGCACATTAAGGTCCTGGAGTGGCCTAGCCAGTCTCCAGACCTTAATCCCATAGAAAATCTTTTGGAGGGAGCTGAAGGTTTCAGTTGCCAAAAGTCAGCCTCGAAACCTTAATGACTTGGAGAGGATCTGCAAAGAGGAGTGGGACAAAATCCCTCCTGAGATGTGTGCAAACCTGGTGGCCAACTACAAGAAACGTCTGACCTCTGTGATTGCAAACAAGGGTTTTGCCACCAAGTACTAAGTCGAAGGGGTCAAATACTTATTTCCCTCATTAACATGCAAATCTATTTATAACTTATTTGAAATGCGTTTTTCTGGATTTTTTTGTTGTTATTCGGTCTCTCACGGTTAAAATACACCTACCATTAACATTATAGACTGATCATTTCTTTGTCAGTGGGCAAACGTACAAAATCAGCAGGGGATCAAATACTTTTTTCCCTCACTGTATATATATATATATATATATATATATATATATATATATACACTCACCTAAAGGATTATTAGGAACACCTGTTCAATTTCTCATTAATGCAATTATCTAACCAACCAATCACATGGCAGTTGCTTCAATGCATTTAGGGGTGTGGTCCTGGTCAAGACAATCTCCTGAACTCCAAACTGAATGTCTGAATGGGAAAGAAAGGTGATTTAAGCAATTTTGAGTGTGGCATGGTTGTTGGTGCCAGACGGGCCGGTCTGGGTATTTCACAATCTGCTCAGTTACTGGGATTTTCACGCACAACCATTTCTAGGGTTTACAAAGAATGGTGTGAAAAGGGAAAAACATCCAGTATGCGGCAGTCCTGTGGGCGAAAATGCCTTGTTGATGCTAGAGGTCAGAGGAGAATGGGCCAACTGATTCAAGCTGATAGAAGAGCAACTTTGACTGAAATAACCACTCGTTACAACCGAGGTATGCAGCAAAGCATTTGTGAAGCCACAACACGTACAACCTTGAGGCGGATGGGCTACAACAGCAGAAGACCCCACCGGGTACCACTCATCTCCACTACAAATAGGAAAAAGAGGCTACAATTTGCACAAGCTCACCAAAATTGGACAGTTGAAGACTGGAAAAATGTTGCCTGGTCTGATGAGTCTTGATTTCTGTTGAGACATTCAGATGGTAGAGTCAGAATTTGGCGTACACAGAATGAGAACATGGATCCATCATGCCTTGTTACCACTGTGCAGGCTGCTGGTGGTGGTGTAATGGTGTGGGGGATGTTTTCTTGGCACACTTTAGGCCCCTTAGTGCCAATTGGGCATCGTTTAAATGCCATGGCCTACCTGAGCATTGTTTCTGACCATGTCCATCCCTTTATGACCACCATGTACCCATCCTCTGATGGCTACTTCCAGCAGGATAATGCACCATGTCACAAAGGTCGAATCATTTCAAATTGGTTTCTTGAACATGACAATGAGTTCACTGTACTAAACTGGCCCCCACAGTCACCAGATCTCAACCCAATAGAGCATCTTTGGGATGTGGTGGAACGGGAGCTTCGTGCCCTGGATGTGCATCCCACAAATCTCCATCAACTGCAAGATGCTATCCTATCAATATGGGCCAACATGTCTAAAGAATGCTTTCAGCACCTTGTTGAATCAATGCCACGTAGAATTAAGGCAGTTCTGAAGGCGAAAGGGGGTCAAACACAGTATTAGTATGGTGTTCCTAATAATCCTTTAGGTGAGTGTATATGTATTAAAATGTAAAACTGAAGTACTAAATCGCCTTCAAAATCACAAATCAAGTTAAATGGCCTTTACCTGTGATAAATTGTAGTGATTCACATGATTTCAGGATAAATTCAGAAGTTCCTGGAGGTTCCCTTTGCTGGCATGTGCATTTAAAAGCAATATCCCAACCATAAGCACCAAGCAGCTTTCAAAAGACTTTCCTATGGAGCCTGTTTAAGACAAGAAGTGGAACATGTATTGCACCACCAAGGCCCTGCCTAGAAGGAGACTGATCAGGCTACCAAGAGGCCAATGGCAACTTTACAAGAGCTACAGGTTTTATTGGCCAAGCCAAGACTGGTCAAAGTGTGCATTTGACAACAATGTCACAAACACTCCACAATTCCCATGTGCTTATTTTTATTTATTTATTTATTTATTAGCAGACACTCTTGTCCAGGGCGACTTACAAAATATAAGCTCCATACTAAGTGGGCTTATGGACTACCCTCTTCAATTCAACCACAGGTTTTCAATGATATTCAAGTCTGGAGATGACCATTTCAAAATGTGGATTTTGTGGACAATTAACCATTTCTTTGTGGATTTTGATGTGTGCTTTGGGTCATCGTCTTGCTGGAAGATCCATTAGCGGCCACGTTTCAGCCTCCTGGTAGAGGCAACCAGGTTTAGATACTTGCTACAGTGTATGATAGCACAGTATGATAACACGGGTCCCAGGACCAGTGGAACCAAAACAGTCCCAAAACTTGATTGATCCACCACCATATTTTACAGTAGGCACAGAGTTCATTTCTGCATATGCATTGTTCTTACAAGGCCAAACCCACAGCCGGTGTGCGTGGCCAAAAAGCTCTATTTGTGTATGCCATAGCACCCAGTTGCATTTCAAGTGCCAGTGACATTTAGCAAACTCTAGGCATCTACATGCTTTCAATAATGGATTTCTTCTTGAAACCATTCCAACTATTGGCATTGAGGTGGTTCTGTAGTTTTTCAACTGTGGCCCTTGGATTCTTTGCCTTTGCTTTAAAAAGAAGGTACATTGAAGGGAGCTTGTTCAAGAAGTGAGAGAGCTGAGTAGTATTAATGTAGGTCCAGTGAGCTTCCAAAATGAGGCACACTGCTCAGCAAGTGTTATATACAATATATAGGATTATAATACATATGTTATCAATCAATTTATATTTGTAAAGCAATGCAGGAAAGGGCATATGCCATGCATACCATACTTAGTATAAATGTGATATAATGCAAAAGGCACAGTATCTATCTATATCTATATATAGTGAGTGATTCAATAAAATAAAATTGTAATAATATAAAAGTCTGGTCTAATAACTAATAAGTGAGAGTGCGGCTACAAAATTTGATTTTCTTTATATATTTTTGCCTTATTTGGGCCAGCACCTCATAGAAGTGAAGACGCTGTAGTGCACAGATGTTTTTAAGTTACATGTATATATATATATATATATATATATATATATATATATATATATATATATATATATATATATATATATATATATATATATATATATATATATATATATATATATATATATACACTCACGTAAAGGATTATTAGGAACACCTGTTCAATTTCTCATTAATGCAATTATCTAACCAACCAATCACATGGCAGTTGCTTCAATGCATTTAGGGGTGTGGTCCTGGTCAAGACAATCTCCTGAACTCCAAACTGAATGTCTGAATGGGAAAGAAAGGTGATTTAAGTATTAGTATTAGTATGGTGTTCCTAATAATCCTTTAGGTGAGTGTATATATATATATATATATATATATATATTGATTTGTCTGATGCATCACAGTGTTATTCAAGCATTAAATTACTATGTGGTATGTATGCGTTACAGGATTATGCAGTGTTATAATCCATACATCACCACAACTAATTCAGTTGCAATAATGGGAAACAGCTGCAAATCAGAAGTATAATTACAAAAACCTTATAAAAAAAAGTAGACCACTGGCCAATTAAGCCAGCCCAGCAGTCAGGTAGATATTAAAAGTAAAGTACCACATTCATCTTTATGTTTCCAAGGGAAATGCTACCATTATTATAAGTGATCTGTCGACACAGACTTCAAAACATTATGGTGCAATTCCTAAAGACGATTGGTTTCATGGCAGGTTGAACGCCACTGCTTCTGGCTTTTGCCACCTTATGGCACCTTCCCACCTTATGAATTACCAGTAATCAAATAAAATAAGCACTGCATTTGCCTGAGAGACTGCACAATAACATTTTCCTAACTGGGATCATTTTAGCTAAACATGGTTAGTTGAATAACATAAGGGTCTGCTTATATTACAATACAGATTAGCTGCAATGTGAGTGTAGTACAAAACAGCATAGGAGAAACTGGTATGATAGTCTAAAATTAAGCATGATCTTGTTCTTGTCCTATACCCTGGTCCATGGTAGCCCTATGGCCACTTCTGTGTTAACAAATAATAGCCAATGCTGAATAAACCAATATCATTTTTAGGCATACCGAATCCATTATCTGCCCACACACATCTGGGACATAGTTTATGTTATTTGACAGACATCATATCTCTACCCAGCTATATTTGCCTCAAAAGAGAGCTTGAAACAAAATGACCTAAAAGGTCCAATGTTAGTCTGCAGTCTCTTTAAGTTCCTATCAAAATGACGCCTAATGTTATTTGTTAAAGTACCTTTGTCATTGTTTATTACTGAAAGCACTGTTGAGTCACCGTTGTGTTTTCCAATCCTGCCTGTCCTCTGAATGAGCAGAAGAATCAAATATGTTGCCATGGCCAGGTAGTGAGAGGTTAAGTTCAGGAACTTTGTTCAGGCAAGGATTACTCTGGGATGAGAAAACGTACTGATCACCAGACCTCCTTTCCCAAAGCTGTGGCACGGTGCTTAAAGCAATTTAAGTCAAACTTCCCTTTTGTCTCCCCCTTAAGTGTGTTGCACAACACTCCTTAACACAGTGAAATCAATACTTAAGATAAAAGCTACAATATTTGATACTTCAGTTACTCAGTACTTATACAACTGGTCATTGGATTGCAGCTCCTCCTGTTATACAAGCTGCTTAACAAGCTGCTTAATTTAACTTTACTCTCCTGGGCTCGGCTGCTTTTGAAGCAAAAGGTAACAGATTGATGATATCTGAGCAGGTGCAGTCAGAAGCACTCCTACTTCCTTTCTGTGTGTGCAGTATTGACATATTTTTGCTTTCATTTGCTGGCAGTAAAATAGTGAGGGAAAATAAAACGAATAAACAGGTAGCTGAAAGTACAACGTAGGTCAGCACATTGAAACTCAACAGTATAGAAACTTCTCTTCCATTTAATAGTTTGATTCCAATGTACAAAATAATAACTTACTCTACAACATTTATATCCTGTTCCTTTTCACTTAGAAAAGGACATTCTCACCTTAAGCACTTAAGGAATATATAACTTTCTGCAAAAACACCCTAAATTATAAACGGAACTGTGTGCCTGCTATTAACTGGATAATTATATGATATACATACATACTCTTCCGTCTGAACTGGAAGTGTCCTCAGTCACATGTCATTGCAATTAATAGAACATATTGGTAGTAAATCACTTACGGATTCAGAAAGTAAGAGTATAATTGATCTTCTTGGTCATATTTAAAAAGGGAAAAATCTGTACAATATAAAAACGTCTTTCAATTTACTCTCAACAAGTGATAATTGTATTAATACATTTACCCTGTTGATCTTACAGTTGCTGATCGGCTTTGAAAGTGGCACCGTAGTGCAGTGGGATCTCAGAGTAAAGAAGGCTGATTTCAGGATCTACTATGATGAGGTGAGTACAGTAAATTATTTTTGTCTGCTAGTCTAGTTGAGCTGTCCTCTTGGAAGTTCTTTTGTGGTCTGCAGGAGGGTCATCTCTGTGTTCAGCTTGTATGTAAAATAAAATGCCTCCAGATAAATGACAGTAGCCAAATTCTGTTAATGTGTTTATTTTCTTCACAAGGGCAAGCAAATCATGCACATTTTACAAATCCTAATCTCTATTAATGTGTTATTTTTGCAGTGCAAGGATCTTTCATGTGCCAAGTTAATGACTTGATAGAAAATGTTCCCCATTGGAAATGTCAGGTTGTGTTAGGATACTTGTTTATGTTTTCTTTGGTGTGTGTGCATTGCAGTGGGTTCTCCTGCAAACACAAAATTTGTTTTTCAAAGTCTGTGTTTCAACATGCAATAAACTCACACAGATGTTTCCTCATTCTGTACATGAGCCTGTTACGATGACATTCCTTCCTTTAGACTTGGAAGACCAGGCTTTTGGCATGGCAGGTATACAGAAAGTTTACCCCTGTCATTTTACCATAGTTTTGGGTTCACCATGCCTTCACTGTGATTTACAACACTGTACCATGGGAATAAGGCATGTTTCCTGTAGTAAAGCAGAGTGAACTCATAGGATACCACTCCAAACATATGAAACTGCAGAAACATATTAAAACTATGATAAAAGTGCAATAATTCTAGGGTAAACTTATAGATTATAAGCAAATAATCCCCACCAGCATCCTGATGTATCCAGTAATATGCTTCAATTACATTGATTTTCTGAGGGATAAGTTGATTTAACTTCCCTATGTAGGCAGTTTGATTTACTAACATTTATGTTAATTAACAATTAACATTATAATTAAGTGTTAAAAGAAACAAACTCCAACATTTGACTTGCTCATTTTGTTTTTTAAGATAAGAATATCTGTGGGCTGTTTAATACCTCAAATGCTGACTGTCATGGAATTCTGTCTAAGAGGACTTCAAGTTTTCCAGTAATTCAGTCAAATTGACCATGTTTAAATACTTAAATAAGTAAAGTAAGTAAGTAAATACTTAGAAAGTTAGAAAGTTAGTTTATTTTCAGGGAATATGGTATATTGTTTGTAGTTAACCGAAACCTGAAGTTAATCAGACTATACATACACCTACACACACAGTCTGCATTCATGCAGCTTTCTATGTAAAATTATTCACTATTAAATGTGCTTACTGCCATCACACTCAGAGACCACTCCATCATCAATGATTGTACTGCATTTTTAAAGAGGGGGTGATTATCTGTGCAGAGAAGCAATGATATTAGTGATCCAAGGATTAAAGAGAACAGAAAACATGCAGTGCTGTATAGAGAGCATATCACAAATACAAATCAATATGTAAAATATTTTGAAAGTATACCTGTGCACATTAGCTAATGAAAAGAGAGGTCACCTTGATCTCTAATGTGAGCTTGCTGCCTTGCTATTACCTAACTGAATGGTGGACAATACATTCCTCTGCTTACTCAAATTACCTCAGTTCTAACCTGTTTAGATGTGCAGACTGTGACAACAGCTTCCCTCTGTACTTCAGCTTGCCTACGTGACTCAGTTACATTGGAATATACATGCCTAAAAGGTCATTGGTTACAGGTATACTTGTATTTCTTAGTCAAGCCTCTGGTCTCAGAGTGAGTGAGATTGAATGCAAACAGTTTCTACTTAAATGTGCAACACACACACACAGTCTAACACACTAACTCTAAGGCCTAGTTATGTCAGTCATGATCATTGAGCTTTATATATACTTTTAAATGAATAGCAGCTTCCCATTAAAATGGAGTGTTTATATTTGATGTAGTGAATCCTTTACTGAAAGGTATTGAGTTGAGATTCTGCATGTAGTATTGCTTCTCAACCATGTCATCATTTACAGGGCAACTGGCAATGACAGTATGATGATCGTTCTCATAATTAGGGCCCTGTATTTTATGTGACCTGCGTTCTTAGGCTACACTTCATTCCTCCCACTATAAGGTGGTCATGTAGTCTTATTGATTAATAATCTCCAGATTCCTTTAATCCTGTCAATTCATCGTTCTATTAAGGAGCATTTGCACGTTGATTATGTGGCAACAGCTATGAACATTTATTTAAAGGCTCATGAATCCCTATATTACTAAGACATCTTATTCAATATTGTTTCTTAGAATGTGTAAATAAATCATTTAAAAGTTTCAGTTTACTTGTGAGCGCGCCTAATGTGTCAACGAAACATTGAAAAAAACAACAATGCTGCTTTCCATATACATTTTTGTAAAATACTGAAATCATAACATTATAGCTATAACAAATTGTAGCGATCCTGGCAGGTGTCTGTGTGTATGTGCCAGTATGGCAGCCCAAAGGTGGGGGGAGGAGGTAAAAGTGTGTATGCAGGATGGGTGGGTCAGTTCGGGGACCCTGTCTGTGTGTCTGTGTGTGTGCATGAGTGTGAATGTGTGTTACATGTGGGGTGTTGTTGTGTTGGGTTAGCAAGGGATGTTTGTGGGTGTTTGTGTCTGTGTGGCTTCCCCCGTCTCTGGGTGGTACAGCCAGAGAGCGGTGATTGGGTGGGAGAGAGTCACCAGATGGGGGGATATATAAGGGTGTCGTGAGCTGAGTCGAGATAATGGCAAAGACAGATCTGTGGGGAGTTTATGTACTTCTTTGAAGAGATCAATAAACACCAGTTTTGTTTTGGAAGACTTCTGCTTCTTTTGCTTTTATTTCAATAGTGGCCGTTAAGAGGTTAGGTCGCTACACTATACAGTAATCCCATGAGATATGTGAGAGTTGCATTCCTCAAAAGCTTATGCAAGAATTGTGAAACTCACAGCATTTTCACATGGCAAACAATGGAAATGTGACGATATGTTACTCAGACACATCAGACAAAATGTAAGTACTTTATTAATACATTTACATCATATTTATTCAATTCTCATACATATAAAGCACTATAAAATAAAACAAGACACTTAAAATCCTCAATTGCGGTTAAGTACTATCTTCTTCATTCAAAATTCATTCATTCATTGCTAATTCCAGGCCCCCTGGAAATCATTTCAAGGCTCTTTTGTGTGAATTCAATCAGGAGTCAGAGGCGAGGATGAATGGCAAGCCAAATTAGCCGTTAGAGATATCTGCAAATTATTTCAAGATTCAAGATAAATATCTTATTTTAAAATACATTTAGAGATATATCAATATGTTAATTTGGCTTGCCATAAAGATGTTTAGTTTCACAAAGTCTGGGCAAGCTCCCCAGTTTCCTCCCTAGAAAACTTACTTTTCTGCTTGGGCAATGTTTAAACATTATTTTAGTGGTTGCAATCAGCTTCCTTGCTTCTGGAAAATGATTTGCCCAGATAATGCTCACAAGGGCTATTATGTGGGTATTACAAGACAAATGTACTGAAATTGGCAGTAAACCTTAAAGAATGTCATTGTATGCCTGGATCATGTAACTGGCATTATCTGAGACAAATCCAGTCACATTATTAAAATTAACTTCAAATGCATTTAAGCATTTCCCATTTCAATGCCCTGTGGCACAGAATGAGTAATTCACTGAGTGCAGATTATCTGTATCGGCTAATATCATTTTAAGTTCAGAGGTATTCAACTGTTCTTGCAGATCAAACAAAATGTCCAAAACATCTTTACCAGTTTTACTGTTGCTTTGCTGTTGGAATTGATTCCATGTTTATTACATATATATAATTTGGGATTATCTATTTCTTCCAGGAGAATATTAGCACAAGCAAATGCCTCTGTCAAATTCGAAGGAGGAGGACATAGCTCATAGCGGTCACTCTCAGCCTTTTGTTTCAATGTTTTACTGGTGATAAATTATGATAATTGTTGAATCAGTTTATAAAATAAATAAAACCATTTATATTTTTTTCATTGGTCAAAGTGTAAGGTTTTAGTTTTAGAACACCTCAGCTTTTCCAGTTTTTATTGAAATGTACACAGTTTAATGTCTCAATATACTCTGAAATTAAAGCACAGAACAAATAAACAATTGGAGATAAAAAATACATCATGGAATCATGACAAACCCTTCTGGTACACCAAATCCCATGTGTACTCTTCACCGTTGTGTTATTTGCCAAGTGTTTGCTATTCCATGAAAGCTGAGACTCTCAGCTTTCTAACGATGTGAAGCATTCTCTGATGTGAAAAATTAGTTTTTATACCCCCCACGTATTCTGAAATGGGGGGTGGGGGATACTTGGTCTGATTAGGAATACAAAATCTCAGATAATATTGACAATTATGACATATTCTGGAACCAGACAGTATACTGATCAAAACAAGACCATCCATGTTTTGGTAGAAGCAACACACACCCATAGAGAGCTCAAAATGTAACCTAAACTTTTTTAAACCTCTGGCAGTTTACTGCTAACCTTTGTATCGTATAATTTCAGGTTATTCATTGGAATTGAACTACTTAAATTTCAATATGCTGAGCCACAGAAAACACATTTGCTAAACGGACCATAGACTCATGAATGGGATCATCTAATTTGATCTTTGTCTTCTCATTAGTTGGTTAGCGCAGTGTTTCAGTTTACATTGTTGTGTGGAACATGGCACGTTCTGCATGTTGATGTTTTCTTTGCCAAAACTGCCGGCCAATAAAGAATGCTTTGTTGATTTTGTAACTAATATGGAAAACAAACAACGGCTCATACACAATTCTCTTTTAGGTAAAAACAGAACTACCTCTTTCACATCCTTAAAAGTGTCTCCCGATATTGCACTGCACTGTGGCTGTACACTGAAGCCTGCCATTTCAACAAAACTTGCCCGTATGATACATGACTAGAATGGATGTGTGCTGTACATGTTCATTTTTTAAAATTGAAATTGCAGATCTATTGCAGCATTTTAACTACATGTCAGTGAATGACAAATCTGAACATTTGCTTATGCCCATCCAGTAATAAATCTGATTATCACAATCTCCACTTTGTTGCAATTTCCTCATAACACCAAGGCTGGGATTAAATCAAAACTTTGACCCACCCTCAAATAGGAAACTAAAGAACGGTACACAGTTGTAGCTTCATTTTTAGTAAGATGCCACTTTCTTCTAATCATAAATGTAACCGCTATGATGAACATGTTTGTAGTTTGCTATTAGCGGGTGGGTCAAAGTTTTCATTTAATCCTGCCCCAAGTTTATTTTCCATACACACAGTGTTAATCTGCTCTGAAAAAGAAAACTGCATACCCATTTTATGAAGGCTGCCAGAAAGAAGATGCTGTCTTAGGTATTTATATGCCTGTCTATAGGAAGGTTTTTCAAGACTTGTGCATTGTGCATTTAATTCTAAAAGGACTTATGTGCTTAAGAAATACTTGTAAAGTGATGTATATGTGTGTGTGTGTGCTTGTGTGTGTGTGTGTGAGTCAGACAGAAGATCAATGTTAGTCTCAGTTAATTACACAATCCTTTTTGAGCAGATCAAGTGTAGCTTCTTTACATTTCACTTATATTTTAAAAAATAATGTCTCGTTTTCTTATTAATATGTATGTATTTTCTTCTTGATAGTGTTCCTCCTTTTGTAAGCTTGTTTGATCAAGACATGCCCCATTTTTAAGCTTTACTTATGTTTTTAAATGTATTATGATTACTAAAAAGACAAACATGTAGGGCCTACCACATACATTTAGATTATTATTCACTAATTTTAGTTTAACTGAGAATGTCTCTGGGCCACACAGACTGCACTCAAGCATTATTATGATTATGATTAAGACTGATCTGTCATTCACACATATTTTTTTCCACTGCAACCTGTTTTGTGCATCTGACAGGAATGAAAAATAGCTCATGCTATCTTTTTTCCCCCCAAGTACTGAAACATTTTTGTATTCAGACTAATGATGCCAATTTATTGTTTCCCACACACATTTTATATCATGTTACACACATTGAAAATACATGATACATAATACCACAGATATCAATATATCTAGTGTGATTCCATGGGGCTCCTATTTTGTAAAATTCATATCTGTGTTTTGCAGAGGATTTGAAATAAACTTCCAGCATGAAATGGAAGTGTATGTTCGAACATAACAGTAATGAAAAGCACTTTTATTTCAGAGTAGCCACAAGAAATTAGACCTTTGGTTGTAAAGAAAAGTGATGTTTATTGCCTTATCAGCTTTTGTAACACAGGAATGAAAAATTACATTTTTCAAAACCCTGTTTCATGCAGTCACAGACATAAGTATTGGCAATGGCCCCCTTTATTGGCAGCAATGTTTTCTTATATATTGATTATCTAACAGTGCTTTGATATGTCCAAGCAGCTTATTTAATACTGATTCATTCAGATATTAAAATTGCAATCATTACTAGTTCTCACTATTAAACAAAAATGTAAATAAAAGCAACAGTCAATAACACAGTTTCAGATTGAGAAATCCAATAATTGTCTATTACAGTATAGATGACAAAAGTGAACATTCTTTATCGAGCCATGGCATCATCTTATAAACGTAATTATGTTTTGTTAAAACAAAACATCTTTGTCCTTCAGCATTATGTTAAAATAAGAATTTCAGTACTGCTTTTAACTTCTGTCTTTTTGAGGATTCAAAACAGCCGTACCCTAAGGAGCAAGAAGATATCTTATTTCACAGCAGTACTCCATAGATAACCACTACAAATAATATCATAGGTAACACAAAATGCTGTTGCAACATTTTAGAACATTTCTGTAGCTTTGTTTCTGATGTCAATGTTGTTAAGTTTATACACCATTAGTGAATCGATTTTGTCAGACATAATGTTGTAGGAACAATACAGCAATGTAAGGAGAGTTAAATTGTATGAATGTTTTTTAATGACATTACTAGTAGAGGACATTTTGGTATTTTACAGCATTTACGGAAATGTTTATTTAATGTACTGTATGTATTTTTCAAATAGACCCATATAAATAGATGTCATTTTCTCTGTACTGTTTTCTACATTATTTAACATTTAACATTATTTGAGGTTTACATGGATCCAATAGCATTTCACAGTAGCATAAATGAAACATTACATTTTCTTTCTCATATTGTTGTATCAATGTATTATGGAGTCTATATATTTGCATTGTATTTCACATACAAGCAGAATGTTGTTTGCAATGTAGACACAACATGAAATCGTTTGCTGGGATGTAACATCTGTCCTGACAGCAGATCCAATTCAATGGAATCTACTGTATGTGTAAAACCACAGATATTATTTTTTATTTTTTCATTGAACACTCCTTATTCTTCTCCACCCTTGTGGTGGTCTTCTCTAACCTGAAAGTGACTTGTTCCACTTTCTTTTTAAAAAGAGCATTCCTATTGTGTGTTGCTCATACAGACATTTCTTCACTTTTCACTTTCTGCCTGACTGGAAATGCTTTTCCCGACTTAGTCCTCTGGCATTGATTTCTTGTCAGCAGATCAATGCCAGTATTTTACAGTACAGTAAAAAGAGAGAGGACTTTTCTCATATATATATACACTCACCTAAAGGATTATTAGGAACACCTGTTCAATTTCTCATTAATGCAATTATCTAACCAACCAATCACATGGCAGTTGCTTCAATGCATTTAGGGGTGTGGTCCTGGTCAAGACAATCTCCTGAACTCCAAACTGAATGTCTGAATGGGAAAGAAAGGTGATTTAAGCAATTTTGAGCGTGGCATGGTTGTTGGTGCCAGGTGTATTTCACAATCTGCTCAGTTACTGGGATTTTCACGCACAACCATTTCTAGGGTTTACAAAGAATGGTGTGAAAAGGGAAAAACATCCAGTATGCGGCAGTCCTGTGGGCGAAAATGCCTTGTTGATGCTAGAGGTCAGAGGAGAATGGGCCAACTGATTCAAGCTGATAGAAGAGCAACTTTGACTGAAATAACCACTCGTTACAACCCAGGTATGCAGCAAAGCATTTGTGAAGCCACAACACGTACAACCTTGAGGCGGATGGGCTACAACAGCAGAAGACCCCACCGGGTACCACTCATCTCCACTACTAATAGGAAAAAGAGGCTACAATTTGCACAAGCTCACCAAAATTGGACAGTTGAAGACTGGAAAACTGTTGCCTGGTCTGATGAGTCTCGATTTCTGTTGAGACATTCAGATGGTAGAGTCAGAATTTGGCGTAAACAGAATGAGAACATGGATCCATCATGCCTTGTTACCACTGTGCAGGCTGCTGGTGGTGGTGTAATGGTGTGGGGGATGTTTTCTTGGCACACTTTAGGCCCCTTAGTGCCAATTGGGCATCGTTTAAATGCCACGGCCTACCTGAGCATTGTTTCTAACCATGTCCATCCCTTTATGACCACCATGTACCCATCCTTTGATGGCTACTTCCAGCAGGATAATGCACCATGTCACAAAGGTCGAATCATTTCAAATTGGTTTCTTGAACATGACAATGAGTTCACTGTACTAAACTGGCCCCCACAGTCACCAGATCTCAAGCCAACAGAGCATCTTTGGGATGTGGAGGAACGGGAGCTTCGTGCCCTGGATGTGCATCCCACAAATCTCCATCAACTGCAAGATGCTATCCTATCAATATGGGCCAACATTTCTAAAGAATGCTTTCAGCACCTTGTTGAATCAATGCCATGTAGAATTAAGTCAGTTCTGAAGGACGAAAGGGGGTCAAACACAGTATTAGTATGGTGTTCCTAATAATCCTTTAGGTGAGTGTATATTGTAGCGTTTTAGGCTTTTTGCTACTGGATTCAACCCTTACAAAAACAGCAAATAATAAAAGAGTTGAGGCGGGGTTAATGCAACAGGTTTTATTCTCAGACAGCTTTTTAAGGAGCAGCACTTAACTTGGTCTCTCTCTCAATGACTTCTCCCTGGCAGGAACCGGGGCACCTTGCCCTCCTTGCCCACCATCACTGGCTCCCCCAGTTATAACGCCCAACTTTTCCTGCACGGGGTTAATCTTCATCCCCGAAAACTAAAGTAATTCCTCTTAATAAATCAGATTCCCAAATGACCTGCCACACCCAATAGACACAAACACATATTGCAGGCCCTCCATAACAGTCCAAGATCATTAGAGTATATTCATCTATAAAATGAATTACTGGTTAAGAAAGTGTCAGATGACATAAAATAATACAAACCTATATGTGCTTAAGAAGGCTAGAAAAAAAAAAAATGTCTATCTAATATATGAGCCAGCATGGGTCGCTATCATGAAAAAATGCAATTTTATTCATCTAGGATTCACTGACTAAAAACTTCAGTTACCAACACACCAAACCAAAGCCAGATAAACTCGACCAACAACATAAAGACATGGCCACTAATAATGGGATTTATTTGTGCGTGATTGACCCCCCATTAGCCTTGCTGTTTACAGCCAGCAATTGAAAAACCTCACTGACTTTAACACTGGTCCAACAGTTGCTGCCTTTTCAGTTTCTTTGTGTAAACTTAATTGGTAGTTATACAGTATGTTGGTAATATGTATACACAGTACATTAAAGTGAAGGTCAGACTAGTTCTAAAATTACAGTTTTATGCATCCTGTTTGTTCTTATAGTCTAAAAGTAAGATATATACATACCTCCCTTCAATATCAACTCCATCATATAAGGAACTTTTAAAATGTAAAAGTGAAAACTTACCTATTTGTCTTTCCCACGGCAAGTCAATTGTGAATCATGGTCTAACTCCTTGCTAGTAACTATAGTTTCTATTAACAACATTCCCACGGCTACATGAAGTGCCAGTGAAGATGTTATTACTTTCTACTTTCTATGTTAGATGTATCCTTTATCCTTGAAAGGGCAAATAAAATAAATACAGAATTCTCTGGTTGTATTTAATCATTAAAATAAAAATAATAGCACCCTCCAAAACATCTTCATAATGCCACATTGCCAATGTACCAAATCAGTCCTGCCGGTGCAGTATCCTAAGAGACATGGGACATGATTTGGATGTACTGAGAATATTTATTGACACAGCCCATAAGAAGGGTTGTGTATGCTCTCAAGTCTCTAACATGGGAGAGAAAAAACTAAAATCCCAGCTCTTTGCAGGATGGAAATCAATTTTTTATTTAAAAAAAAAGGAAAAAACAGTTGTATCTTATGCAGTGGTCATTTCGTAAAGTAAAGACATATTAATGGCAAAGGCTTCCAAGAGGTTATGCATAGGAACCCTCAATCTGGGAAACAATGCGGTTGACTTAAGAGTTTTATTAATGGAAGGTCATACACTGTAGGGAGGTTTTGCAGACCTCCAAATTAATCTGAAATTAGAAAGGTGAGAATAAAGAGTACAGATAACTTGAATGATGATGTAATTTCTCATTCTAGAGATGGAGAAGGTGCTATTGACAGCAGACATGATGTGGCATCACAAGTTATGTGCACTTCACAAGCCAAGTTCCAAGACACACAAGAGGGAGAGATTGACAAAGTTGTGTTCTTTTCATTCTATCTTTGTTGAGTTGTAATATGGGCAGATGACACAATCAAAAAGTGTTGCATAGACAAAGCTTCTGAACTACCTGTGTTGTAGGATTTGGGCTACCGTTAATCTCTTCAGTGACATTGAAAAGAAATAAAGAAAAATGCATAACCAAAGACAGAAAACATTACTTTGCTGAAATGCTGCTGTGTCATCATTAAGCTTATCTGGCCTGGATGATTAAGGCCTTTATTCAGCCTCCAGACTATTTTGCTACTGTAATGCAATGCTTTGTCATAATGTTAGCCTCTCCAGTGTACGAAATATTATCTTATTCATTTCCGTAACTGGTTCCAATTTAAAGTAAGCCTACAGGGAAGAGTAATACATATTTCATGGAATCAAAACTTATGCAGAATGGATGCTTTGTGTTCTTTTTTTATTATCGAAACTGTAATCCTGTTCTCCAATGGTCAGCAGCTTCATAGGAGTTGTGCTTTAAGCTAAGAAGAAAAAGCACCAGTTATTTTTTTTGCCTGCTGATAATACCGTTCAACTTCGTAAACTGGAACTGTAAGACTGACAATCAAGGAGAGATAGAAAGAGATACTTCTACTGAGAAACTGTAATTCATTTTGCATGCAGGTGTATAGGCTAATGTTTCACATGAATACAAAAAAGGACAGAAAAAAACTCGTTATATAAATCTAAAGGCTTTTCACATTTCCCAGCATTTTTGGCTTTGCAAATCTAACTTTGTTTTGTTATACACTCAGAGAATATATCACAATGTTCTTCTCATTTTCTTCCCCCCTTTTTTGCCAGAAATAGATCCATGCGAAGCCTAATGTTTTGAAATGTGAAACAGAGTTAAATGGATGCCCTATAAGCTACAGTCAGTGATCTTAACGAAGCACAGCTTCCAAATCCTTTCTAATTATATTACTTAGCCGTAGCTGAGTACATTCTAGAAAGAGAGATTGAGGATCTTTTTTGTTGTTATGGTGGTGTTTGTTGTTTCTGGATGGATCATTTATGTACAAATCATGGGCAAGATGATGGTTACCTACGCTTTCTTTCATAGTTTTTGAGGATGTGTCTTCGATGCAGTGCTTTTGATCGAGACTCTTGAGTCAATGCAATGTTTTGTCTTTGGTTTCAAACTTACAGGCCATTCACTCCGTCAGCTGGCATCACGAAGGAAAACAGTTCATGTGCAGCCATTCAGATGGTAGTCTGACGATGTGGAATATGAAGAACACAGCCAAACCCTTCCAAATCACATTCCCACATGGTAAGCCGCGAGAAAGCTAATCCGCTTCTGCTCAAGCACTGATATGTGCTTCTGAAAACTCAGAATCAAAACTCGCCATGCTTAAGTAAACCTTGTGGATTCCTTTTGTTCCTTTTCAGTTTGAGAACAAGATCAGCTTTATATTTAATTTATTGCTCCTATATATCAATGTGTTTCATTATATGGAGGTTTGCTACACTCTACTGTTTATTGTTCAGAGGGGCAGATATTACCATAACATACCATACTATAATTCATATTGATTTAATTGTATTATGATTGACTCCCATAACTGTAATCTGCACTGTCTGTCTATCTGAGGGTGGAGAGTTTGTCTGTTTAATTTGGCAACTTTAATATCATTTTCATGTAATTAGTCATTATATTTGTTTTCTAAATGAAATCACAGAAACACCACATTCATGCATTATTTAATACAGTGGGTTTTGGAAGGACTTCTCTTTTGAGTCTTTCTGTTAAGCACTGTGCTGCATTAGTATAAAGGGGAAACTAATCCATCTCAGCCTTTTATTTTCTTTGAAGGCATCACAGTTCTTTCAGGGGGTGTTGTCAGCTTTCAGCTGGTGTAAAAAATCAGTTTTGTGTTATGGTAATATGACCCCCAAACAAGTGAACTGGGGTCATACCATATTGTTAAAGTCCTATGTTTTCTGCGACCTTCTTTCTCAAGCTGCACTTCATTCCTCCCTGCACAAGGTAGAACTGCACTCTGCTTAATTAAACCACTTATTGATTTAATTAGCTCACAATTCCTTTAATCATCTACATTTGTCTTTTTATTAAAGCACATTGACACGTTAATTAAGCAGCAGCAGCTACAGACATTTTTAAGGGACATGCATGCAAGTGTAACATATGCTGTATATTACAAAGATAACATTATAATCAAAGTGTAAGGTTGTTTGCAAGCAGCACATGTCACATATAATGTCATGAAAGAAAATGTCCTGTACATTACATTTTCCTTTTAAATTCAAACATCATCAGTTGGTAAACACTGCCTTCTGTCAGAGATTGACTTTGTTCTGTAAACACGTGACCATAAGAAGAAACACATCTACAGCATCTACAGAATTGGTAACAACTGACAAAATATGTTTTTAAAATGCAAGATTCTGTATGAATTTATGAAGTACAATATATATATATATATATATATATATATATATTCCTCCATTTGTATTAGTTTTAAGATGTTCTACTCTGTTGAGCTGTCTAGAAACTTGATTTTATTTATTTTATCACAGAAAAATACTGAAATTAAATGCGATCGGCATATGGAGAATTTTTCTCAAGAGCAAAGAAAATTACTAATGATTTTTCTGCAGCCCATCCAAACGGATTGCTTAAATTATTGTAAATGTAGTCAGATAAGTCATAGAAATGAACTCCCAAGTGATGAAAGCATCTGTTTCAGTGGACCAGGTGGTAAAAAATGTATGTATCCTATTAAATTGTAATCCTGTGGTGCTCATAGTAAGTGAGGTGGTGTGGTATGAAGTCATATCTACATGCTACAGTGACCCCTAGTGCTCAGGCCCACCATGATGCCAAGAACAGTCCAGCTATGCAGCCTCTCTCTGGGTCAAGTTTCTTGGCACCTCTGTTGATTAGTGTGGTTCACATGTAATAAGGGTGCAGCTGTGAAGTGACATTTAAAAAAGAGAAAATAAAGTTAAAAAATCAGTGCCCTGCCAAAAGGTCTCTCAGATTTGGTCAATTAGGCAACTGTGTATGTTTGCTACTCATTTTGCTACTCATTTTGGTTACTGTTAGTTTTTCCTTCTTAATATAATTTAGAAGAGCATACAAACCACATTAAGACACAGCAATTGTTTTCTTATTTATTACGAAGTTTTTCATAATTTTATTAAAATACGTGGTTTGAGTAGAGTCGGTTATGAGTAGATGTCATGAATGTTATTTATTGTTTATACTATTGATTCATTTGGCAGACGCCTTTATCAAAGGCAGCTTACAAGGTTTAGAGTACAATATAATCAATATGCAATATTATATGTTCTAATGGTACAGTATATAAGTGCTTATGTAAGGATAGCACAAGATGGAAGAACAATGCCAGGAAAACAAAAAAAAGATGAGTTCACAGTAGGAGAGGGAGGGATCAAGGGTGACTTGAAAGTTCTCAGCAGAGGAGGGAAAGAGAGTAATGGAATCAAGGGAAAAAGAGATACACAGGTCAATGGAGAGGGTGGAAGAAGGGATGTAGAGTAGGTTGCATCTGAATGAGTGAAGTGATGCATATATATCCATGTTGAGATGACTGAGAGGCTGTTAGAATAGTTGTAATTTTGAGTTAAAAGAAGGGAAATAAAAACTTTATCACCTTCGGTATAAATGTGGTTTGGAGAAGCAATTGTTTGGAATTAAGAGATGTGCATTTTTGTGTAACCAACCTGAGTCTGAGTTGTCATGGATACCCCAGAGGTAGTATTGCTTATGCTTACACCCTGCAAAATGAATATATGAATGTACCAGTCGTCTGGTTTACTGGCATGGAAGCTAGCTTCTATCATCTCCTAGCTTTGGACATCACATCCAATATAGTACTAGTTTATAGTAATACATGGTATTTAACTAGAATATAAATGTGTAGGAACAAGTATTAGAAGTATTGGACACAAGTAAGAAGAGATTGATTGATAGATTTAGAAAGAAAGCAAGAAATCAATTTCTTAATTTAATAACCTTTGACTGCCATCTGCAAACAGACAAAATATCCGCTGTGTTCAAAGTTCTCTTTACAAATGAAAGAACATGATTAGATCTGAAAACCTGGACCTGGTTACTAGCAACCTATATTGCTTGGAATGAAAATATTTCTTTAATTATGTTTTATTTATTTTACAAGAACTGAAACAGCAAATTACTTCCTGACAGGACAATATCCCTCTGAGGACTATACTTAGTTCGCCACACTAGACTTATGCCGATACCAATGTTTGCCCTGCACAAGATTTATATTTATACATCAACATCCACAGGCCATTAGATGAGCTCTTTCCTCTTCAATTTAGTTCCTGAGGACTTTTTCACATTTATTTTGTTTTGATACATTTTGTTGATATCCATATCGCCAATCCCTTGTTTCTGTATGGATGATTAAATGTGAGTGACATTGGGGTTTCGGTTCGAAATCTAATTATTATTGGTTAGCAGATTATTTGACAAACAAAAAGCATGACCTGGACAATAAGCATTCAAGGATCACTCTAATGCAAAGCATTTTTTTTCCTACAACTGGATATATATAACACTTTGAAGTATGACAGAAGTTCTTTTAGTGGTTCTTTTAGTGGTTTTGAGAACCATCATGATATTTTCCAAACTGAAAACCAAGTGTCGAAGCAAATTAAAATACCTTCCATAGTTGTGTATGTTCCTGACAGTAATGCCCAAACAATAATACACTAAAAGGCTTAGAAGATGTATTCTATACCATCCTGGTAATCACTAATGTCTGATGTTTCAATACTGATAAGCAGAACAGCCCCTGTCACATATTTGTGTGTGTGGTGGGGGGGTGCAGGGCGACCCTGCACTTTTGTTTTATGACTCAGACCTAGCAAAAGTCAATGTGTGAGTATGGAATCATGTTAATGAAATGTGAATAATTGTTAATATTGTGAGACTCCTCATTTGCAGCAGCCAAAATGATCAGCCATGCCTTGTTGCTCGACTGATCATCAGTGGGGAGGCAATGAATTGAATGTGTTTTGGTTACAGATGGTGTTTGTATTTTACTTTATTTACTCATTCTCCCTACACAGGGAAGAACCAGCGAGACGGGAAGAAACCAGAACCTTGCAAACCGATCCTGAAGGTGGAGTACAAAACATGCAAAAGCAGGTTTGCCTCCGCTCTACAGATTTGTAGAAATGTGATGTCCTGTAACTGGTCCTTCCTGATTTTTATACTTTTGAATAACCAGTCCATTCTTTAACCACAAATGCTTTCAGACCATTTCTAATGAGTAATTTGAGAAAGTTGATTGTATGAAGAATTTAATTTAAGAAGAATGCTTAATCCTTACATAAGTATAATGAAATGTAATGATAATAATAACTTGCGGTGATATCAGCAGTAGCTTTAGTAGTAAGTATATTATTATTTTATTGTTATTATTAATAATCATAATAATAATACTTTAAAATATTTTGTTGTTAAGTTTTAATTATACATTATTATTCGTAATAATAATAATAATAATAATAATAATAATAATAATAATAATAATAATAATAATAAGATGTTAAGAGCAAATCTCCTTTGCTGTTTTAAAAATATAAAAAGAATAACGAGATTGCCTCTCAGTGATGCCTGTGACTGGGTCACATATAATAATCATAATTCCCCATGCCATTTTCCAGAAGAATGAACAAACCAACAATTATTGTTAGACCCATGTTAGTTAAAATTCAAAGCTAACAGGCTATTAGCTGTAGCTTGTATGCAACACACAGCCCCTATTAGTGTTAACAGCTAGGAAATGAATTTTTGAATACAGCCAATGCATAATTGTTTGTGCACAGTTATTAGTCTTGTGTCAATATCAATACTAAACCTCTTTGCCTCCATGTATTCATATGTGTTAATAAGAAAATAATTACTGTGGTTTCTGAAGCACAGCCACACAACTTTCCCCCCCTGTGCTATTCAATGCATTTGTAGGTTTTCTTTTTTAATCTGAAATTGTTTATTATAAAGTCTGTCTTTTCCCATTACATGTCATTATTATTAAAACACATACTGCTGTGCTGTAGTTTGAGGCCAATATTTACTGTCAATTACACCTGTGGTATTTCTGAAATTTGTCATAAGAGAGGGAAGGTATTATTTACTGATAATGTAAAATGAATGCCACCTTGCAGAGCTCCTCAGGTGTAAAACTACAGTTGTACTCAATATATGCAGAACTGTGGATAGTTTTTCATCATAGTCTGTTCTTATTGCTAGGGGTAGGAAATGTTCCACAGAGAAACAGAGGGAATGTTTATAAATGTCGTTATTTGTGTCAATAATACTGTCAGAACAAGGAAAGCATATTGATTTTAAGATATAAGATAGTAGCTTTACCTTGTACTGGGAAGCCCTCAGCAATATGATTTAATTACAGGATGCTGTGCTATCTGAGACAGTTTTCTGCAAAATATTGGTTTTACTTTGAGCCTCATAATATCTTCATCTTCTTTCCAGTGAGCCATTTATAATCTTCTCTGGAGGGCTGTCGTATGACAAAGCTTGTCGAAGACCCAGCCTGACAATCATGCATGGCAAATCCATCACAGTGTTGGAGATGGATCATCCCATAGTGGAATTCCTAACACTTTGTGAGACTCCCTATCCTAATGGTAAGTGAAGAAAGTGATTAGGGTATTAAAGTGTTTTGCAAAAGAACAGAGCTGCAAGCTATTTCTTCACTCAACATTTTATGTGGGTAACACTGATACAACATTCTTCTCTTACAATAACATGCATTCATCGGGATTAAGTTAACTGACAGACTTAGAAATGTCTTTTAGGGACTCCAAAAATGTGCATGAATAATGACATGTACATGTTTCTACTGAAGTGTACTGGTCAGAAACTTAAAATGTCAAACAGACAAAATGTTTTGGGAAAATATATCTTAGTGGTAACTCAGACTTAAAAAGTAATTTCCTGAATCAAAATACTAAATTAAGCTGTTTGCTAGAATCACATTATGTACCATTCATAGACAATGAAGCAAAAGTTATTCTGCAACTTGGAAGATACAGACAATGCATCCTAAGTATTAAAAATGTATACAATGTAGTGTATGTATGTTGGTGGTAGGTTATGTAAAAGCTTCTCTGATGTTGCATAAGAAGAGATGTAAAAAAAATGATAATTTCAATTCAATGCAATGCAATTCACTTCCATTTTTTATTTAGTATAGCCCCCACACAACAAGTTGTTACACCGTTTTTCAAACAATGAGAGGAAACAAAAGAAAACCAAGAGAAAAGCAAAATTTCCATGACTTAAAGTCTATAGTTTGTTAGTTAGTTACATTTGTTAAATTCTGCAATTTAAAATATAGTTTTCTGTGAAATGTTATGGCAATGATTAAGATCAGAAAAAAATGTGTTTCATGTAATGAAATGAACAATTAAAAGGCATAAACTGAGACAATGATGGCTGCTTAAACTTGTAAACAATTTCCATGTCTCAAAATGATTGCCAATTTTAATGACAATGCTAACATAACTTATTTGTCATGACAAATCAATATTAAAATAAAATAAAATAATCTGATTTTAAATAATAATGATAATTACTTTTAAATAGCATTTCTGTAAATGAAAAACATTAAATTGTCAATACAAAAGCTATTTATTTTTTAATAAAATGAAATGTCTATTATAAAATAGACTAGACCAAGGGTCCCCAACCCTGGACTTTTGTGACTGCATAATAAAACAAACAAAAATATATAAGCTACAGTTTTAATATTTCTCATATAAATGCTTTGTAAACATTATGTTTGTTACTTTAAATAAAATTTCCATTAGACTGAGATGTAAGGCTTTACACATCTACACAGCGATGCTTGGAATCCAAAATACCTAGCACCAACTGTAATGCGTAACAGAATAATTTAGCTAAGAAGCATTCAGTTTGCATATGTTAACATGTTCATGTTAGGTAGCTGTGTATGCACGTATGCAGGGCACATTATCTACCTTTTCTCTCTCTTGTTATCAAGGTCCTCTGGCATTTTAAAGTTAGTTCAGGCTAGGAGAAATCAGTGCTACAGGACTTTTGCTTTGTGTGCTGATTTGATTTGAGATGATCATCAAGTGTTGATTTCCTTGTGTGGTCGAGGACTTTGTTACAGACCGTACACAATAAATTGCTGCCTTCCTTGTGAAGATCTGTGTACTCCCGTGCCCTCTGTTTAGCTCATACATTTTTTGAACTAATGGTATTTGGTCTAACAAATTGCTCCATTTTAAACCTGCCTCTATGGGTAATTGATTGTGTTGGGAAAGTAAAGATATTTTTGTACCTCCTATGACAGTAATAGCAGATCAAACAATACAAAAATACATGATGGAGATAAGACCATAAGAAAATAAGAAAGTTTACAAATGAAAGGAGGCTATTCACCCCATCGTGCTCGTTTGGTGTCCAATAGTATGTAAGTGAATGAAATGCAAAATACGCGCTACTTACTGTAATGTTGGCAACTAGTGTTTATTGTTTTTACATTTTTCCCTGTCTATCACTCAGAAAGTGGCTAATTCTGCGGAATTCTGCACGAGGAAGAGAATTCTACATAAGAAGTTAAATTCAGCTGCAAATTCCACAATCGCAGAATCGCAAATTTCTGGAGGGATTATAAAGTTGCCTCTCCTCCAGCAAAAAAAACAAAAAACTGGGGGGCTTTGAGTTCCTTGCTCCCTCTTTACCTTTCCTCTAGGTGCAGAAGTAGTATTCTTTGCGTTAAAGACAGAGACAAGTGGGAAAATAGGCAAATCTGGCACACATGCAAATTGTAGATATTGTTAGGTTATTTAACAAGCAAATTGTTTGGGACATCGATATTGTATGGAAGTGCGTAGCTAATAAAATTAATTTAATGATTTCAATATATGGTTAGAAAAGTACACAAAGAAAACATTTCAGTATCTATTGATACCAGTCAGGGATTACAATGAGCTTTAAAAATGAGCTTTTAATGAATGAAGAAATAAGCTACCTAGTTACATGATATAAGTGAGAATTATAAATCAAATTTAGGATTGTTATGATACACAGGGACAGAGGAATACATTCTAAAACTTTAGGCATGTAGCAAATAATGCCCTGTTCACAGAGACAAGTGTTGTTTCAAGCATGCTTTCTAGCCTGAATTCCTGTTGTGTGTAATGCATACATTTGCATTCAAAATTCAGTTAAATTATATAATCAGATGCAATGACTGTTTGTTGGGTTTATATAGTGTGACAGGGTGAGCTCCTGCAAAGACTTGCTGTGTCTGTCTGGGAGGCTTTATTGCTGCCTCATGTATGATTGGCCAATCAGTCAATTACCCCGTGGGCCAGCACCACACCCTTTTTTAAGGAGCCTCAGCACAAATGGAGGGGAAAAAGTGGAGTGGAGAGCAAACACAGGGACTGTAAGCCAGAAAGACACTGGGAGCAAAGACACTGAATCTCTGGGTTTTAATATTTCCAGGCCCATGTGCTGGTGTTTTTTTTTTTATCTTAAACACCTTAAAACTGTGTCTGCCTCCTGCCTCCTGGGTTCCATCTCACAAAATACAGAGTGTACTCAATATTTTCCTCTTTTCATTGCTACCTGTTGCCCCACATATTCAATAAAGGTGAGACAGTAGCTAAATGTCACCTCATTATCTATTTCACTAGAATTTTACCTCAACAAATCGCAAAGTGCAAAACAACAGCTTTTTACAGTGAAGCTGATAATGTGACTGGGTGTCTGTTAACCATGATGAAATATTTGTTGACTAAATTAGATAGCTACGAGTACAGTGCTAGCCTGCAGAATTGTATCCATGGCTGATGTCTTGTTGTTGGTGTTCAGTCAGAATCTTTTAGCAATTTAAAAAAATGGGAAAAATATATTCACGTATTTATTGCACAAAGGGATTTTGATTTAGATGTCACTGAATATTTTCTAAAACATCAGACTACACATGTAACTGAGGTTACATAAACAAGTCAAACTTGTAATACTACCAAGGTACAATATATGTCATCAGTGGTGGAAGTACAATGCGACATATTTTTTTAAATTTTCTCAATAAATCACACTAGAGCAGGCTGCAGTAACACTAGCCACTCCACCTTGCTGGAGCATGTTTTTTGCTAATTGCTCTGGGTGGGAAGAAGAGTTTTCACAGGTCATTTTGAGCCCACACACATCTATATACAAGATATACAATATCTCAATGTACCTATACTACAAAATGTCTTAGAAATGCCTTTGGAAACTGAACACATATACAGACACTTCTTTATATATTCAGCCAAGCATCAGATCTAGCATTTATTGTATATTTCACACCACAGGGCAGTTCATTAACAATTTTTGTAACAGTAACAATGACTGTAACAGTTCATTCATTTAAACTGAGGTCATTTACCCTCTGTGGTATGGTAATCATACAACTACAAAGGACAATACACGAAAACTACAGCTTCATTTTGAACTTCTGTTAAAAAAAATTATAATAATAATAGTATGATATGAATCTTAGATCTTCATGATCAAATAAACTAGATTTAGAATTATCTTTCTGTGTTCAGGCTTGCATCTCAGAACATTCTTTCATGCTGTTATCTTACAGGTTTTGCTTTCTTGTTGTTTTTATTTGCATTTGTATGATCAGAATCCAAGTCCTAGTGAAAATGCAAATGAGGAATACGTGAAATTCTCGCATGGCTCTGATATACCCTGGGGGAGGAGAAGAGATTTAACTGAAAGAGAAAAATAGAGAGGGGGATCAGGGACAGTAATCACATTGATGATGTCTTACATAAGCAAAAGGGCAAAGCAGCAAAATCGGAATCAGCCAATTCAGAGTTGGGAAGCTCAGTAATGAAAATGAAATTATGCAATGCAATTTTTTGATACAAACATGTGAATTGGATTAATTAAAATAACATTGATAACAGCCCTGGGTGTGCTATACATCAACCATTGAGTAAACTAACAGGATTATCAACTTTCTTTATATTTTGTGTTTGTCATTTTAATGGTAAAGAGAAGCTCTGCACAGGGGAATTGGCTCATGAATCATGTTCTTCTGCATATATGGCTAAAGACAAGATGATTTTCATCAGAGGCAAAATAAAAACTTGGCTGCAAAGTACTTTCTATGCGGGTCACTCTTATTAAAGGGTTTATTTAACATGTTTTATATATCCACTTTCTATGTCTTTTGCAAATATAAATGAGGGATCTGGTTATGTGTCACAGTTCTGCATTTTCCACACATTTAAAAAATGTTCTCTGCCTGGCTTCCATTGTGATAGGCTTCCACTGTTTCCAGTGAGCTGATTCTATTAAGTTATATTAAGTGTGATTACATACTAGACTGGAAGTGAATGCAAAGATGCTCACACGAGAGATTCAAAGAAGAATGTCATTTTCATTTGATGTGTGAGGAACCTTGTCTCTCTTACAGATTTCCAGGAGCCCTATGCTGTAGTTGTACTTCTGGAAAAGGACTTAATTGTGGTGGACTTGACACAAAGCAAGTAAGTGCAAGTAAAGAGAGTTAGCCATAGGGAGAATGCTGTATTACAGTTCCCTCCTCACTGGTGTCGTAAGGAAAGAAGGATTGTAAAATCATTGACAGGCTTTTATGGTAGTATATGTCTGGCAATTTCAGACATAAAGGGGCAGATTCCTGCAAATTGTATAGGTGCACTTCAATGAGAAACTGCTTAAGACTGGGGATAAGCAGGTGATTTTAGAAGCTAGAGTTTCAGTAGGATTAAAACCAGAAAACCATTGGTCCAAGACATTCCCCTTTCATGCTTACCATATGTACTATCAAGGTTTTAGAAGTTAAGTAAAACAATTATATATTTTTAACCTATAAAAAAGGTTTTAATACACAATACAGCAAGTCAATGATATTCAAACCTGTTCCTGTATTCCTGTATATTCAAGTTTTCTTTAACAACTGAGGTCTCCATTAGCTAAATGAGCCTCATGTTAGATCAATCACGTGCTCTGTATTAATTATCAGTTGTTTACAGCTGAAAAATACTGATAAAGAAGTGCTGATATGAAAATCAACTTGTAATTTAAGTAAATCTAAATGCAGTCTATTCATTATAGGGTTGCATGCCCTCATAAGTACTTTTTGAACAGATAGTTTTTATTATAATTCCTGCATCTTTAAATATATCCGATCCTGTCACTTGAATGCCCACATTTGAGAAATTGTGTGACCGCTGCAAGTGGTTACATACAAAAACCTGAGGTGAAATCCCATTTTCTTCTGATATTTTTTCCCATGTTATAACATGCTTAAACTAATGCCTGAGGGAAAATACATTGACAGTTTTGACATTAATCAAACAAGCTTAATGACGATTTGTAAAAATGTATCTTAGATGCAGAGGACATATTGTGGGCACTTATAATATAAATATAAATATAAATATAATTTCACCTTTTTAAAATCACACACACACACACACACACACACACACACACACACACACACACACACACACACACACACAATTAATTCAGTTATGTAAACAGCTTTTGATTACTTGACTTTATTATGATTATGTTTTAAATGTGTTTGAAATGTGTCCTTTGCTTTACCTTCCAATTAAAAGCATGTAAATTCAATCCACAGTATCTACCCAAAGTTAAAAATACCACAGTAATAGTGGCAGTATAATCTTGTCCATCCACTGTTGCTCTAAGAAAATACAATATGGCTATTCATGTCTGAATTAGATTTTTCATTTAAAATAAAAATAATCAGACACTATTGTCTCTCTGCTCTTTGATTGATTTGACTTCTTGTTTAATTTACACTTGTAAAATTGAGTTTAATTTTGTTAACATAGTATTGTGTGTATGTGAATACAGTCACCTCCAGAATTATTGACACCCTTGATAAAGATGAAATGCAGGTAATGAGCTATATTGTATGCCCAAAAATATGGGAAAACTATTATTTTATATTAAAACATTTTTTTTTTTTTTCTAAAAAAACTGGTTGTCAAAATGATGTGCACCCATAAAGTTTCTTGTAAGTAAAATCAAACTGAATTAAATCTTCCTTAACATTCTACTTTTTTAAGTACTCAGTCTTGAGAAACTGAATTGTGGCATTCCATTTTAGTTTCAAGAGAACACACATGTAAAATCCATTTGTCATCTATCACTATGGGGAAGGCAAACAACCCACAAATGAAAAGAGATAAATGGTTGTTTCATGAATCAGGCAATGGATACAAAATAATTGCTAAAAACCTAAATATACCACTTACCACTATCAAAACAATAATTTATAAGTTCAGTATGAGTGGAATAGTGGTACACCTGCCTGGTAGAGGACACAAGTGTGTCTGTCCCACACGCATGATGAGCAAGATGGTTTGGGAGGTAAAGAAGAATCCAAGGGCCATATTTATATATAACTATGTAATAATTACAGAATTAGGTTGCATCTTGGGGTCACCAAGTCTCCAAATCTACAGTTAGACACCACCTCCATGCCAACAGCCTATTTGAAAAGGTCGACAGAAAAAAGGGACTGTTTTGCTTTTACTGGTCCTAGGGCCAACGGCATTATGCACTTTACCAAGTACCAGGACATTTAATCCAAAAACCTGGTTACCTCTGCTAGGAGGCTGCAGGTGGATATTCCAGCATAACAATGACCCCAAGCACACATCAAGATTCTGTGTGGAGGAATGGTCTAAGATCATTTCCAATGTGTTCTCCAATCTCATAAAAAATTATAGAAATGGTCAGTGCCATTATCCTTACAAGACAAGGGTGCACAAAGTACTAAAAACAAGGGTGACAATAATTTTGACACTTCATTTTTTTGACAAATGCATATATTATTTATTTATGTATTATTTTTAATAATAATAATGTTTCCTCTAGGGATATGTAGCATCAATAGATGTGTGTGGGGATGTTGAGAAGAAACCTGGACTATATGCAATTAATTTTCCTAATTCTTCATGGTTTTTGCTACTTATTTGCCTAATTTCTTTTTAGATACGCCTGCAAATGCAATCAGTATGGATTTATCTGGTTCAATGTTACCTTTTCGAGCTGTAGATAACATGCAGTTTAAAAAAGAATTTAGTAGCGTGCTTTACAGAAGTGAGAAATCCTCTGTGGACTATATTAAACACCTCTTTGTGATTATCCTGGGATTACTCCAACAAACAGGTATTTGGTTGAGTAAACAGGATGCACTGATGCTTAAAAACATTATCACGATCTATCAATGTCTTATCCCGGAGGGACACTGATAGATTAAATATATAACCATCTCATGCTCCATTACAACACTGAATAACACTGAGCAATAATCATGTTTGGAAAGAAAGATTGGAAAGTAAATGGAAAACATATCTTCAAAGCATGTCAGTTTCACCTTATCAGTATAATAAACAGGATTTTATTATTTTTATTTTTTTAAATGTAACAGGGGAAAAAAGGAACACGATAATTTATGTTTACAAATTTACCAGAAAGTATTGCATGACTATGTAAGTGTTAATGCATTGCCTAAAAGGTATACATATTCATATTTTAAATATTCGTGACTAGAATTGTGTTTAAGGGCTTACAATATAATTTGCTTGCTTATGTAGCTTGTTATTTAACAGCAGGTGTGAATGACGTGGGAAACCAGGCTCTGTTATAAAAAATAAGCACATTAAGTAGACATGGGGTCAAAGATTTTTATAGGTAGGCTTCTATATGTACTTTACTCAGCTTCTTCTTCTGATCTATGGTACAATTGAGGTGAATTCAGTTTTGTAAATGGCAATTAAAGGATCAAGATGATATGAGAGTGGTAATAAAGTTAGTTCATGTTCATATTCCTTTTCACAGCTGGATTCAAGAGGGGTCACGTGGGGCTTAAATCAGCATACCAGACAGGAAACTGATAAATCATAGAATAGACATCCCTTACACACAAACACCATGAGTGTCAATGGAGCCCTGAGAAATTACACTAATAATGTATCACAGCTTCTTCTACAGTTAATCAACACAGCAGGGCTAGAAAACAGGTCATTTACACACAGCATCATAAGCCATCAACATAAAAATCTATTTTACGCTTTGATCCTTTGAGGAAAATGTATTGATAAATGCTTACATATATTACCTAAATATCTTGTTTCACTTCAGTGTACCTTTTTCTGTTTTACCATAACATACTTTCCCCCCCATGTAGTTTGATGTCTTCTCTTCAAGCTGAAGTGCCAGTGCCAATTGTTTATGATAGTACATGGCAGTCTTGCAGATAAAACAGCACTTGTCTTGAAATGCAGAGCTTCAATTTCTTAGCTCCTGAGGGGGAACATTTTTTAACTACTCGCCATGAATTCAGGAGATGATTAGTCACATCTTTTCTCTGGCAGGGGGGGTGGGAGGTGGGTATGGATGGAGATACAATCTATGGATTAAAATTAAAAAGATAACCTCCATCTTGACATACACTCACCTAAAGGATTATTAGGAACACCTGTTCAATTTCTCATTAATGCAATTATCTAACCAACCAATCACATGGCAGTTGCTTCAATGCATTTAGGGGTGTGGTCCTGGTCAAGACAATCTCCTGAACTCCAAACTGAATGTCTGAATGGGAAAGAAAGGTGATTTAAGCAATTTTGAGCGTGGCATGGTTGTTGGTGCCAGACGGGCCGGTCTGAGTATTTCACAATCTGCTCAGTTACTGGGATTTTCACGCACAACCATTTCTAGGGTTTACAAAGAATGGTGTGAAAAGGGAAAAACATCCAGTATGCGGCAGTCCTGTGGGTGAAAATGCCTTGTCAGAGGAGAATGGGCCGACTGATTCAAGCTGATAGAAAAGCAACTTTGACTGAAATAACCACTCGTTACAACGGAGGTATGCAGCAAAGCATTTGTGAAGCCACAACACGTACAACCTTGAGGCGGATGGGCTACAACAGCAGAAGACCCCACCGGGTACCACTCATCTCCACTACAAATAGGAAAAAGAGGCTACAATTTGCACAAGCTCACCAAAATTGGACAGTTGAAGACTGGAAAAATGTTGCCTGGTCTGATGAGTCTCGATTTCTGTTGAGACATTCAGATGGTAGAGTCAGAATTTGGCGTAAACAGAATGAGAACATGGATCCATCATGCCTTGTTACCACTGTGCAGGCTGGTGGTGGTGGTGTAATGGTGTGGGGGATGTTTTCTTGGCACACTTTAGGCCCCTTAGTGCCAATTGGGCATCGTTTAAATGCCACGGCCTACCTGAGCATTGTTTCTGACCATGTCCATCCCTTTATGACCACCATGTACCCATCCTCTGATGGCTACTTCCAGCAGGATAATGCACCATGTCAGAAAGGTCGAATCATTTCAAATTGGTTTCTTGAACATGACAATGAGTTCACTGTACTAAACTGGCCCCCACAGTCACCAGATCTCAACCCAATAGAGCATCTTTGGGATGTGGTGGAACGGGAGCTTCGTGCCCTGGATGTGCATCCCACAAATCTCCATCAACTGCAAGATGCTATCCTATCAATATGGGCCAACATTTCTAAAGAATGCTTTCAGCACCTTGTTGAATCAATGCCACGTAGAATTAAGGCAGTTCTGAAGGCGAAAGGGGGTCAAACACAGTATTAGTATGGTGTTCCTAATAATCCTTTAGGTGAGTGTATATGTGGGTGTGTATCATATAGGCCACCATTGTTGCACGCCTTACCCGACTTAAAGGTATGACACAAAAAACAGGTGTACCTTGTGTATAATTAGGTCATGGGAGAGTAATTTATTGCTTTAGAAAAAAAAAATGCATAGGATTAATGTCAATTTCTAATTTTTTCCCGCCTTTCTCCCCATAGCTTTCCTATCTTTGAAAACCCCTACCCCATGGATGTCCATGAATCTCCAGTTACGTGTACTGCATATTTTGCTGACTGTCCTCCTGATCTCATTCCTGTTCTGTATTCAGTGGGCGCCAAACACAAAAAGCAAGGGTACAGCAATAAGGTAAGACCGTGCGCAGTGATCAATCAATGACATTGTGAAGCATAGTGGGCTCAGATCCATCAATGATTCAGAAGGTCCGCAGTACAGAAGATTTCATTGTGTTGTGTGCCTTCGCTTCTTTCCGTTGTACCCTCACCATAAAGAATTGTGGTGTATGAACCAAGTAACTGACATTTCTAATGACTCCCATGAAATATGAACAGAGTCAGAGCGGTAATGACTGTTACTTCACATAATGGTGAAACATAACTCAGAAGATGTGTGCATGTTCCCATGTGCTTAGTCCCTTGTTTGTTACATTTGGGGGACCCAGGTGCATTGTTGTGAAGCAGTGTTGAAGAATTGTCTGTGACTTTATGGCTTTGCAGCATTGTCAGCAGTTTCCACCAGTATGCAACGGAATTTCCACCTTTAAAACATTTGGATTATTATGTTTCTCAGATACTTCATATAACAACAGAATAACCTGCAATTAAGCATATCACAATTATTTCATACCATTTACAGATACAGCGTAATACATACTTTCAGCATCTAGTTTATAGGGTACCATTTTTTCAGATTTCCACTGTATTCCTCTTGAGACTTCCACAGTCTCAACAGACATGATGTATTAGATTCTGTGTAGGGTTGCACTGATACCGATACCAATATCGTGTATCGGGCCGATACTGTGCTCATGTACTCGTACTCGTACTCATGAACATTTTCCGATACCACTCACCGATACCACTTCATGGCAGAGCGCGTCTTTTCGTCACGCACTTCATCAGCAATATGCATATTCAGTTACAAATTACACACGGCCTGTCTCTTTTGATTTAGATTGAATATTCCTTAATGTCCTACAATTACCAAAACAGACTTTTAGACCAGCTGTTGTAGTCGGATTTTCAAAGTACGTATTCAATTCAGTAAATAAATACGGAGGGTAATTTTGTGGAATTTGATCATGTGCTAAGTTTTGTATAAGTGTAAGGCACTGTAGATTTGAAAAGTGCGTTTTCTGCATTGATACGCAGCTGTAAGATGAAGCCATTTCAAAGCGCTTTTGTTTTATACTATTTTTATAACTGGTTTATATTTAAGTTTATATTGTGATTATATTGTACAAGTCAGCTGTAATAGACAGGTGGATCCATTTCAAAGCACTTCACGTTGTATAAAGTAAAAAGTAAAATATGTATTTCATATTTTTAGTAAATAAAATATGTATAAACGGTTTTATGTTGTAAAATATAAGTCGTCAATAATTGTGCTATAGCGCTATTTTAAACACCCCCTCCTCCCCGTCTCTCTCTCTATCGACTAGTTATTATTATTATTATTATTATTATTATTATTATTATTATTACTCCCCCCTCCCCGTCTCTCTCGCGACTAATTGTTATTATTGTTTAATAATAAATAGTTACAAAATAACATTAAGAAGTAAGCATAAATGCAACAACAAAAAAAAACTTTAATTGAGTGACCACAAACAACAAATATTCTCCTGGTGTACTGCACATTATGTATTCATGCTGGTTCATATGTAATTTTTGGATGTCAGAAATAGCCTCCTGTTATACATTTTATTTAATACTCAGATATTATTTTTGATTTATTTTGTATCAACCAGAGTGCATCTGACAAATTAAATCTTTCTTCAAATGCATTGCACTTTTATGGGAGAAATACTGCCTTATTAAGTACTTGGTATTGGTACCCAAATATAAGTACTCATACTTGTACTCGGTCTGAAAAAAAGTGGTATCGGTGCATCCTTAATTCTGTGTTTAATTATTCAATCCCTCTTTTAATATTACAACAATGTTCTGATCCATTTTTTTGCAGACTTTGTAACCATGAAAATGAATCGATGGTTCAGTTGGATGTTTTCCATGTTGTGGGGCACAGCTGAAACTCTGTGGTGTGTTGCTCAAATAAAGCAAAGCCATTCAATTATTTCTGTGAACAGGTGTGCTGGTCTAGTCCAACACCCTGATGGGAAATCTACAGACAATGTTGTAGTTTGATTTGTTAAAGGTTCATATAAACCTACCAATACATGTATTGAAAACTTTTGCTTATTGGTCAGACTCTCTAAATGATTGAATAGGATTTGATCATTTTCCAAAGCCATTCTGGAGGCCCCTTTTAAAACATTTATACATCTAATTGTGTACCTAACACTGGAGAGCTTATTCGTTACTTGCTCTTCCTGTTAAGTTTTACTTTTACTCTTTTAAGAAAGAAATGGTTAGGTGGCTAGTTAGTAATTTTGTGAGACAGAGGGTACCAGAGAGAAAGGCAGCACTGCTAAATATTCTTCATTTGGATATCCTGACCCTCCTATTCCATTATCAGGAATGGCCAGTGAAGGGAGGAACATGGACCCTGGGCATTCAAACCTATCCTGAAATCATCATCACAGGGTAAGGGACCAGACCTGATTTAATGATTTATGGTTCAACCCATTGAGGCAATGCTAAGGATAACTCAATATGGATGACTGAGGAATCCTTGGTGGTGAGGTTATATAACTCCAGGCAGTTGGTGAGTCATTGGACGCTGTGGCACAACTCAAAAGATTTGTGCCTATTCCTGTGTGTTTTTGTGTTTGAGATGTGTAGTGCAACCCAGGAAAAGCAGAAATGCAATCAACCAAGAAACTGAGTCCCTCTCATTCAGATTGGTTGTGAGGTTACATGATACATGAAGGTTACATGATAGATCTCAGGTAACTTAATACAATCAGAACATGTGTTTTTAGTTTGCAGGTGAATTGTGTTCTCAGTTTTTGAGAAAGAGAGACATGGTCATCTTGGTTATAGATTATAGATTCGCAGTTTGCATTGGCAAAGAACATGTATATTTTGAGACTCAATCTCCTCACCATGGCCCATTTTTGCTTTGTCTGAAAAATATAATGAGAAATGTGAACTCCCGTGGTTTCATGTCAAGTGTGCTTCTTCTTTTTACAGGCATGCAGATGGATCAATAAAGTTTTGGGATGCATCTGCTAGTAAGTTTGTTGGTTCAATATTTTCTGTGGCTTCCTTTAACCTATGCTTCTTTAACATGCACTGACAAACACAGGATTATGTATAATGCATTTCAAATCTACACCTACATTTGTCTGTGTTAGAAGACTGCATATTACTTATACTGGGCACTGGGTTTTGAAATTGAAAATGTCAGCTGGGTGGAAGCTTTAATCATAACTTTGGTCACATTCGTTCCACATGTAGGAATTATTGTTGCCGTTCTTTTTGTTGTTGTTGTTAATGACAATTTCAGGGAGAAACAATGATTTATATCACTGGGGAGCATTGTTTCAAAAGCATCGTGTGAACACTTTAGACTATAGCTGTGTCTTTGCACGAGCGTACATTTACAAGGAAACGGTGAAGAACTGTTCATTTTGGTGTTTCCCACACCTCAGTAACCCTGCAGATGCTGTACAAGCTGAAGACATCCAAGGTGTTTGAGAAGCAGAAGGCGGGTGAGGGGAAGCAGGCAGCAGAGATCGTGGAAGAAGATCCTTACGCCATTCAGATGGTCAGCTGGTGTCCTGAAAGCCGGGTCTTTTGTGTCGCTGGCATCTCAGCCCACGTTATGCTATACCGATTTAGCAAACACGAGGCAACAAATGAAATAGTGGTGAGTTTTCCTGGCTTGCCGGTCTGTCTCCATAACCATAGTTGCATTTTGTCCTGGTTTTTGAACTAGCTGTAACAAGTAGTAATTGATCACAAAGGCTCAAATATGAGTTGACACATGTTTCAGAAAAAAAAAATTTGCAGGGCCAGAATTTTGAGTTTCATATATATTTAGTAAGCTCATTAACATTCAGTATTATAAAAATACATGCTAAAAGAGCTCTATTAGGCAATAATTCAAAAGAGCAGCAAATAACTAATTACAGTGGACGTGCTATTGTACATGTCATTTAGCAAGTAAATTGAATATCTATGGATAACATTCAAATTGAATTGTTACTCAGGTTTCTTAGTCAGAAATTAAATTCTTCCCTAGCACAGCTTTCATTGTACACAAGCTGTTATTTCAGAATGTTTTATCAACATTGTCGGCAATTTACTCAACTTTGTTTGACTGATATAGCACACATAAATAAATGTTAATCTTGTTGATTTTCAGCTTAATATGTCAATGGGAGGAGGGTGTCTGTGTTTTGTTTTATAGTTCTTGTCTTTTTACGGTTCAAAATAACCTTTCTATTATAGAAAAGTACATATAAATTCTCAATATGTTGTAGATGTATGAGAATAGAAAGATGGCCAGGTTTGAAAAGATCAAGTTTAAACACCCTAGAAAGAGAAACTGTAAGTATGTTAAACATTTTATTGTGGTTCCATCCCTTTGTATTATGCAACCTTATGAGTGGACAATTTAGTTGTCCTGGTCTTAGAGCTTACAGGTATTCAATTAGGGAGACCTGTAACAGGGCTTTACTGGGATGCTTTTTCAGGAGCAAAATTAACCTTTAAGTGCTCTGTGGGAATCATCCAAAATTGGCCCGGCCATAGGAGAACTCTGAGTCACTGACTCTCAGTAGTGTAGGTTTGCGATGTTGATGAATGGATCAATGCTGCTAGTGGTCTTCAAAAGAGCAATAACTTCTGCCTGATAGATCACAGTTCTGTACACAGGACTTATAACTGACAGTGCCAGTGGTCTTGTGGCTTAAAAGCGGTAGTGTTTTTATGAAAAAAAACACTAATTTGAAATCGGTCTATCTGAGAAACCAACTGGAAAACTAGGACACTACCAAGAGGAGGTACACAGCTCCTACTCTGTGTCTTCAAACACATGGCCAACAGCAGGGTGGGTCATTGTTGCATTGACCATTGCAAGATGTAGGCTTGTAAATTAGATTCATACATCTGTGTAAATGTTTCTGTGATGGGGGTCCCAAGGGGGGGGATTTCCCCACTAGGACCCCACCCACGTCACTAAACCCCTCCGCCATGACTACGCCACTCCTTTAATTAAGAGAAAATACCGATACCAAATACCAATACAATACCAATCCCTTAATCTCTACACCAATCCCCACAGCAGGTCCAGGTCCCAGGATGCCCAACACAGACACCAGAATGCACTTGTACAAAAAACTATTTATTCTACATTTAACTTTAACACTCCTCTATACAAGCCAACATTTCATATGTCTTAAAAGGAGCCCCTTATACATAAAATCAATCTAATTTCCTACCCCTTCAATACTTTGACCCAGCAATCAAAGTCAATTTTGATGCGGCACAGAGTCAGTGCACGGGGAGCTGCAGGCACAGCATATGTCATTTACCAGTCCATAATCCTCCAAACAGAAAGCAACGTTTCCCACCTCCAGTTCCTATAATCGGTGCAGTATTGTCATGCGAATGGAGGAAGCCCGAACAACCCCATATCAAGCCCTTTCCTCCACGACACAGAACATGTACCTCTCATGTCCTCCACTTCAGGTGGTCAGACTGTCACTGAGGGGAGAGACAAACACAGCAGCAGCACCTTGACAGTCACTGCCCAGTGGGACCCTGCAGCACCTGGGGGTACCCGGCTCCATATCACCCATTCCCAGGCTCTTGGCAGGTGGTCAGGTGCACTGTACCGTTGTGCCCCGATCTTCCACCTACCTCACCCTGGATGGGGAGTCGAGCCTCTCGCCCCCTTCCTCCCTTGGCTGCCTGTCCCATCGCTGCACGCCTCTTCTGTCTCTTCCGCCACCCGCAGTTGCTATCTATTCCGCAGACCAGCAGCCCGGCAACCCGGCAACCCGGCAACCCGGCAACCCTGTGAAGACTTTTTGTTCCTCCCTGCGTGTTGTCACTGTCCATTTTAAACAGTTACTATCTCAATCAGTCAATCAGCCTCAGCTGCATCAATTAATTAACTATTAATTAACTAATTCTATCAAGCTGGGAGGAATCCGTATCTGATATTAAATAAAACAAAATACAGAACAATGCAAAACAAAATAACCCACATGTAAAGTGAAGATAATTAATTGCATAAAGAAACAAAATGCATACAATATTAAAACCATTGAATATTCACAAAATAAATACACAGTAATATAATCGTGAAAAACCAGCCATCACCATCTGTGACATTTCCATGGGAGAACAAGAAACTTTTGCAGCAGAAGATACTTTGGGTTTCCGAGAAAGGTTACATTCACCTTGTTTTTGTAAAAGTTGATACTGTCACAGTCAGGGATGAGAAATCCATGGGATGTCAACAAATTCCGAGCTTCAGCCTTGAGTCATTCTGACATTCTGACATTATGAATCAGTTCTATAATTTCCGATGCATTAAGTGTGTTTCTGGGGGTTCCAGGGTGTAAATAAACATGCATGAAGAGCTTGCTGCTGGAATGACTGAATAGACTGAAACATCTCAAATCTAACAAGTATGTTCTGCTAACCATCCCAAATGTGTACTTGATTTGCAGTCTCTGGAAGTGCGTTTTCAGTGTGAAGCAGAGGATGTCATTTCCCCAGAGGTAGAGACCAACCCTCCATTCCCAGATCAGAGTGCCCAGTCTCCCTCCATCAAGACCCAGCCTCTTCCAGGCAGCCCTGGCACCATTACACCAGAAGGAATAAAGGACAGCATTCCCTGCCTGAAGTGGGTATAGAGTCCAGTAAAAACAAACAGCAAATTCATTAGCACAGATTTCCAGATTTACAAAAAATAATTAAACACATCCCTGTTTATTGTATTTCAACTGATTGTATTCATTTCTGTGTTTCAAACACAAAGGGTGAAGTCCCGGCCAGTTAGGATGCCACCTGGATACCAGGCTGAGCTGGTAATTCAGCTAGTCTGGGTTGACGGAGAACCCCCACAGCAAATAACAAGCCTGGCCATCAACTCAGCCTATGGATTGTAAGTTACACTCTCGGCTGCCTTGGAGAATATTCCCATGATGCTTTATTAACTTACCTATGCAGTGTTGTTAAGTAGACTATTAATATCATCCTTCTGGTTTATATTCAAGCAAAACTGTTTCATGTATTTTCTCTTTTATCCAAACCAACCATAATTAAAAATAGTAGCCTCCAGCTATGAGGAGTGAAAACCATTACCAGGAACAAAGAAAGTGACATTTATTAAGTTGTGCTGAAAGAACAAAAAGGAAAACCAAATTATACATACTGCTCCTTATTTCACCATGGATTAGCATTAATTCAGACTCATGCCACAAGGAAAATAATGTATAGTTCTGTTAGAGCTGCAAGTAGAATGATGTCAGTCTGCTGTAAACAGTTGCATGAGTAGTTATGTGAAGGTTTCAGGGCCATGTGTATGTTTGTCTAATATTAAGAACACACATTTTACTACTTAATACAAGAATTGTAAATCCTTTTCTGCTTTAGGTATGGAAAAAAGTTTGAAGAATCAAATAAGTGGTTTAAAATTCCCACATTAATTGATGTTTAAAAAAAATAAAAAATAAAAAATAAATATATATATATATATATATATATATATATATATATATATATATATATATATATATATACAGACCTGTGACTAATTAAAGGAAAAATCAACATAAAGTGTCTCAGTAAGGTGATGGGCCACCACCAGCCTCCAGAACAGCTTCAATGCTCTTGGCATAGATTCTACGAGTCTCTGGACTCTACTGGAGGAATGAACACCATTCTTCCAAAAGATATTCCCTCATTTGATGTTTTGATGATGGTGGTGGAGAGCGCTGTCAACTTTGACAACTTTGCAGTGACGCTTCCCTCTAAGGGGACAAGTGGACCCAAACCATGCCAGGAAAATACATTTGCTTTGTTCTAATTTATTCAGGTTTTTCCCTTAATTTGTCACCACCTGTGTGTATATATATATACACTCACCTAAAGGATTATTAGGAACACCTGTTCAATTTCTCATTAATGCAATTATCTAACCAACCAATCACATGGCAGTTGCTTCAATGCATTTAGGGGTGTGGTCCTGGTCAAGACAATCTCCTGAACTCCAAACTGAATGTCTGAATGGGAAAGAAAGGTGATTTAAGCAATTTTGAGCGTGGCATGGTTGTTGGTGCCAGACGGGCCGGTCTGAGTATTTCACAATCTGCTCAGTTACTGGGATTTTCACGCACAACCATTTCTAGGGTTTACAAAGAATGGTGTGAAAAGGGAAAAACATCCAGTATGCGGCAGTCCTGTGGGCAAAAATGCCTTGTTGATGCTAGAGGTCAGAGGAGAATGGGCCGTCTGATTCAAGCTGATAGAAGAGCAACTTTGACTGAAATAACCACTCGTTACAACCGAGGTATGCGGCAAAGCATTTGTGAAGCCACAACACATACAACCTTGAGGCGGATGGGCTACAACAGCAGAAGACCCCACCGGGTACCACTCATCTCCACTACAAATAGGAAAAAGAGGCTACAGTTTGCACAAGCTCACCAAAATTGGACAGTTGAAGACTGGAAAAATGTTGCCTGGTCTGATGAGTCTCGATTTCTGTTGAGACATTCAGATGGTAGAGTCAGAATTTGGCGTAAACAGAATGAGAACATGGATCCATCATGCCTTGTTACCACTGTGCAGGCTGGTGGTGGTGGTGTAATGGTGTGGGGGATGTTTTCTTGGCACACTTTAGGCCCCTTAGTGCCAATTGGGCATTGTTTAAATGCCACGGCCTACCTGAGCATTGTTTCTGACCATGTCCATCCCTTTATGACCACCATGTACCCATCCTCTGATGGCTACTTCCAGCAGGATAATGCACCATGTCACAAAGGTCAAATCATTTCAAATTGGTTTCTTGAACATGACAATGAGTTCACTGTACTAAACTGGCCCCCACAGTCACCAGATCTCAACCCAATAGAGCATCTTTGGGATGTGGTGGAACGGGAGCTTCGTGCCCTGGATGTGCATCCCACAAATCTCCATCAACTGCAAGATGCTATCCTATCAATATGGGCCAACATTTCTAAAGAATGCTTTCAGCACCTTGTTGAATCAATGCCACGTAGAATTAAGGCAGTTCTGAAGGCGAAAGGGGGTCAAACACAGTATTAGTATGGTGTTCCTAATAATCCTTTAGGTGAGTGTATATATATATATATATATATACTATTCTTACATGTTATTTTCCTAAATATCCATATGGGGACACCTATTCTTAACTGTAGGCACGCTGCCTAGAAGAGACTGATATAAAGTCCATTCTGTTCGACCTTCAGTAAGATGCTTTTTTTGTTTAATAAGGACTTAATACATCAAGCTTTTTCAGTATGTGCCATCATGTGGTGGGTGTGCTTTTGCTGTCGTGAATGCAGGGTGGCTTTTGGGAACAGCAATGGCCTCGCGGTGGTTGATTTTATCCAGAAGACAGTCCTGCTCAGCATGGGGATCTTTGACCTTTACGGCTCCGGTGACCCCTACCAGCGGCTGTCTCGTTCCCCGCGCAAGAGCAAGCAGTTCACGGCAGGTAGGCCGGGACGCAACACGCACGCTGGCTGCCTGCTCGCTACATTCCAGGGTGGCATCACCGCATGACATTCTTTCTCCCCCTTTCGCTTGAGCACATTATACTGAATGCCCTTCCTAGCTCGCTGCCTTGTACTAATCGACCACCACGACTACTCTTGCCCTCTGCACAGAGACTGCACTTTGAGCTAATCTCCCAGAGAGTAACATCATCATGGCAGAAAGAGTTGTACAGAGTCAATGTAAAACTGAAAACTCTTCTCTTTCCATCCTGGCACCCCTTTGGTAGCTGCTTGAAGGAATTCATGTAAATGAATGAATTAACAGCTTTTTCTAAGTATTTCAGAGAAGTGCTTAGACCACAGTTCTGGTTCAGGGGAATGCAGAAATAGTGCTTTGGAGGCCTGAATTAGTTTGCCATGAAGCATATGAGTTCCAACAGAACACATTGCATATTTGCATTCTGAAGAAAGACATAGCATCTTCATCATTGTTACTGATAATCAGATTAAATTTAATCCAGGGAAACATGAGCAATACAAAAGTGCAGTATTACAATACAAAATTCCAATTAAGCATCAGACAATTCAAAACATGCAAAAGTGTAATGTAGATTATATAAAAAGTTAATATAACATACAAAAAGTATTCAAATTATTATTCAAAGACAAATATTATTTATGTTACTAATGCAACAATATTGTAACGACCTGAACCCCATTCACGTGCGCCACAATGCAGCGATCTTACCGCATCCCTAAAAGGCCCAGGCCCCTTAGCAAGGCTCAAGATCGCTACAATATATTTTCAGTTTTGATCCCAACTAAAAATGGTTGTGTATAAAATGAAACAATATGTAGATATGATTGTCATTAATTCAAATAGTCTTTATTTCCCAGAGGGCAGCAGTCTCTTCTGTCTTTTTTTCTTTTCCTAACTATGTTCCAGTTACATAATTGATCTAATTAAATTATTAAGCATATACAAGTTCTCCCCAGGCTGTAATTATTTTTGAGGTAGTGCACCTCGAATCAGAAGAATCTTTTAAGCCACCCACTTCAGAATAATGGAGAGCTCCATTTGGCAGGAAACCCAGAAACCACTGGGGTCTACCAGGAACTGAGATGGAGACCCCTGATGTGGACTAGACGGATTAAAACCAGGGGTCTCCAAACTCAGTTCCTAGAGGCCAATAGTGACCCAGTGCTTTTGTTCAGGCTCAGCTCCCGCCCAGTTACTTAATTGTCTGTGAAGCTGAATAACTGGATGAATTAAATAACAAGGTAGTGTAACTTGAATCAAAATACATATCTTAAGCCATCAGCTGTACCAAATCTTAAAACTATTTTCTTTATTTCATATTTAATATATGTAAGTGAAAATAGAATTAGGTTAATTAAGGAATTGAGAGCTCCAGCTGTTCACAAAACCAGAAGACACTGCAGCACTCCAGGAACTGAGTCTGAGAGCCCTGATTCAGACCATTTTTAGCAGTACTATCTTCAGTGGTTTATTCATCATGTCAAAATGTAATACATTATCGGTCATACGCCTATACCATAATATATACTTCTGCTGTTCTCTCTTACTGAGCTGTTATTCTCTGATTGAAGTACTGGGCTTCCAAGTTCAAAGCATTTGGAAAGCCTTCAGGTTAAATGACATAATGATAAAATTGGTTAATGCTTTTGTTTTTTCACACATTTTTTTCACACATTTCATGGTTTGCCAACCCAACCCAAACCATAGAAATAGAAAATACATAAAATAATGGTAACACATTTTATTTAAAATCCTACAGAATACCAAAAGAATATCATTTGATTTCCATTGGGAGTTCTACTTTTTTATTTTTGTTTTTATTTCAATGAATCAGTGTTAGTTTATTTGAATGTCATTGTTATAATTCAATACATAGGGATATATATATATATATATATATATATATATATATATATATATATATATATTAAATGTATCATGTGACTCATTGATCAATAATGTGTTGAATAATGATCTGAAACGGCATACATTATTCTGTGGTATTTTTTATGCCAATTATTTAAAAAATGTAACATGGAAACTGCATTGCCATATAGCAAAGAGGAATACTATAAAATATAAGAAAGAGTTAAGAAATGTACAGTATAATTCAGTATTTGAAAGTGCACTACATTTAGGAAAACAATAACAAGTGTATAGTTCGTACAGACAAATAACAGACATTGCTGGTTCAGTTACTAGCACGTGACATGAATTGGAAGGTCAATAGATAAAGTATTTGGGGTGCCAAAATGAAGTATGAAAAACCAAACCAGTAGCCCTCATAAATATTTTAATTCTTACTGTATAATACTTCCTGGGGCAACTGTATCCTGTTCTACTCTTTAAAAATATGTGTTCTTTCCTATTTGCTTTTGTCGAAATAGAAGCAAATGTGTGACATTGGAATGTGTGCAAAACAAATCTGATTTCTCAGGAGCTAACTAAAGGGCTGGTTTGGGGTCACTTTCCTTTCACTTCTGGCCTGTTTTTCTCTTTTTCCTCGACATTCTGGTGATACTGTTGCTGCTGATGTTCTGGCATGCCTGACAGACAACTTTTGCATGCGCGGCCTGTCTAACTTTTATTCAGATTCAAAGAAACGGATCCGTACATCATACCAGAGTAAGTCTGACTTCAAAGGGGGGAAACTGCTTTGTCATTTGGGAATTCTGGACCTGTTCCGTACTCCTTACGTGCTCCTTAGTGTCCCACTTCCTAATCATTTATCAGTGTTTTGATCATTAACTGTCGCAGTTGTTTATTTTAATAACAACACTCCACTCCCTGTAAAGACTGTATGTATTGTACTGCATATATCTATAAACTCCTATACTTTTTCATTGTTATAGTGTTCAGTGTGATAGTGTGTTATACACATTAAGCAAACTTTAAGTTTAGTCCAGATGTAAAGTGTTCTGTAGAGATTGTTGGTATTTATTTAGTTAGTCTTATAGGTGCCAGACTTATACATTGAACATTTGTGGATTCATAATTATTTGTCACATTATTTGGCTCTTCAAGTGACATGCCCGTCGTTCAAATCTTGAAACCGCAAATCACTCATCCCTCCCAATCCAAGTCATCGTGTCCCTATATTGTCCTATGTGCATTTTTATTTAATCTTGGTACTTTTGTCCTGCAGTATATGAAATGACATGCTCTCCTTTCATAAAACAAATCACAAATTTGCTTTGCACTTCCCCCTTTAAGGTGGGTAGCATTGGTAGTGCCCTGACATTTATAGATAAATCAAACAGATTGTAAATGATCATTTCATACATTAATATTGTGGCTAGCAAACACAGCAGTGCAAAAGGATAATTTGACCATACTACTCTGGATAAACAATATTTCACTCAATAGTGAGTCTATCTGAAGACAAGCTGAAGGACAATTTTCATTTGGAACCATCTATTGTTAATCTCCCGTTATTGAATACATAATTTTTGCTAAATATTCTTAAAGATTCATCACCTTTAAAAAACATTGGTCCAAATGAAAACTTTCATCACAGTACATTTCATTTTGAGGTTAATTGTCAATCTAAATTGTTTCGTTTTTACTTAAACAACATATCATGGAAGTATTGTGCTTAAAATGTTGTATCCTTCCACCTCTTAGATCAGTAACAATGTAATTAACAAAAATAATGTTATCCTATCTAAATATACTTGCATTTATTATTCATTTGGGAATTTTACATAATTGAAATTGTTTATTGATAGAAAAGGTATGGAAGGTCATAAACAAAATTTTTAAAGTCTGTTTCGTTGTGCTTTTTCATATATTGAGTCACCTAATTTCACATTCTAATTCAAGTGTTTCATTCATTACATCTCCAAATGTACCATTGTAACCAGACTAGCAAAGTTCAGAGCCAATGAGTTCTACTCTCTAAAGCACTGACAGCTGAAAAGTGAAGGGAGTGCTTAGGTTGCGGTCAGTGATGCACAATCTGTCTCTCTTTCGCTATCTCTCTCAATCGAGAGATGCATATACACAACATTGAATTACACTTTGTATTGCGTTAAAGCAAACATATATAAGAACATAAGAAAGCTTACAAACAAGAGGAGGCAATTCGACCCATCATGCTCATTTGGTGTCCATTAATAACTAAGTGATCCAAGGATCCTATCCAGTCTATTTTGAATGTTCCCAAATTGTCAGTTTCAACCACATAGCTGATACTAAAGTTTGTGCTCAGTAAATGGATTGAAAGGATCTAATTTGTTCTCTGTGAGATGATAAACTTTTCCATCAACCTGCTATGTAGGGTGTATGTACAGGAACAGCTCAAATCACTAAAACCCCTCACACTTTCTCAAGGTACTTTCACATTTGCTTGCTGCATGACTGCATCCTTTTGAAGTTGGTCTAGCTCTGATCTTCTTTCTCCACTTTATTTAATAAAAAGTATATCATCCTTCCAAAAAGCACACATCATTTGGAGACAATGTTGTGTATTCTAGTATGTTGTGTTGGGTATGTAATTAGTTGTTGACTACTTTTTAAATGACAATACATAATAATAATTTTAGAACTGCCAATTTTCCAAACCACTGAGAAAGAATAGTTCCTGCAATGAGAGTAATTTCATTACTGTATGTTTGTTTTGTGATAATCACGTGCATTTTTTAACTGTCACACTGTACTAATAATGCTTTCTGGTACCTTCTCTTACAATGCATGTGTGCCAGGACAAAGTATAGTTCAATTAAAAAATCCTTAATAGAATAGACATATATATATACATATGTTACATAAGTATGTATTGAGAACAGAATTTACATACATAATAACTCCACTATAACAGTGTGAGAGACTATATAGACTCTATAGATTTGTTTACATATAATTCAAATGAGTAGTTCATTATTATTACTACTACTATTATTATTACTATTTTGTTCTTTTTCATTTTTTAGGCCTGACGGAACTGTCTGACAGCCCTGGTGCCCTGGAGCTAGAACGCTGCAAGTCTCCCACTTCAGGTAAGACAAATCCAGTCTTGTGCAGCAAGACTCTCTGTACAGCCCTAAATCACACCATTTTTGTTCATCAAAAACTTTCTAAGGATTAACATGTAACCCTTTAATAACAGGCATGTTTTACCTCTGATTTGGAAACTGTAACTTGCCGGTGTTACTTGATGGAAAGGTCAGAGCAGACTAACTTGGCGTATGTAAGAGTGTGCATCAACACTGATGTTTGGGTTATATTTTTACAGCTGAATTGAAATGGTAGCAGGGCAGGTTCATTTACATATCTGCAGTTAATGGCTCATGTCAAGTAGTAATACCGTAACTCATTGAGATTACGATCAAATTACAAAATGGTCTCAGTTATGTTGTGATGAGATGATCATTTATGTTCTGATCTCAATATTACCAGCTTTTATCTCCCATGATCACAAGATTATTGTAGAATCCGGTTTTGATCAGCCATCATCTTGTGATCTTGATGGAACACATTTGAAATCCTGAGTTACATCTTGTGATTCAGAGAAAACTACTCTGAAATCCTGACATCCTTAGTATTATTATCTTGTGATCTCACGACAATAAGTTTGTGCTCCCCAAATCCTGAGATGGAGTTTTATGTCCCCAAATACGTTTCCATCAGATGGTCTTAGCGAGTCAACATTTTTTAATAGCGTTATGAAATGTTCGGTAAATCTATAATTGAGTGTGTGGAGAGGCATTTGTTTTGTTTCCGATGTGTCACACTTTGCTTTCAGTCATGATCATTTTAGTTGTTTGCAGTGGCTCAGGAATCTAAAAATACAGTTTTCCCTACAGATTCTCCTCTGTTATTTGGAAGAAAAGGGCTTCTAAACAGCAAAATGGGACACACATAAGCCTTCAAAAGCTTTCCGTAATTTTTTTACAAAGCACCGAAAGGGCAATGAGTGGTACATAACATGACAAAATTACAGCTCTTATATAAAAAGAAACATTAGTATTAAGAGCAGCCTGTGTGACATTTTGAGTGAGTGGTTTCATGTCTGCTATTAAGCAAAATCAGGCATGTCAGTATGCCATAAATGACCCTTCAGGGACATTTAATGTTTGTGTTTCGAGTTTTTTAATGATCTTGATGATTATGACAAATGTCAACTTAGCAATTAGGCCTGCTTTGATTTGTACTTGGAATATAATGATCACACTGCTCTGGCTGTCTACTGGCAGGGAGAATGTTTGCATCTACATGCTTAAAGTGTATTGCCTCAAAGCTACTCTAGTCATAGTCAGAAAGGTAGTCACCTTTTTGTAAAAGGCATTTAAAGCTTTTTTGTTTTTCCTGAGCATGTCATTTTAGCTCGTACTGTTGCTGAGAAAGAAATGCAGGGAATCAGAATACCCATTCTCTAAAAATATTATTCAATTGAAGAGAGTCAGGTCAGGTCAGGTCAGATATCATGGGAATATTATATTAATTGTGTCTCTTATTTTGAAAGAAAAATAATACTATATATATATATATATATATATATATATATATAACTCTTCTTTAATATTACTTTAGTAGTAAGCAATTGCATACATTTTGCATACATGTTTGCTTCATTAATTTTGTTTTTAAATGTAAAGTTTGTGATGGGGCATATGTTTTAAACAAAGTAAATAGGTTTGTCAGTGGTTCCAAGCTAAACCAATGTCAGCAATGCTAAGATTGACTGTTGAGTTTAATACAACATTCAGTGCTTTGTGTGAGTAGAATAATTAATAAAGGAAATGAAAATGTGCCCCCACTGACATGAACAACCTTTGCTTGTATTCTGTTGTAGTTTTGCCACTCTTGTCCCATGTATCTCTTCAATACCATTAACAGCATGCTGTTGTACTGGACTGTATATTGGCTCCAACTATAATTAAATCATTAGCATAATAACTGTAGTGAGAAGAAAACATTTATGCCTGCTGAATCAGCATTGTGGGTTGAGAAGAGAGAAATAGAAGGTCAGGGCTCAATGTCAGCATTGTCTTTCCTTGTATTAATATTTCTTAAAGTGCTTATTTCCTCATTTCTTTATTTCCTGATGTTAATTGTTCATAAGATACGATTTCCTTTCTTATTCAGTACTGCTTAATATTAAACAAAGACTATTGTGCAATAATCTGATTTAAACAATTCTTCTGTGCATTTTACAAAAAGTCTATGTTCTGTTCTGACCAGTTGTTGTTGTTGTTGTTGTTGTTGTTGTTGTTGTTGTAAGTTGTTGCCTTAGCACTCAGTCTTTGCTATGAGCAGCATTAAATAGTGAAATGTCTCTTGTCAAATGAATTGCCATTTGTATTTGTACAGCAGCGCGGAATTAATTTGACAATGCAAAATTAGTTTTCTATTGCTCTTTGTATGTAACAATGCTTTATAGTAATATTACTTAATTGGTAATTTAGTTTTGCTCATCTTCAATTCAAGTAATTCAACACTAAAGAAACAGTTCAGTATTTCTTTTAGTTTCAGATCATTAAATTCTGCCCCATTTGTTCATTTTAGTGTGTAGCAAAACTACAGAGAGGGCAGGTGTAGGACAGGAAAATGGTCCAAAGTTTTCTTTCACCACTTCCTTTCCCCCTCCTTCTCATGCAAATTTAAACGATGCCACTTAAATGTGATTCTGACTGTTGAAAACTCTTTTGAAACCCAAACACAATTCCTGCTGTGGTCAACATGGCATTTTACAGCTATTTTAAATGTGAGAAAGCGATTGACACTGTCCTTAAAGACACACTGCCCGAGAGACATGACCACAGAGGCAAATTTTCAAGTGCCTGTAAACCCAGCCGTTGTGTGCTGACCTTGAATCTTGCCCACTGTGTAACACACTCTGCATATATGCTGTCTCAGAAGAGTCCTTCTCCATCTGGTGCTAGCAAACCTACAGATATCAGAGAGGGTCTAGACAAAAGGCCTCTGCCAGCACTGAAGACCGAGTTGGATCATGGGAATAGATGCACTTGTGTCCCTCTGATCTCCCCATCTTTTTTCTGTGCATTTCCAATGCTTCATGGCTGAGATCCCTTTTTTTGTTCCAGAATGAGTATATGACTTGGGGGGGGTAAAATTAACACATTTCAGATGGGACTGTTTCCAGGTTTGAAGATCACTGGGTGAAGGACATATCTTGTGTACTTCCTGATTGGCATATTGGAGTCAAGAAGCTGTTAAGAATGCAACCTGAGTACAGCTGAGTGTGTCTTGTTGTTTACAGGAATCTCCCAAGTTTAATTAAGGAACAGGGGCAGACTTAAGGGATGTTCAGAGAAAAGATTTGAAATTGAAAGGATTAATAAGGACGCTGAAAACATGTAGCTTTAGCAAGACATAATGAATCCTTTGAGATCCTAAAAAAGCCATGCCCTGAAGCTGGATCTTATCAATGCCTCTGTTTCCCCCAAAAAGCAGCAGTAAAAGTGACTGCATCAGAAATATGGTGGTCCTTTTCTTATATAAAGTGTAGTATTGTATGTGCTATAACATGGGAGTTCCAGTGAGGTCTGCATTTGGTTGAATATAAATTTATTTTATGTGAATAAGTTAGTTTTTCAGACAGAATTCTTGTACTACTTTTATTTCAACTAGTGTTTCACATAAAAGCAATCTAATTGGCGTTCAAAAATTGCCTTGAAATTTAGATTTTAAAAACTTTTCTCCACGGGCTCTATTGTAATTGTAATACACTTCTAGACCACTATTCATTATATACTATACTAATGTGTGGATTTTGTATTGTGATTTTGATAACCTTGTATAGAGCATGTATGTTATCTTGTGAGTCACCCTGGATAAGGGCATTTGCTAAATTACTAAGTAGTAATTATTAGTAGTAGTAATTATTAAGTAGTAGTAGTGATAATAATTACAAATGATAACCCCAGATCAGCTGATACTAGTTCTACACTAAACTGAGTCCTATTCAATAGACACTTGTGCATTGAGCAGTGAAAGAGAAAGGATTGTACAGATCACAGATACATGCAGCTATAAGATCATGTAAAAGTAAATTGAGAAGAGAAGATACAAAGGGGGTCAGACCCAGCAGACGCAGTGTGCAGCCTGGAAGTGTAGCATTGTATCAGCACAGAGAGGGAGACAAGTGCCTGGACATGTAGAGATTTAAAGGTCAGTAGAGGGAATGCATTGTCGGTCCCAGAGATGCAGACAGCTACTGCCGGGGTGAACACGACCTGTTTGGGGATTCATGTCAGAGTATGTACAATTTGTCTATAAACTGTAGAGACAATAAGAGGTATTTCATGCATTGCCTGTAGTCTTTTAAAGATCAGTTTTGTGCCACATCTCTATCCAAAATGATATTGTGTGGTTAAAACTAAATCTATGATCAGATTTGATATTGATAATGCACAGCTATGAACTATGCCAAGCATAGTTGCAGTAGCTATATAACTGATGGAATTAAATGGAGAGCCTCAAAATGATCTGTCACATTATATTTATGATTTGAAGTAGCCTGTGTTCACATTGGGAAATATGTCATACTCAAACAGTGGGAGTTTATAACGGGAAATGAATAATTTGTATACATCTTGGCAATTTAGCCTAAGCTATGACAGCTGTGCATATCATTAAATATAGAGCTTCCTTCAGTTAAAGTTGGGGTCAAAATAAACACTACTTCAAATGAAACCATTAGGATTAGTTGACGAATGCCATTGTTTTAAGCCCTACAGAGTAAGACAACAGAACTTCAAGAGCCAAATGCAATATAAAAGACATTAAATACAGTCAGGTCCATAAATATTTGTAAAAGGACACAACTTTCATAATTTTGGCTCTGTACACCACCACAATGGAAACGATCAAAATGTGCTTTAAGTGTAGACTTTCATCTTTAATTTGATGGTAGTTACATCCAAATTGCGTGAATGATGTAGGAATTACACCCATTTTTATATGTGGTCCCCCCAATTTTAGGGGCTCAAAAGTATTTGGACAAACATAATCATGAATTAAATTGTGAGTTTCAATACTTGGTAACAAATCCTTTGCAGTCAATGACTGCCTGAAGTCTGGAACCCATAGACATCACCAGATGCTGGGTTTCGTCCCTGGTGATGCACTGCCAGGCCTGCACTGCAGCTGTCTTTAGTTCCTGCTTATTCTTGTGGCGTTTTGCCTTCTGCAAGTGAAATGCATGCTCAATTGGATTCAGGTCAGGTAATTGACTTGGCCATTGCACAACATTCCACTTCTTTGCCTTAAAAAAGTCTTGGGACATATCATAAATAAATACAAGGGAACCAGTTCCCTTGGCAGCCATACATGCCCATGCCATAACACTACCTCCACCATGCTTCACAGATGAGGTGGGATGCTTCGGATCATGAGCAGTTCCTTCACTTCTCCATACTCTTCTCTTCCCATCATTCTGGTACAAGTTGATCTTTGCCTCATCTGTCCATAGGATGTTGTTCCAGAACTGTACAGGGTTCTTTAGATGTTTTTTGGCAAACTCTAATCTGGTCTTCCTGTTTCCTGTTTACATCTTGTGGTAAAGCCTCTGTATTTACTCTGGTGAAGTCTTCTCTTGATTGTAGACTTCGACACAGATACACCTACCTCCTGGAGGGTGTTCTTGGTCTGGGCAACTGTTGTGAAGGGTTTTTTCTTCAGCAGGGAAAGAATTCTTCTGTCATCCACCACAGTTGTTTTCCCTGGTCTTCCAGGCCTTTTGTTGTTCCTGAGCTCACCAGTGCATTCTTTCTTTTTAAGAATGTACCAAATAGTTGATTTGGCCACACCTAATGTTTCTGCTATCTCTCTGATTGGTTTGTTTTGATTTCTAATGCAAAACTCAAGGCAAAACGCCCCAAGAACAAGCAGGAACTAAAGACAGCTGCAGTACAGGCCTGGCAGAGCATCACCAGGGAAGAAACCCAGCATCTGGTGATGTCTATGGGTTCCAGACTTCAGGCAGTCATTGACTGCAAAGGATTTGCAACCAAGTACTGAAACTTACAATTTAATTCATGATTATGTTAGTTTGTCCAAATACTTTTGACCCCTAAAATTGGGGGAACCACATATAAAAATGGATTTAATTCCTACACCGTTTATCCAATTTGGATGTAACTACCCTCAAATTAAACATGAAAGTCTACACTTAAAGCAAATCTTCATTGTTTCATTTCAAATCTATTTTGGTGGCGTACAGAGCCAAAATGATGACAATTGTGTCCTTGTCCAAATATTTATGGACCTAACTATATATAGTTTCTCTCCCAATATCCTCAGCCTAAATTAAATATATATGTAATCTTTGTGATCCCCTGTAGCCAGAAACATTATTTAAATGCACTTACTGAATAATATACACTCACCTAAAGGATTATTAGGAACACCATACTAATACTGTGTTTGACCCCCTTTCGCCTTCAGAACTGCCTTAATTCTACGTGGCATTGATTCAACAAGGTGCTGAAAGCATTCTTTAGAATGTTGGCCCATATTGATAGGATAGCATCTTGCAGTTGATGGAGATTTGTGGGATGCACATCCAGGGCACGAAGCTCCCGTTCCACCACATCCCAAAGATGCTCTATTGGGTTGAGATCTGGTGACTGTGGGGGCCAGTTTAGTACAGTGAACTCATTGTCATGTTCAAGAAACCAATTTGAAATGATTCGACCTTTGTGACATGGTGCCTTATCCTGCTGGAAGTAGCCATCAGAGGATGGGTACATGGTGGTCATAAAGGGATGGACATGGTCAGAAACAATGCTCAGGTAGGCCGTGGCATTTAAACGATGCCCAATTGGCACTAAGGGGCCTAAAGTGTGCCAAGAAAACATCCCCCACACCATTACACCACCACCACCAGCCTGCACAGTGGTAACAAGGCATGATGGATCCATGTTCTCATTCTCATTCTGACTCTACCATCTGAATGTCTCAACAGAAATTGAGACTCATCAGACCAGGCAACATTTTTCCAGTCTTCAACTGTCCAATTTTGGTGAGCTTGTGCAAATTGTAGCCTCTTTTTCCTATTTGTAGTGGAGATGAGTGGTACCCGGTGGGGTCTTCTGCTGTTGTAGCCCATCCGCCTCAAGGTTGTACGTGTTGTGGCTTCACAAATGCTTTGCTGCATACCTCGGTTGTAACGAGTGGTTATTTCAGTCAAAGTTGCTCTTCTATCAGCTTGAATCAGTCGGCCCATTCTCCTCTGACCTCTAGCATCAACAAGGCATTTTCGCCCACAGGACTGCCGCATACTGGATGTTTTTCCCTTTTCACACCATTCTTTGTAAACCCTAGAAATGGTTGTGCGTGAAAATCCCAGTAACTGAGCAGATTGTGAAATACTCAGACCGGCCCGTCGGGCACCAACAACCATGCCACGCTCAAAATTGCTTATATCACCTTTCTTTCCCATTCAGACATTCAGTTTGGAGTTCAGGAGATTGTCTTGACCAGGACCACACCCCTAAATGCATTGAAGCAACTGCCATGTGATTGGTTGGTTAGATAATTGCATTAATGAGAAATTGAACAGGTGTTCCTAATAATCCTTTAGGTGAGTGTATGTTTAGGTACAAACACTTCACGGAGAAGTGAACCCTTCAAGTTTCCTGGACTAGGCTAACCCAGCGCCATCAGTGCAAGTTGGTGGATCCTCCGCAGGATACGAGCTCGGGAAGTAAACTCACAGACACAAAAGCCTGTTAGTTTCGCTTCAATTTATTCTTGCTACAGCACACACTTTTATACATACCTAGATCATGTTTTGCAAGAGTTCAGGGTTCTGAAACTCGTGAGTTTCAACAACATTTTTAGAATAGAATCCTCAAGTTCTGTCTGGACAGGAGGGGGAAATGTGGTAGTGGGGGAGAGGACATCTAGACTTGCACAAACCTCTACACAAATTTGCACAAATATGTCATTTCTGCGGATGTTACAGGTTTAGGTTCCTCTCGAGCCCGGGGTCTGTCATGGCAACAGTTCAACAGTTCAGTGTACGCAACTAATGCTGTTTGTGCAATAACAATCAAGTTCCTCCTTAGTCCGAGGCGTGCTAACAAAGCATTATTATCGACAGACATTCAGTATTATACAGACAATAGTTATATAATATAGCAGAGTATTATACAGTGGGTATATACAATACATAGGGGGCAATTTTACCCCAACAATATAACATACTCCTTTACCAAATGCTAGCTGCTTTTACTAGAACCTTCAAAAATGTGTGTTTTCCCAAGCCAGCCCACCCCTTCTGGGGTTAATTGTAAATTATATAGAAGGGTTTGATTTATGATATTTGCAGAGTGTGCAAGACACACTGCAAGGAATCTGCACAGAGCAGTTGGTATAAACTCCAGCAGCTGTTCTTCATTAGTCCCAATCAACAGTTTATAATCCCGCCAGGAAACCTCAAATCCCCCAATTCAAATAAATGGATCAATTAGCACTTACACAGTGCTGTTGACAGTAGTGTGTTTCAGTACCCTATTACTTTCAGCATCCTTCAGACATCCTCTGCTTTGCTTTTATTTTTTTCTCTCTTCATTATTAAATCTGTCACGCCACAATTCCACATCATTTTACAGCACTTTGGGGAATTATATTTAGATCAGAAATTGTTTTTTGATGTTAGCTAAAATCTTTCATGAAGTATTTTCTGCTAAGTTATCACATTCTTTTGAAAAAATGAAAACAAGCATCCAATGTTGCAGAATCTAAAATAAGTGTTTATACTACAAGCTTGCAGAAAGACAGTGACAGTTCTCTATTGTTTTTTGTGTTTTGTTTGCTTTTTAACAAAAACTTATTTTCATAAGTGGCCCTTAATCTTTCCATGGATTCATCCATTTTTTTAATGTGTTATTTTTTTTTCCAGTTAGGAAATAAGACTTTATTCAATACTAGATATGGAGTGTGCTGTAGTGGACTGGTAGCTATATCTCAGCTGTAATAGATTGTTATTCAAATTCATTACAGCCATGGTTGGCCAGTCAGTCAGTTACAACACATTTTCAGAATACTTAAAGTATTCCAGCCTTTATATGTATTTAAATGTCCCACCCTTCATTTGAGGGATATTTGGTGATTAATTTAGTTTAATAAATATTGCCAATTATACTATACTTATTTATAAATTATATATATTCTTAGATTGTTCCCGGAGTTTAGATTGTGCTACGCAGAAGGTGTGTGCAATTCTGTTTTTGCAATTTCTTTGAAGGGTATCAATCTATAGCCTTTCAGTCCCACAGTGGCAGATATTGTTTTAGTGTAGGTTGCCCACCACTGTGTGAAAGTGTCTCAGAATTGATTTTTGCAGTATATTTATTATCTCACTGAGTATACAGTTTTGTCATTTTTAAAAGAAAGTCCATGACATAACAACTCCAGTGGCAGACAGCAGAGCTGCACACTGTTTTAGATACTGTGGGGTTTCCTTCTGAAGTGACAAAATAAATCTGTTCCTTTTCACCCTGATACTGTCCTGATTTTTGGGAATATGTGATATTTGCCAGTAGCTTGAACATTAGGGGAATTTTTGTGTTGAGAGAAAAAGCTGAGTTTAAATGGAATGCAGATTAGAACAGTACCAATTTGAATATTTTCCAGGTTGCCTGCCTGCTTCCCATGTTAAATGTCAGAGGAAAACTAAAGCAGCCGTGTGGAAAGCAACTTTGTGCATTAATGAACAATACTCTTAATACATGTGTTATCCTGTATAGTGAGCTTCACCTACGGGATAGACAATTAAAATCCGAAGAGGTGGTTGATGAAGTGCGATAAATAGATCCTTTAACAAGATAGTTTTATCCAAATAGAGTTGTTGAGTAATTCATTTCCCTGAGTTCATCCATTGTAAATCAGGCAATTTGGCAGCCGTCACATTTTAAAATGATAATTCATGATTTAAATTTCGACCAGTGTCTTTGTTTTGTTTTCCTGTGATTAAAAAAAAGACCACAAACATATGTATCAAAGGCACACCATTTATTTCAGAGCTTGTAAAGCTGGGGGTTTGACTAATATTGTTTGCAGTAATGATTTGAATAAAAAGTAAGTGTATTTGACAGATCGCATTTATCATGCTGCATCTGCAGATAGAGCAGTGAGGAACAAGATGAAATTGTTATAACATACTCAATATAAGTAAATATTAATTTTAACCAATTTTGCTTAATGTCAAAAGGAGGGTGATTCGTTATCCAAGATGTTTGTGAAATAAAAAATGGTTCCTGAAAAGAATTAAATAAAGCAGCAACCACATTTATAAAATATAAGGACAACAGAACATATGCCAGATTAAATACAGATTATATTCTTGCTTTAAAGAAGGAGACAATGAATTCCTTAAAGTGCATTTTTCAATTAGACAGGAAAATACTAATTCTCCATAGGGAAATGCATTTCAAAATGATAGAGAACAAATTAAGAGAGGAATACATTTCCATTATAGCCAAAGGGATCTTTTTTTTTTTAAATTGGAATGCGTCACAGTCACAATGCAGTTGAATATTTTTTCATGTAAATTCCCTTGTAGTTTTAGGTGAATCGTTTTTACCTTGAAATGAAATGAAAGGACAGAAAGTTAATAGTGTCTGTCTGTGTGTAGAATGAATACTGTTTTAAGCTAAGCCTATACTGCTTGATATGTGTCCACATATATAATTCACTATGTGGCACATGCCAATTGTGTGGGGGCTGTGGGGGAGGGTGGGGAAATCGAACAGAAAAGGTAATAACTAACAAGGTGCATTAATTTCATTATGGACCATGTCGCTTTAGTGTTTTCCTGTTGTTTGGGCCGCTCTTTACCACAGCATGACTGAAGTGGAGTTGGTGTGCATGCAGTCAAGCATTGAAAAATTGAAGTAACACCTTCTTTGCAGGATGTAAGAGTGCACTAACTGCGGGGGAAAAAAACATCAAGAGGCCATTATTAATTTAAAATGGGTTTGAAGGCCTTTGTGTACAGATAGGTGGGTGAGAAAAAAATATTTTCAAACTTAATTTCTCTCTAAAAACAGTATGTGTACATGTATGCTCCGGTCTGTCTTGATGATGATCCACACATTACTAAAATGTGATATGAGAAAAACACTATGTATCTGAAGAACCTGTACTGCATGTGTTTGTTTAAAGCTGCATGCACGCTAATAGCGAGTTTTTACAGTGGCACCTGCATTAATATTTGATATTCCGTGCATTAATCATTAACCACTTACACTGGATTTCAGTGCATGGTTTCTCTAACTCCCTAACTGGATTAAAATACCTTTTATATTTTTTAGACAGGGTTTCCAGCTTTAGATGTTTATTTATGTCCTCTGTTCCTGCCTTTAAATCTCTGATTACAGTTGTTCAGGTTAGTTTCTTATATCATAGTAATCTGATATGGTCCAAACCAGCTCAAAATTGTCTCCAGCTATGAATTCAGCAGAGCATATAAGGATATCTGGCACATCATGATGGATTAAATCATATAGCCATCTCAAAGGACCCCAAGCAATCAAACCTAATCAAAGTGTCTGGTTAAAGTTCCAGATACCTATGACCCTTTGTGAAAAAAGTGCCTCGTATTTGCCTTTCCCTTAAATTTCTGCTTGGATCCTCAAGTCCTTGTCTTCTTGCTGATCATGATGTAGTCAGCTGGGTTGACTTTTAAAAACCCTTGAGGAGTTTGAATACTTGTATCAAATCCCCTCTTAATGTCCTCTGTACCAGACCAAACAGATTTGGATCTTTTAATCTGTCTGTGTTTTAATTAGATATAAACCTATACAAGAAAAAGGGAGAGAGAGAAAGCAATTACTAAATGACACAGTTTGTCTTACTCTGAGTGGCAGAAGGACACTGTTTGTTTCATAGTCTGGAGAAAATACAAGCAATACCGAAGTAGTCAAGGCACATTTAATAAGAGTTTATGTGTTTGTGTTTAAAAGTAAGCCAGTTCAATTCCTGTACCAACAAAGCAGCTGTATGGGAAATCGAAAAATTTTGTCGATATCGCCACTAGTTCAGTTGTTTTTTTAAGTACATTAACGGACAGTCAGTTCTGGTGGGAATAGATATTGAAAGCTGGCAGCCCTTTTTACACAGTAATTTCAACAGGCATTCCTCCACTCTTTGCTCTAGATTGTGCTCCCTCCTTTAATCCATGCAGTTTTTTATTAAACATGAAAGGGGCAGCCGCAATCACTTTACTGTGCTCTCTTTAGCAAGCTTGGACTCCTAGTTCCAGGGGTTGGGTTTGCTAGTGAGTCCAGATAGGCCTGACGCCATTCTGTAAATTATTGTCGAGGACCCAGTAAGGGTATTGTAAACGATCTGAGTCATTCTGTCTTTGACTGAATTTCCTTTGACAGCAAGATGCTTGTTAACTGGGGTACCTGGGTTCTACTGTTCTGCAGCAGACAGAATAAAGGGTTCCAGCTGTAGTTGTTTCTAGTGCTCCATTCAGTGAATATTTCCTTTTCCTGTGCACTTGTTGAAGTAGACAGCATACTTCTCAAGCCCATTAGTGTATGACTTAATATAAACAATGATGCATATATCTGTAAAACAGAACAGCGCGTTGCACTGCTGTGCCATACCAGATAACTTTTCCACGGTGGGAAATCATCAGGTGTTAGGCCCTCGCAGTGGGACTCCTTGCCTTCGTTTACATTAGCGTACCTGTACCATGCAGGCTCCAGGCCTTCATGGTATGGGTGTGTTTCCACTAACAAATACCGGAGAAAAACGGGAACCAAACCGTGAAACTCTATCCTCAAAACACATCTGAATCTAGCTCTGGGCTGAAGGGGGCTGTGGGCACGGTCACGAGGACTACACAAATACTATTTAAAATGAATTTATTAAGGCTAAGGACTCTCAAGTTTAAAATGCATTCCGTACTCGTGTTTTATTTTAATTTCTTTTTACTTCAGTGGTTCACATATAAACACTTTGGAAAGAGTAAGCATGGGACAAAAAAAAACATACCTTTTTTTGTCTTATGTCTTATATGATTTTCAACCATGTTATTCAGTAGGTAAAACACAAAGATGCAAAAAAACACAACCAGAACATCATGACCCGCCATAGGAATTGCCATTTTCACAGTTTTTCGCCATCACACACATAATGCATCGTCAACTTGCTATTCAGCACATACATTATTCGTAACATCAATTGCTCAGCTTGCCGAACCATACTAGGCTGGCACGGCGCCACCCCAGCACCACTCAGGTACGCTTGATTAAACTTGGGTTCCTGTTTTAAGGTTGAGATTGGTATTGTAAATGAGAGCTTCCCTCATTTTGGACCTTTTACTTTTAAGACACCTGGCCCTATCATAAGACAATCCAACCCTGGTCCTGAGGAGCCTCATTCTTTAGTTCATGCGTTATGGGTTTCTTAAGAAGAGGCAAAATATCGTGTCAATCTTGACTAATGGAGCCAATAAATGGGTCCAATGATGTAACTGTGAGTTGGGTTAGAATGAAAACCAGAAGACCTCACAGCTCTGCAGGTCCGGGGTTTGACTACTCCTGTAGTCATCTCAACACTGCCCTGCAAAGCTGGCAGAAGAACCAGTGATACTTTATATAAAGGTGATGTGAAAAGCTCTTAATAAACTGTCTGTATACTATTGATGGAAGAAGAGTAACATTCCTATTCAGGTGTGATTACCAGCTTCGATGGCTGTTCTCATAAATGTGTACTTCCCTTCTATCAGGCATAAATGCTTACAATGTCTCTGAAGGGGTTAATCCAGTTTTAAACCTAAAATTAATTCACTGATCAGACTTCTGGAAAAGCTAGAGTGAGAGCGATCAAACGGCTACTTGTTAAAGTGATTTCATCCATTGCAATCAGAGACCGGATGTTATCTTTCAAGTTGGAAGCATTGCCCAAGGAGGAGAGGTTTCAGCGCACTTCCGTTGGAACTCAGTCGAAACATCTCTATATCAAAGCTGCCATTGACCCTGTGCATGTCACTCAAAACAGGTCCCTTCCTATTTCCTGTTTGTATAAGAGGTGACGTCTGCACAGGAACTTCCTCTTTTGCCATTTCGCTTTTGGAACATCAAGTCGTAAGAACTCTCTGTGTGTTTGTTTGCAACACAAACTTGTGCTTTTGGTCAGCTGTGTGTATTTTTTAGTTAGTTATTAACTAACACCATTCTGTGCCGGCTGTGCCCCGGAGGTCCGGCTACGCTTTGGTTTCAGTTTTAAAATACATTCCGCAGGGCTTATCTAGTCGTTTTAATGTAATTATTGTGATATATCATATTATTTACAAACTAGTTGCTGTGTTGTTTTTTGTACACAGGGCTTTTCCTCCACAGCGAGAGAGTCAGCAGCAGCAGTAAACCTGAACCCCGGCTGCCCGGCCTAAGCCTCGGTCTGTCATAAGAGATCTCACCCGCGAGGTGCTCCTCCACTGGCTTGCGCCCGTACTTCGGCTGCAGGAGATCTCACTCTCTCAGCTTGCTGGGATCAAGCTCTGCTACGCTCCACTTTACATGGGTGTGGCCTCGGTTCTAGGCTCTGCTTCGGCTGATGGCCTACTACCCCCGGCCCCCCGGACCCCAGACCCTGCATCACCCGGTGTCACCCGGAAACAGCTACGGCCTCCTCTCGCCCCTTCACTGCATGGCACCTTGATTCATGCTGGACGCACTTTCCCAAGCCCCATTTCAGCCATTGAATAGAGGTATAGCTTGTGAACAGGCAAGGCAGGTGACTGCCTGGGGCCCCAGGCAGTTAGGGGGGCCCTGAGGTTATTTATAGCATAGCCTAATGGTGATGAACGCTGGCTAGAGGGGACCCCTGGGAATTTTTGCCTAGGGCCCCAACAGACTCTAGAATCTCCACTGCCACTGAACTTAGTGTTACTTAAGACTGCATTTTTGTTGGCAATCACCTCTGCAAAACACGTGAGCGAGTTACACAACTTGTCCATACACCCATCGTGTCAGTTTTGAGGGAGATGGCTCCAGGGTCATGCGACGGCCTAACCCTGCATTCCTCACGAATGTGTTATCTCAATTCCATGTCAACAGGATTTTTGAGTTGATGGCTTTCCATCCTCCTCCCTTCTCTTCAGAGCAGAGGAGTTGGCTTCACCTGCTCTGCCCTGTGTGGGCCCTCAGTTGCTATTTGGAAAGCACTAAGGACATTAGGCGCTTGGACCAACTGTTTGTGTCTTATGGAGGGCGGACACAGGGCCAGGCGCTTTCAAAAAAGTGCCTCTCACTATTACTATGGCCTACAAGTCCACCGGGACCCCAGTGCCTGGATACCTGGTGGCCCACTCGACTCGGGGCGTTGCCACATCGTGGGCCCTTTTTCAAGGAGCCCCCTTGACAGACATTTGTGCAGCTGCAGCTTGGGCACTCACATTTGTCTGATTCTACAGGCTGGACATGACGGACCCAGTCCCTTCCATTGGGAACCTAGTGTTGGCTTCAGTCGAGACCCAGTAGCCTGTTGGCTCTGGCTTCTGGTCTCTATTCCCAGTCTGCCCCTGTTAGTGCATCCTGGATGGAGCTAGTTTGAACTGTGTTGTCCCTTCCTACCGAACTATGCCTTCCAGTCGAGCACCCATGGGAGCTGCTTCTGGGCTTGCTGACTGCCCTGTCGATGTGTTCCCAGGGTCTGTCACTCGGCCTCCAGGTACGTTGCCTTACAAGGCCGCCCGGTATATTATTGCATTGTGTTGCAGTGGTGCATGCATCTTGCCTGTACCCCACTGTGTAGACAGCAGGACCGTGGTCTCGTCTTAGCTCTGCTAGTAGACTGGAAGGCCTCTCTGGCTCATGTCTGGAGTTGTGTTGCCGAGGCCCCCTAGTGGTATGCCTTGGTTCAGGTTCCCTCATCAGCTCGCTGCCTCCTCCTTTGCAACAGTTTTGTCCCTTGGGCAGTGCTTCCAACTTGAAAGATAACGATAGGTTGCAAATGCAACCCCGGTTATCTGAAAAAGGAAGCACTGCCTAAGGGTTGCAAGGTTACTTCAAGTTTTCAAGTCTCACTGCAAAAGAGGAAGTTCCTCTGCAGACAAACAGGAAGTAGGAAGGGACCTGTGCACATTTGAATGAATGGCAGCTTTGATATAGAGATGTTTCAATTGGGTTCCAAGGGAAATGCGCTGAAACCCCTCCCCCTTGGCCAGTGTTTCCTTTTTCAGATAACTGGGGTTGCATTTAATACCTATTGTTTTAGTCTGCGGACAACAAAGCTGAGGTTTCGAAGTTCATTTACTTATTTCTCAGAGCATATATGGATGAATATATGGCTTGAAGCTTAAACAAATAGTATTTAAGAACTACGTTGCTAATGCAATTAATAGTATAAAGACTGATCACCTGTCGTTCATGTATCCTTGATATAAAGTGCAATTCTTGCTGTACTGAGATACATTATTGAAACAGACCCATTGCAATTGGTATGTCTCACAGAGGGGTTGATGAAAAACTGTAAATTTCTGGCTGAGAGGTATGCATTTTTCATTGACTTCTTTTCCTTTTTTGTTGGTCAAGGAAACACTGTATTCTTCTTTAATTTTATTTCAGTTCCTTACCCAAGCACACATCAAAACGATCCCCGCTCCTTACCAGATCCCCCTGCAAATCTGAAAGCAAGTCACTACAGTCCAGTGTTTTACTTGCTGGACAATGGTAAGAGATGTTGTCAGCGGGCTGTCAGTGCTGTATTATCATTGCCCAGAGGAAACCTGAGCTCCTCAATGTCTTGCATGCAAATCTCAGGCATCGCTTCAACACATCACTGTTCTCCAGTGCTAACAGAGTATTGTTACTGCTGTATCTATGGTGCAACTGGGGTGCTATGCTGTGCTTGTCTGCTATTGTATATTCCAAGGATGCCTATCCCTTCTTTTTAATGTGCAAAAGGACCTTTTTTTGTATTTGTGTTTGTTTTTATTTTTATTTCTCTTTTGTTTCATTCATGATCACACCTACCATGCGTGCAGAGGATTTTTTTCAATTAGAAACTGCAAATTTCCCCTTGCGTTTATATTGGTTAATTGGTTATTTAGTTATTTTTTTTAAACTGAATGCGTCAATATTGCATTGATTTACTGCCACCTTTTTTGTTCTGAAAGTATTTTAAAGTTAAAGAAAGACAGCCTTCAATATTGACAAAATATGTTTTTAATCTAAATTAATAATACATTTAAAAATGACAAGTTCTGAAACATTAGCTGTCTTCATTCTGCAGATATCCCAGTAATACTTGCATTAAACCTGTTCCTCAGTTATATACATAATTTGTTGAATAAATACACACATGCCTTATCTCACAAACTGCTTATCTTAGTCTTGTGCCTAATTGAAGATTAAAATCATTTACTCCTCCAATGTGCTTCTTGTTTAAGGTTTTTATGCCACTCCTGCCCTTGGCACAAGAAGCATAATTAAACATTTAACTCAGTCAGTGATGTTCAGATCAAAGAGGTCAAATTCACTGTCATTGTGTTTACTGTCCATTAACAGAGTGATTGTGATAAGAGCTGGGTCCGTCTTGAATGAAAGCAAAGTAACCTTCAATAGCATAAAGTGCTGTTAACCACTGTGCCGATATAGTGGGTGACATTTTGGATGGCAGCCAATACAGGCAGCTGCATCTCTATCCCTGTAAACACACAGGGCTTTGGATTCATTTGCTGACAGATATTAACAGAAAACTGTTCACTTCCAGGGCTCTGTCAATTGAATGCAGTTCAAGTGCTATGTAAGTACTCTTCATGGCACAGGGATCCCAGAGACCTCTTAATGAATTGAAAGCAAGATGGCAAAACTCAAGAGTATGGTATCCTCTGAGTACTATGCATTTGCACTAGTACTGTAAGTAAAACTAGTTAATCCAGCCCTATAAGCCACAAGACACCACAGCAATATATGATCATGGAAAAGGAAGGAGGAGCTTGTTTTATGAACTCTATTTTTATTATTACTGACTTATTGTATAGGCTGCCTGAAAAACAAAATAGAGAAGTTGCTTTTAGCCATATTTATGTCAGATGAAATAAAATGATTTCAATATGTAATAAGGCCTGCATAATTGCTCTAAGCACATTAAGAATTATGGTAAGGTACTGGAGTACAAGACTGTTTTGTAAAACACAATGAAAAAGTGTACGGAGATGCTGACCATTTTAAAATATTCAGGTCCCCAGCTGATATAATGGGATGCTAATTAATGTATAAATGAACCAATTGATATATATGCATATCCATAAAAATGTGTACTGTTAATCAATTTGCTTTTAAATGAGAAGGCAAGCTCTGGGATCCTTCAAGATGAAAAGTACTATATAAATATAATACATTATTATTATTATTATTATTATTATTATTATTATTATTATTATTATTATTGTTATTATTATTATTATTATTATTAATAATAATAATAATAATAATAATAATAATAATACAATTAATAATAATAATACAAATAATATCATCATCATCATCATCATCACTTTCATTATCATCATTACTGCCTTTATTATTATCTGCTGTCCTATGTAAGTTTCTGGTATAACACTCCAATGTGACAACGTATTGATTAGCAAACTAATTTTATCATTTGAATATTTCATTCAAATGTTCTCCCTTTACATCCATCAATGTTGAATTCACAAGTTACTAGTCTATGAAGCTTCACAGCAATAGCCCCCATCCCCTCATGTTCAACATCCAATGAAATAAAAACTGTTGCAATTCCATTTTCTTGTATTTTCACCAAACAGATAGAATGACAGTTCTCACTTATAACACTGAAGCTGAAAGTGGGCTGAAGCTGAAAGTGAGCCAAGGACTCCCCAACCAACTTCTACCCCCCTCACTTCAAATGGGTTCAGACAGTCACATACTGCCAGTGGAGTTTTATGCTTGTGGCATAGTCTGCATGTGAACCTCTGATATCTGTGCTGTATGACAGTTACTCGACACTCTCTGCTGTATGACACTTACTGACTTTTTCAAATGCTACTTTATAGTGGATGATACCCTGTATAGTGGACTGATGTTAAGTTATTCACTTTATTATTATTATTTTTTAGTTAATGAAAAAAATTATAAAATTCACTGCTACCCAGCCTCAAAGATTACACAGTTGGGGGGGTATAACATGAGACACATTTGTGGGCAGGCTTTAGCAATTCCTGCCTACACTTTTTAAAATTAATGACAATTAGTGTTTAATTATGCCTTCAACTTTGTGGGCACCAATAATTCATTTTTTAATTGGTGACCATGATTCAGGAGATCGTTGCCACAATTTTCATGTCATTCCTTGGGCTGCGTTCTTTTCTTTTTTCTTATCTCAAGCAACAAACAATAAAATTGTCAAATGCTTGACAAAGGCCACAGAAGAGCTTTTGACGTGCTCATTGTTTTCTACAACTCTCAGTACTCAGCGGAGAACCTAAAAGGAATAATCTTGGTAAAATGCCTTAAATGCAGCCACTTGGTTTTGTTAGATTGACAAATCAATGTGCGGAAGGATTGGAAGCTACAACTAACATGCAGAGAAGACCTGAACGTAGAAATACAAGTCAACAAACCAACTGATTTAAAGTGCCTATTAATCAGATTACACTCACAATACATAGTCTTGCCCAGGTCTATTCCTGACTCCGGTATTAATTCACTTGCTCTCTTTTCTGTGTATCTGCATTAAAAATAAATGCAGCTTGTTACTCTCCATGCCCAGCAGAATGCCTGCTTTCCACAGGCGGCTTCCTCTCGACTGATTAAATCAATCGCAAAAACTCCAGAAGTGAAACTGCAACAGAAATCAACACAATGATCTCTTCTTGAGCCGGTGTCCTCTACATCTTCATTAACAGCTGCTAAGAAAGATTCAGTGTTTGCTAATGCTTTTACCAAAGTCACAGTTTTCTCCAAGAAAATGGTGTGCTGTACAGCAATTCTTGGAAAAACAAATAATGCATATAAAGAGCTTTGCTTAGAGACTGCGCTACACACTGTGACATTCACACTTGTACACACCAGTAAGAAGATGTTGTATGGGTTATTGCCGGATATAATGGCCACCTGGAGCGCTTGAAGAGAACATGGTGGTATAGTTGAATAGGGTTGATGTCATCAGATCCTGTTGTTCTCAAGTGTTTCCTTTTTTCAAAAGAAGCGGAAATGATACTCAATGTGAGTAAGTGGGTTTCTAAACATTGTGAACTTAAGTGTGATACGAATGCACTTGCAAAGGTACTCAGATGCAGAATCCCAGTAACTAACAGCCCTGAGCAAGCTGTCCTGGATGGCAGTGTATGAATTAACTCCAGCCTGTGACAGATATGACCGATTCGCTTCGATATCCTGCTCCGATCACCCACTGGTGAATCACCATGCTTTGCCCATATGATGTACATGGAAAAGTCCACCATGTTCTCTTCCAATCCAGGCCCATCAGTGAAGATGAACAATATACATCTGGTTCCTGCTGAGAAGAGGACACATCAAGAGTCTATCACCCATCTCTTAGTAGCATTTGTGAACTGCCCTTCCCGAGGAATTGTGATTCTTCTCATCTTGTCAACCATATTGACCCATGACAGCCAGGTCTTACTTGTCCACTTACTAGGCAGCATGCTTTTGGATATCTTTAATAATTGACCAATGTGATATTGAGTTGCCTGACCCCCTTCTTCTGGTCATTATTACTCCACCAATATCTAATCCATCTCTTTGCCATTGCACTTTTTTACCAAGCACCATCATGGGTAATGAATGTAATGGCTACACCAATGTACTTTCAGTTGTTACAAATACCTCTGACGTGGAAACAAGGCCAAGCGACTCAACTATGCACGAAAACACAGGAACTGGAGTGCAGAAACATTGCAGCAGGTGCTCTGGACTGATGAGTCAAAATTTGAAATATTTGCCTGTAGCAGAAGGCAGTTTGTTCGCTGAAGGGCTGGAGAGCGGTACATGAATGAGTGTCTGCAGGCAACAGTGAAGCATGGTGGAGGTTCCTTGCAAGTTTGGGGCTGCATTTCTGCAAATGGAGTTGGGGATTTGGTCAGAATGAATGGTCTCCTCAATGCTGAGAAGTACAGGCAGATACTTATCCATCATGCAGTACCATCAGGGAGGCATCTGTTTGGCCCCAAATGTATTCTGCAGCATGACAACAACCCCAAACATACAGTGAAAGTCATTAAGAACTTTCTTCAGCATAACGAAGAACAAGGAGTCCTGTAAGTGATGGTATGGCCCCCACAGAGCCAAAACAGCCCTGACCGTCGAGGCATGGACTCCACTAGACCTCTGAAGGTGTGCTGTGGTATCTGGCACCAAGGCGTTAGCAGCAGATCCTTTAAGTCCTGTAAGTTGCGAGGTGGGGACACCATGGATCGGACTTGTTTGTCCAGCACATCCCACAGATGCTCGATTGGATTGAGATCTGAGGAATTTGGAAGCCAAGTCAACACCAAGCCACCTTCTTCCATTGCTCCATGGTCGAGTCCTGATGCTCATGTGCCCATTGTAGGTGCTTTTGGCAGTGGATAGGGGTCAGCATGGGCACCCCGACTGGTCTGCGGCTACGCAGCCCCATATGCAACAAACTGCGATGCACTGTGTGTTCTGACACCTTTCTATCAGAACCAGCATTAACTTTTTCAGCAATTTGAGCTACAGTAGCTCGTCTGTTGGATCGGACCACACGGACCAGCCTTCGCTCCCCACGTGCATCAATGAGCCTTGGCTGCCCATGACCCTGTCGCCGGTTCACTGCTTTTCCTTCCTTGGACCACTTTTGATAGGTACTGACCACTGCAGACCAGGAACACCCCACAAGAGCTGCAGTTTTGGAGATGCTCTGACCCAGTCGTCTAGCCATCACAATTTGGCCCTTGTCAAAGTCTCTCTGAACCTTACGCTTGCCCATTTTTCCTGCTTCTAACACATCAACTTTGAGGAAAAAATGTTCACTTGCTGCCTAATATATCCCACCCACTGTCATAATGTTATGGCTGATCAGTGTGTGTGTGTGTGTGTATATATATATATATATATATATATATATATATATATATATAGAGAGAGAGAGAGAGAGAGAGAGAGAGAGAGAAAAAATCCCATTCCTTCTCTTCTGAAACCATTTTCATATCAATCACAAATAGGAATTAAAATGAACCTTTAACTTGACAGAACGTTTGGTCCTTAACCAAAACACATGTAATATTCAAAATTAATTAATTTTAATCTTCCTCTGCAGCCTATACTACATATTTGGACCCTTAAAAAGCTAATGAAATGTATTTCAAAACAACGTCAATTTTTATACACATTGTTCTAGGTGAGCATTTTAAGGATTTTCTAATGATCTAAGATTTTTTTTTTTTTTTTGCAGTTGTTGTTTCCATGTCAGTTTGATGCAGCTTTTTCATGAAATCATCTCCCTCCTGGATTCACAGAGACGCCACTTTTTATTTTTATTCCTTTCTTTCATATCCATTACATAGTGAAGCCATCCAAAAATGTATTCAGAATAAGAATATGTTAGTATTTAATGGCCAGCACACAAATAAATCTTTAGAAAAAAATCCTCTTAAAAATCATACATTAAAAATAGGTGATTTTATTTATTTTTTTAATTAAATTTTGTTTTGGTTTACTCAAGTCCCTTATCTGTCCTACTGCCTCACAGTGATATATATATATATATGTTTTTATTTACATTGAAATGGCACATAATGACAGGTGTAAGTAACAATAAAAAGGTCAATTTAATGTGTACCATCAGAGCACACATTGCTTATGGAAAAACTACAATTATAAAAAAATCTAAAAAGATCTGCTGCTTTCACCTGTGGTTTGTTATATGGTGGATGAAGTCATTTTGGTGGGAATGCAGACTGTCGAATGAGCCTCCGCATGTGACCATAATGGCCAATGCATTTGCTTGTGAAATATATGGACTTTTCTTGCATGTTTTTTTAACAATCTTTATTATAACAATTATTATTTTATTTTTATTTGATTGTTTTTTTACGTTTCTGCACCTTCCTATTTATTTGCTTGTTTCGTTTGGTTTGGTTTGGTTTTCTCTTTTTTTGTAAACTATTAACTTGCTTCTTTCTTTCTTACTTCTTTTGTTTCAGTTAAGGGACCCAGAAAGTTAAGTCTACCAACAGATCTTAAGACTGATCTTGGTACGGTAGGCGAAAGCCAACAGTTTTCCGTTTTTTATTTATTTATTTATTTATATTTTTTTCCGTTTCTTTTTTCTTTATTCTGATCATTTTAACAAATGTGAAATTCAGAAAATTCTCTCTCTAAAGTTAAAAGCATTTTTCAGATCAGATCATACGATTCTGTTGGCTGCATATGACATTCTGCTATTTTAAAGTTGAGATTTATTTTATTTTTTAAGTATTACGTATTTCTATGGTCTCTTACCGTATCCACATGCCCATAATTTGTGAAATCTAACATCACAGAATAGCTTCACCTCATTGTAATTGGAGCATACTCAAATCCAATGTCTCCCAGACCTCATTAATTCGCCTCCGTTTTATTCATTTCCTTGACTCTTTCACCTCCGTCTCTACTCTACTACAAATATGGTTTCTGTATAGTTCACTCATGATTTATTTGCAGGTTATGCTCTGCTAGGTAATTTTTTCAACGTTATCTTCTGAAAAAAGAACAAAACAATGCAAGTGTTTTTCTCTATTTATTATTTTGGAAATTGCCGAAAGCAGATTGGTATCCCAGTGTACACAATAATCATTCAGTTGTTTCAAAGTGGGAAATGCTTCTAAAATCCATATTTTAATTGTGATTTTAATGATCAAACAAGTGTGTGTTTGTGTATTTTGGCCCTGGCATCAATTTAACCCTCCTATTATCTTTGGGGTCAATTTGATTGCATTGAATTTTCATAATTTAATGGGGACAACTGGGTAAACATAAAATTAACATGATGATATTTTCAATGTCCTGTACACATTTTGTAGCATCAGTGTTCTTTGGGGTCAATTTGGCTCCAGGCTGTTTTAGCTGTATAAAACATATGAGAGATATCAAAATTGTACACACATTTGTTTTTTGTTGTTTTGGATGATATTGAGCTCACTATAACATGCAATTTTATAATCTTCAAAAAACCTCCCTCTGCTTTAGGGCCCTAACCTAACATAACCATACCTGTAGTATTGCTAGAACCACTGATAGTTCACACGACATGGGGGAGGGAAAAACATAATTCCCATGAGAACTTTGATATTTCCCACGCTGTGGGGGAGGGGAAAACATAATTCTCGTGAAGACATTAATAGTTCACCCAACATAGGGAAGGAGCAAACTTATAAAAGCTTGCACAGCAGCCTTCTAAACCATTTCTCTTGGTGCTCTGTGAGCTCTCTCTTTATGTGCTCTCTCAATTGAAAATTACCTGTAAGCAAAGGTTTTCTGTCAATGAGGTTTTGTCACAGCTCTTTGACAGTGAAAGTGACATAGAGTAGAATGTGTCTGAGACAGAGGAGAATGTTGAGGAGGACCCTGATTATGAGGCATCCTTCTCTGATGAGAATGAGACTTAATGTTGACCCTCCTGTTGTTTCTCAACCACCAGCAGACACATTTCCTTCCAAAAATGGAAAGTTATTATGGTCCCTCTCCCCACTTGAACGACAGGGTAGACTTAGTGCTGCTAATGTCATCAGAATGGTTCCAGGCCCCACCAGATACGCTGTCAGCCATGTCCAAGACATCAAATCAGCATCTGAGCTCTTCGTAACACCATCAATCGAAAAGGATATACTTGAGATGACAAACTTAGAGGGGAGGCGCGTGTATGGGGATTGTTGGAAAGACTTGGATGTGACCCACTTGCAAGCCTACATTGAGTTGCTCATTTTGGCAGCAGTGTACAAGTCAAAAGGAGAAGTAACAGCAAGCCATTGGAGTACTGATACTGGAAGGGCAATATTTCCAGCCACCATATCTCTAAAGACACTCCATGTCATATACTTTGATGACAGAGAAACAAGGCAGGGGTGACAAGAGCGTGACAAACTCGCAGCAATATGGGTCCAGTGATTACCCTTTCTTTACAATCCAGGCCCCCGCATCACTGTGAACGAAGGTCTGGTTGCATTTCATGGGCGCTGTTCCTTCAGACAATACATACCAAGCAAACCAGCCAAATACGGTATCAAAATATGGGCAGCATTGACCCCGAACATAATACATGTTACTACACTTGATAACAGAAATTGTTCTTCTTTCCAAATGTTATACAGAACAATAATCTGTACTTAGAAATAATATAAATCCATTTAAACACCAAAAAGATCGTACTTTCCAATTTTAGGTCAATCAGTGAGATTTTATGGTGATTTGCATATTTTTCCATAGTCGCGCAATAGGTATTCTGGATGTATAGGTTAGGGGTTATGTTTTATTTAAAGGGCTATTTAGGTAGTCAACAAAGAAACATAAAGTACCTGACACAGGTTTAAATTGCTGGGGTCAAAATGACCCAAAGGATAAAATATGTTAATAAATTTGAGGGTAACTGGAGGGTTAAGTGATGTAATAAACATTAAACATAATAAGGAAATACACTTTGCAGTATATAAGGTGAACATACTGATCAAGGGACTATAGTTGCTCTCCAGGTATTGAATTTGGAATCTCTAATGTGTATCCTACCTGAACACAATACTTTGAAATATAATGAGGAGTCCTTAGAGGTTAAAACCCAAGGTATTCAAGCTGGACAATGTCAGTTTGAATCCAGGCTTCCTCCCTAGCCATGGGGCCAGATTAAATCAAAACTTTGACCCACCTGCTAATAGCAAATTACAAACCTGTACGGTACATCATAGCGGTTACATTTATGGTTAGAAGAAAGTGCCATCTTACTAAAAATGAAGCCATAACTGAGTACAATTCTATAGTTTTCTATTAGTGGGTGGGTCAAAGTTTTCATTTAATCCGGCCCATGGTTTATATTCCCCAGGGCAGAATAAGTATGGCTCTCTGAACACCCCCAGAACTGAAATCAGCACTAGGAGATATTGTGTGTCACTTCTGAGGTGTTTTAGATTCCCTTTAAGTCTTTATGTGTTGGTGCGGTGTCTGTCTTCCTTTCTCCTTTGTTTCCCTGGTTCCGCTAAGGATTCAATGTGGTGTGAAGAGTTGGTCACTATATAAATGGCTATAATGGGGTAGTTTTAATTAAATACAAAACAACTTACCAACATATTCAGATTACAGTTGTATTCTTCGTCTTTACGAATAAAAGAACAATACTAATCTGGAGAAAATAATAAAACAATTCTTGGCGTCAACCATTTTTTTCCAGATTTTGAGCCGTGGTCAGGAAATTAAAAAATAAACATGATGGAATTTACATGATGGTGATATAGACTACAAATAGAAAATGACTGTAGGCAATGTAGATATACTTGATACTTATTAGTTATAGATTTAGGATTGCAGTGCAGGTAAAAAATATGCAGTTACATTGACAACACAAAGAAGTACTTGCCACTGCAAAAGTAAATACAAGAAATAATGTTTTTAAAGGGAAAATAAATAAATGTATGCATGGCAAAACATGGAGTATTGTTTAAAGGCAATGTAACCAGTCGTTATCACTTGGTGTTTTAAAAATTGTCATCTGTGAGTCTCTGAGAGCTTTCCTGATTACGAGACATTAGATAAATGTTTAAAGTGCTTGTTTACCCTGACTCACATCTGCTATCGAACGTGTATAACTGCGCGCTGCCAAAATACATTCCAAAGCCAACTGAAATCTGTTTGCCTGTGTCCATATCTACTGAAATCCATTGATTCACATCCAGCATAGCATTAATACAAATTAGTATTCACCAACTGCCAACTAGGCTCTTGTGTTTTCTAATATCCGACTTTATTGTTATTTTTGTTTTTGTAGTGTTTTAAATCTACATTTCAAAGCTATAATAAATAAATAAACAGTATTTGGTAAGATACTAGTGTATATCTGAAATGTGATTATCATTTTTTTTTAAAGCAGTATTGGTTATCAGATTTATTTTGTATTTAATCTTTCTTCATTTAGATGTTCTTGGGTTTATCAATGCAAAAAGCACATTTATAGGAGTTTGTGATGTTGACTTTGGTCAAGGTTGCCTTCTCTTAAAATGAGATTGTGTTGATCAATTTTGATAAATCTCTCCCAATCAAAGTGTTTAGGAAGAGCATTTAGCTATGTGTTGTTTAAGTTTGCTACCATGGCACTGTGAGAAACTGTCAGCATCCATAGGTAGTTTACGTATATGAGTTCAAGTGGTATCACTAATAATTCTTATTCTTAATCTTTGTTAATTGATTGATCTATGCAATGGGTTTGTACAATGTGCAACTGAAAAAGGGAGATTTACACAGACTTACCCTTACAAAAATAAAACATATTTAAAATGTAAATATATGTAATATATTTTAAGATGTATTTTATAAATATACTTAATATATTTTATAATATATGTTTAAAATATACTTTTATATATCAATTATTGCTGCTTTAGTATATTTCATTTTATACTGAAATATATGGTAAAATACACCGATCAGCCATAACATTATGACATCATGGCCTCCATGGATCGGACTTGTTTGTCCAGCACATCCCACAGATGCTCGATTGGATTGAGATCTGGGGAATTTGGAGGCCAAGTCAACACCTTGAACTCGTGATTCATCAGACCAGGCCACCTTCTTCCATTGCTCCGTGGTCCAGTTCTGATGCTCACGTGCCCATTGTAGGCACTTTCGGCAGTGGACAGGGGTCAGCATGGGCACCCTGACTGGTCTGTGGCTACGCAGCCCCATACGCAAAAAACTGTGATGCACTGTGTGTTCTGACACCTTTCTATCAGAACCAGCATTAACTTTTTCAGCAATTTGAGCTACAGTAGCTCGTCTGTTGGATCGCATCACATGGGCCAGCCTTCACTCCCCACCTGCATCAATGAGCCTTGGCCACCCATGACCCTGTCGCCGGTCCTTGGTCCACTTTTGATAGGTACTGACCACTACAGACCGGGAACACCCCACAAGAGCTGCAGTTTTGGAGATGCTCTGACCAGTCGTCTAGCCATCACAATTTGGCCCTTGTCAAAGTCACTCAGATCCTTACGCTTGCCCATTTTTCCTGCTTCTAACACATCAATTTTGAGGACAAAATGTTCACTTGCTGTCTAATATATCCCACCCACTGACAGGTGCCATGATAACGAGATTATCAGTGTTATTCACTTCACCTGTCAGTGGTCATAATGTTATGACTGATCGGTGTGTACTATATTATATAAGAAAAATATATTTAAACTTATATTTTTATATATTTTGAATATAACTTAAATATAATATTAAGTATATTGGTGGGATGTGCTGGACAAACAAGTCCGATCCATGGAGGCCCCACCTCGCAACTTACAGGACTTAAAGGATCTGCTGCGAACATCTTGGTGCCAGATACCACAGCACACCTTCAGAGGTCTAGTGGAGTCCACGCCTCGACGGGTCAGGGCTGTTTTGGTGGCAAAAGGGGGACCTACACAATATTAGGCAGGTGGTCATAATCTTATGACTGATCGGTGTATATAATTAGTTGATATACTTGTAAAAGGTAAACTTGTAAAATGTGTTTTAATGCTCCTATATCATTATATTCTATCACTCTACTTATACTCTTTAATTTAAGGGAATATTAAGTCTATACATATAGTAACTGTAAAACATATCACTCTTATTGTAGACACAGTTAACACATTGTTTTACTTAAGATTATATACAATACAGTATGTAAAAGTTACCAAAGCAATACAATAGACCAACTGAATATCTTGACATAACTTGTACCTTTGTTTCCTTCTTTAATTCTTTGATTCGATTCTGGATCCTCAGAGACGTTTTCTTAGTGATTCTGTTCATATTGATGACAGTTTCAATGCCATTCTTGTTCTTCTCAGGTGCCATTAGGACCCTTTCTTTATCTGCAATTAATATTATACTAGATTAGCTACTGAGAAAGTTCACAAAATTAGGCTGCTTGCCATTACTTAATCTAATTCATATGTCTTATTAAAACAAATTACTAGTTGAAGCATACAGTACTAGCATACAGAATACTACTTTACATTTTTAGAAATCATATCGCTAAATTATATTATTTACTCACCTGAGACTTTACTCATCAGGCATCCCTCTGGCGTTTTTTCTTCCCTGTTCTGGCCACTCAAGAAGTTTTCTTCCAATCTCTTGGTTCAGAGTTTTTCAGCAGAGTTGTGCTAAATGTGGAGACACGTCCTCTGTCTTCTCCTTGTTGTGATTCAACCAAAGCATATTCTGACATTGTTGTCGAAATGGAGAAAACTATCATAAAAACCATCATCTCTGGCTTCTCAGAAACAAATCCAGTTTTAAAAGTAATGGTATGTATACGGAGTGGATTCTGATTGGGTAAAGACCCTTTCAGTTTTTAGTTAACGGGATACTTTCTAAAGCACAAACGAATGCGTACACATGCGCAGGCAGTTGTCCAGTCATTGCTAGTCGTGAAAAGCTCTAGTTACACTGTGTTGCTTCAGGATACATAGGCTGCACGCATCTGTGCTTTCTTGGTTGTGACAGGGAAATATGCTTTTCTATACCATAATATAAGTCTACAGAAAAAGTTGAAAAATACAATTTTCCATCACTGGCCAAAGATGATCTCACAAACAACAATATCCTCGTTAAACTTAAGCAGAAATGTGTCGTTATTGACTTGCCTATGCAAAAATATATGTTTGTGGTGTTGCCAGCAAATTCTCATATTGACGAATATATATTATAGCGTCCTGCAGCCTCATTGAAGTTTCATTGGTGATGCAGTTGTTGCACCATGGCATCAGAGACTGCGGCTCCAATCTCATCATGGACCCCCAGGATGATGTCATATATATTATCCCTGGTTGTGAAATGCGATTTGTTAAAGGCTATAGGACTATATACAGCTCTGGAAAAAATTAAGAGACCACTTAACATTGATTTCTGAATTACTCTTATTTTTTTCCAGAGCTGTATATATATATATATACACTCACCTAAAGGATTATTAGGAACACCTGTTCAATTTCTCATTAATGCAATTATCTAACCAACCAATCACATGGTAGTTGCTTCAATGCATTTAGGGGTGTGGTCCTGGTCAAGACAATCTCCTGAACTCCAAACTGAATGTCTGAATGGGAAAGAAAGGTGATTTAAGCAATTTTGAGCGTGGCATGATTGTTGGTGCCAGACGGGCCCGTCTGAGTATTTCACAATCTGCTCAGTTACTGGGATTTTCACGCACAACCATTTCTAGGGTTTAGAAAGAATGGTGTGAAAAGGGAAAAACATCCAGTATGCGGCAGTCCTGTGGGGGCGAAAATGCCTTGTTGATGCTAGAGGTCAGAGGAGAATGGGCCAACTGATTCAAGCTGATAGAAGAGCAACTTTGACTGAAATAACCACTCGTTACAACCGAGGTATGCAGCAAAGCATTTGTGAAGCCACAACACGTACAACCTTGAGGCGGATGGGCTACAACAGCAGAAGACCCCACCAGGTACCACTCATCTCCACTACAAATAGGAAAAAGAGGCTACAATTTGCACAAGCTCACCAAAATTGGACAGTTGAAGACTGGAAAAATGTTGCCTGGTCTGATGAGTCTCGATTTCTGTTGAGACATTCAGATGGTAGAGTCAGAATTTGGCGTAAACAGAATGAGAACATGGATCCATCATGCATTGTTACCACTGTGCAGGCTGCTGGTGGTGGTGTAATGGTGTGGGGGATGTTTTCTTGGCACACTTTAGGCCCCTTAGTGCCAATTGGGCATCATTTAAATGCCACGGCCTACCTGAGCATCGTTTCTGACCATGTCCATCCCTTTATGACCACCATGTACCCATCCTCTGATGGCTACATCCAGCAGGATAATGCACCATGTCACAAAGGTCGAATCATTTCAAATTGGTTTCTTGAACATGACAATGAGTTCACTGTACTAAACTGGCCCCCACAGTCACCAGATCTCAACCCAATAGAGCATCTTTGGGATGTGGTGGAACGGGAGCTTCGTGCCCTGGATGTGCATCCCACAAATCTCCATCAACTGCAAGATGCTATCCTATCAATATGGGCCAACATTTCTAATGAATGCTTTCAGCACCTTGTTGAATCAATGCCACATAGAATTAAGGCAGTTCTGAAGGCGAAAGGGAGTCAAACACAGTATTAGTATGGTGTTCCTAATAATCCTTTAGGTGAGTGTATATATATATATATATATATATATATATATATATATATATTTTTTTTTTTTTTTTTTTTTTTTTTTTTTTTTTTTTTTCACAATTGTAGTAGACATCAGAAATAGGCTGAAGAGTTATTTGCTGTCCAGGATTATTTGTTCAAGATGTTTGTAAAATTTTCTCATGATATCATTTGCCTTTGTTATATGCTTTCATTTACATGGCAGACCTCTAGTTTCAAACAGGTGTAATCTGAGAAAGAATGGATGTTGGTAACAGACTTTAACACTGATTAACTTTGTTATAACCATTAGTGAAATAGTTCTGAAACAACCCGATTGAAATGTGAATTAATTATAGCTATGGGATCCAGCTTGGAAGCCACATAACTTTCAGTTGAAATGTGTGTATCATATACTTTTTGGGTGATCCTATAGGTTTATATTGTTTATATATTTCTAAAATGAAAAGTCAATGTGACTGACTGAGTGAACTTTTGAATGTTTCTCTTTCTGTGGTACATATAAAACAGTATAGATTGTGTGTATTATAGTATATTATATAATATACCAGGAAATACACTCACCTAAAGGATTATTAGGAACACCATACTAATACTGTGTTTGACCGCCTTTCGCCTTCAGAACTGCCTTAATTCTACGTGGCATTGATTCAACAAGGTTCTGAAAGCATTCTTTAGAAATGTTGGCCCATATTGATAGGATAGCATCTTGCAGTTGATGGAGATTTGTGGGATGCACATCCAGGGCACGAAGCTCCCGTTCCACCACATCCCAAAGATGCTCTATTGGGTTGAGATCTGGTGACTGTGGGGGCCAGTTTAGTACAGTGAACTCATTGTCATGTTCAAGAAACCAATTTGAAATGATTTGACCTTTGTGACATGGTGCATTATCCTGCTGGAAGTAGCCATCAGAGGATGGGTACATGGTGGTCATAAAGGGATGGACATGGTCAGAAACAATGCTCAGGTAGGCCATGGCATTTAAACGATGCCCAATTGGCACTAAGGGGCCTAGAGTGTGCAAAGAAAACATCCCCCACACCATTACACCACCACCACCAGCCTGCACAGTGGTAACAAGGCATGATGGATCCATGTTCTCATTCTGTTTACGCCAAATTCTGACTCTACCATTTGAATGTCTCAACAGAAATCGAGACTCATCAGACCAGGCAACATTTTTCCAGTCTTCAACTGTCCAATTTTGGTGAGCTTGTGCAAATTGTAGCCTCTTTTTCCTATTTGTAGTGGAGATGAGTGGTACCCGGTGGGGTCTTCTGCTGTTGTAGCCCATCCGCCTAAAGGTTGTACGTGTTGTGGCTTCACAAATGCTTTGCTGCATACCTCGGTTGTAACGAGTGGTTATTTCAGTCAAAGTTGCTCTTCTATCAGCTTGAATCAGTCGGCCCATTCTCCTCTGACCTCTAGCATCAACAAGGCATTTTCGCCCACAGGACTGCCGCATACTGGATGTTTTTCCCTTTTCACACCATTCTTTGTAAACCCTAGACATGGTTGTGCGTGAAAATCCCAGTAACTGAGCAGATTGTGAAATACTCAGACCGGCCCGTCTGGCACCAACAAACATGCCACGCTCAAAATTGCTTAAATCACCTTTCTTTCCCATTCAGACATTCAGTTTGGAGTTCAGGAGATTGTCTTGACCAGGACCACACCCCTAAATGCATTGAAGCAACTGCCATGTGATTGGTTGGTTAGATAATTGCATTAATGAGAAATTGAACAGGTGTTCCTAATAATCCTTTAGGTGAGTGTATATTTTATCAATGGCATACTCTACAATATATTTTGCTAAGAAGGCTACATATATGGTAAGTATGACAATGTATTTTGAAATATATTTATTTTCAAAACACATATATTAAAATATATTGCAATATATTTCATTTTCGTAAGGGTAGGTTGGTCTGACTACACCAAATGAGTTGAGGAATTAGTTGTGCAAGACATTTTTTACAGACACATTATCATGCACTGGAATTATTTAATGAAGGAAGCAATAGGATTTGCTATATGGAACCAAATACTTGAAAGTGGCTTTTGAAGTAAATAAAGTGAAGCTTCTGGAGCCTGCTTTACCCTTTTGTTCATTTAGATTCAAATGAAGTATTTACCACCACAAATCTGAACAGACTCACCTTTTATAAATGTTTTATAGCAGCATTCTTTCTGACAGTATACTGTTTGCTCACCATCCCCCTTCCATCCACTTCAGCCCTGATTAAATATAATATATTTTTTGTCTGCATTTCAGTGAGAATCCCCAGTGCTGGAAGATTTGCCTTTACCTACTGTAGCCTTTACTTTATTTATTTATCTATTTCCTGCTGAGACTCTAGTTCCAGGGCGAGACAGGCACCCCAGGAGGTCTACACTAAATTTAATTCTCAATCTTGATACTTCTGCACAAGGCAGACCAGTGGTTATATTTCACACCACATATTGTGCTTTAAAAAAAGAGACCACGTTTTTATTTTAATCTGATTTTGTTTGTTTTATTTTTAATAGTTAGGAAACCATTTTCAGTCCTAAGAGCTCATTGGGTTTCTTGGAAGAAACAGAATGACTCACAATGATGTTAATTAGTTATTAATTAGTGTTATTTTTAAATGCACAAGAAAGGAAGTCTGTTGTTTTCACTTCCACAAAATAATGATTCTGTATTTTTTTAACATGATTTTAAGTGGGACTATTAGTGACTATTGTACAAGGGTTTAGGGGCTTTTCAAAGGCCTCTGTTGTTGCACAAAATAATTGTATTTTAATATGTGGAATGGAAGCATGGTAGTGGCAGGATCTTCCTTGAATCCTGTGACTTTGATGTACAAGTGTACATTCTTTCCTATGTGTTGGTCTAAAGCAGAACTTACTGTAAGAAGTCTATTTCACAGTCTGTAGTTATTGTACACATTCTGCTCAATACCTTGAAAATGAATTACTTCTGTATTGAGTTGGGTGTTGCTGTTCATTTTGAGTATATTGGAGTACCATTAAAAACACCAGTAAAGCGCTGTGCTTCACAGTGATCTATTTGAGTAATGTTACTAAGCAAAACAAGCAAAACTTTGCAATAGTGTCCAAAAATTCCTAATGTATTAATGTACAAATATATTGATGTGAACACAAGAATATCTCCTTCACTTCCTCTGAGCTCTGATGTTGATCACATGAATCAGCCCTTACCCCAACCCTAGTCTGTAACCCTGTACTTAACCCTGATCCTGACCCTAACTTTACCTGTTACATGTAATTAACATCAGAACTCACAGGAAGTGCATGGGATATTCATGAGTTATTACTGTGGTTTTCATATATTCATTCAATAGGAATTTAAAGAGTGACCAACTAGTAAATTATCCTTTCAGATCAAGTTAAGTGTCTTACATTAATTATCTAACCTATATTTCCTTTTAATCTAACGTGAACATATGTATGATATTCCAGTAGTAATTATAAAGATTTGAAATACCTAAACTTGAAACTGAAACAAATTATACCTTCAGTGCATGGACAGGAAACCTTACGGTAAGTGGTTCTTTTGCATTGTTTTCAGATTATGTTCAGTTTTAATTTTAATGGCATTCTATGGATTTATATCTGCAAATGTCCAAGAACTACAGATTTCCTGTTTGTTGTTTATACTTTGACAGAACCAAAATGCTCAGTTTTACTCTTCCTAGCCATGCATCCAAGGAGTATCATGAGATGCATGCCTGAGGAATTTGATGTGAGAATAATATATATTGTGAGAACCTTTCAACTCATTTGAGACTTGAGCAAAACATTGCTGCTCATGATTATTAAAACAAATGAAGACAGGAATCAGGCCTGCGGGTCTCTCAGTTCGATAGGATGTGCAATCATTGCTTCTTGCTGTGTGTCTCTTGCTACTCTTTCTGGTAGCAGTCTGCGGGCTGTGTCTGCCAAAGTCATGATGTCTTGTAGTGCTTTGGAACAGTGGGGGGCATGTATAAATGGATCATCCTATATAATGTATGGCACTCTCTGTCTGCTGGGAAGTACGTGCAATAAATGTAATGCCTAGACCGAGCAAGGTACATTAGTCAATAAATCTCAGTCATCTTGCCAACAACAACTTTATTATTTTAGCTATAGTTGACAGTTCATTATCTAGCAGTATTCAAAAGACATTGATGCTAAATAATATTTCTGTGTGGGTTAACAAGGTGAACATGTTTTGCCTTAAAGGAGTTCCAAATTATTCAGAATGTATTCATACATTTTGTGTTTTGCTCAGTGTGCGTTCAGTGGAATTAGCCAATATCTATTTAGATATAGCCATTTCAAATGCAAACGAAGTTTCCAATTATAAACAGTGGTTGAATATACTTTGCAAGACTAAAACCAAAGCTGGACAGGGAAGCAATTGTATCAGGCACTTTTATACTTAAAGCAAATGTTGTAACTTGTCTCCTCAGCCCATTTATTGAAATACTACAGGAATCTTTTCAGAACGTATAGTTTTCTAGACTAGTAGAAAAACTAGTTCCTTGTTTTAATTAAATATTTATTTTGAAAAGGTTTTATTTCTGTGTGTCTGGGAGAAAGTTGCTCTTAATGGTGATCAGTATCCATAATTTCAGAGACATTAATGCTGTATAATGTGAACACTGAGGGAAAGCTATAATGAAGTAATTTAACCACAAAAGGCTGAGTTAATGTGGGATAATTACAGATACATTAGTTATGAACTACAACACAGTGCAGACAAAGCATTTTATGTTGTTGCTGATGAAGTACAGCAGAGAGATCTTAAAATCAGTATAAATATGCTTTAATCTGAAGAATTATGCACGGAGATGGAATGAGTCTGATTAAGGTGCTTGTTTGTTATATATATGAGTTTTCATTCTAGCCTAAGAGCGAGAAACAAGCATTGCTATTGCTATGATTTGAATTCCCAAAAGCTTTTTTTGTTTGTTTTCCTATGCTGTTTAGTATTAGCTTTGAGCTAAACTAAGGGGTTATTTGTCAGTGATTTACAAATGCAGCTGTTCTCGTAAAGTCAAGCAGCGTCTGACCTTTTCAGTCTTATGCAGCAGAGTCATCTCATTTCTATTTTATGTATTCATTTTTTTCTCTTCCTTTTTATTATTATTTTATTTAACAAAGCCAAGAATTTGTCACTATGAATATTGTATGTTTGTACAAAAATAAATAAACAAATCCTGTATACTATATATTTATTTATGGTGGCTCATTGAGGCAAAAAGAAAAATATATTTAAGAAAAAAGAAAATGTCTGTGTTTTGTTTTTATCAGCCATTGTCTCCAGTCAAAGGAATTATGATATTTTAATATTATAATATATTATAAATAAATTATCTTATGATGATAGGATAACAGATACTCTTATCTTATATGGTTATGGCCTCAAAAAGTCTTGGTACTAGTTATCTATATCAGAATATAAGTGATAACTTATAAAGTTGATTAGCATGAGTTTAGTTATAGTTTAGTTTTGTATTAATGTTTATCAATATTATTATCATAACTAGTTCTTTAACTAATACTTTTTTATCTACAGACTAGTGGGTGAACTATGTCACCTCAGATTTTCTTCTCATTTGGTGTATTGAGCACAATTAATTCATTAGTTTTAGATGCATACAGTGAGCCAGGGGCAGAGAACACCCTAGTAACAAGTTCCTGTTCCTTAACTTGCAAAGCTATGGAGCTTTCAATGTATTAGTTTGTCCAGAAAGGAGATCATTGTTAAAACCATCTCCTGTAATGGCAAACACAGCTGCATCAAATAAGGTTTATAAGGTTGTCTATTTTACAGGTTATGTAAGGCTTAAGATGTGTGGGCTTAAGATGTAAGTCCAAATCTGCTTTATTTTTGGAAAACTATTGTATATCCTGGGTAGCTTGAGGACAATGACAAAACCCTTTTTTTTGTTAGTTTCTTGCTGGTTAAGTATGTCAGGTAAGAGTTGGATGTAATAGATAAAATGTCAAGGTAAAGGGTCATTCACTTTACTGTGCTGTATTTGAATGTATGTGTAAGGTGTATGTAGGTGTAGTTGGTGCCCAAGCTGTGCATTCTTCTAATCTTCAGTTCTAACTTTCTATATACTGAGAACTATAAAGTCTGGAACTTGATTTGAGGGTCCCAGTCCTGACTGCCTGGTGGATGAAAAATCACCAAAACAACAAGTAGGATACAGAAGCAGGTGTGGTGGTGACAAAATAAAGGGAATTGATGTATTGTATGCCTATGAAAAAATGAAGACGGATATCCCCCCTAGTAATTTCCACTACTGCCAGAACAAATTGAAAAGAGTCAACAAATTCCTATATATATAAGAACAGGTGGATAGATTCTCTCAAAGAGTCAGTGGGACACTCAGTTCTGAGATAGAGAGTAAAATGTGAGGGCTTTTATGGAAGTCTGCAAGGTGCCCAGATTCTGCTGAATTTGGAACAATAAATGAGTGAGCTGTCACTGAAAATCTACTACAGGGGCCTGTAAGACACCCATTGTGGCACTAAGAGCTCTTGTCAAGTAGTCAACTAATGCCAGTTGGTGCTCAGTTAAGGTATCAGTGGTGGCCTGCTGTAACAACACCTGAAGAATGGGGTGCCGTAACAATATCTAGCTAAATAGCTAAATTGCTAATAGTTGGGTTGGTCAGGAATGCCTAGGTTGAGTGGAAGGTCAATGAAGGGACTATGGAATCATGCTGGACATTTCCTGAAAAGTCAACTGTATAGTGCAGCCAGGTCCTGGAGAACTTCTGCAGGGTCATGCTGAGCAGGCCAGGACTGGAGCCTAAATGTGGGAGGTAGGTGCCAAAGAAAGTACTGACTCATCGTCAGGTACAGGGGTGAGAGCATTGAGAGCTTCAGAAAGGTGTTCACCAGGTGGATCTCTGGCAGGAGTGACTGACACTGGTAGGCAACAGAATGGGGTGTGTTTGAATATGGATGGTGAATCCAAACAGGTTGGTCATTGTTCATGGAAAGGCAGACATGAACAGTTCAGGTTTAGAAGCAATAATTTGTGTCCTGGACAAAAAAATGTGAATCTAATCTCTTTGCCACTGGAGAAGGATAGGAGTAATTTGTTGATGCTCACCCCTGGTTTGGAAATCTGCCATGTGAAACAGGCAGTGGGCATGTGACACATATCAAGGTAAATGGTGATCATATACTGGGTGTCATAAACTGGTCCCTCCTTCCAAAACTTTAGTTTTACTATTTGTTTGTTAGAAATGTACTGATTCACCTGGCTTGGTTTTGGTCAATTGATCAAACAATATAAATACCAGAAGTTATACAGTGAACATTTACCTAACAGACAGTCCCATTGAGGTTTAAATTGGAATACAGAATAAATATTTTATGCCACACGACATGTCACTTTGAACGTTTGGATTCAGATGACCAGTCTGGCCAGTATTCCTCAAACATGACACAACTACTTGATGTGATTGGTAAGTTGTTCATATAGACATGTTCAAGATTGTGCTAAGTAATAGTTGGTCTTATCTTATAAAAAGGTTAAATGGTAGAGAAGTTATACTGAAAATATTGAAGTTGCTAATGGAAATATAATTTGTATTTCAGTGCTAAATTCTATTCTAAGATGTGATTTTGTTTGTATTATTATTATTATTATTAGTAGTAGTAGTAGTAGTATTATTATTATTATTATTATTATTATTATTATTATTATTATTATTATTATTATTATTGTTTCTCACTAAAAAGTGGGGATATATCATTGCATTTCAGTGATCCATTTCTGATACCTGTTCTTTTCCAAGTAACAAGGAAAAACACTAATACCATCTTGACATCTGAGCAGTCTCATTAGCATGCAGTGTTTTCATACATTTCAATCATGATCAATAATGCAAATGTCAAGGTCTATCCTATCTTTTAAACTACTAAAGTCTCACCTCCCATACCACTGCCATTGCTTACTTTATAATACCAAGAACTAAATGTAGTACTTTCATCCTTTGAAAGTTAGATATGGGTGATACAAGTTAAGTATTCCTAGATTTATCATGTGAAAGTACTACAAATAATTCGGAATAATTATTATTACAAGAAAAATTGTGTAAACAGTCATTATGTATTTGAATTAATTCTCCCCAAATAATGCAACTCCCTACCTATCTACATCTTTTGGGGAGAATTGTGAAAATGGTTTAATTCCTGTTTGGAAATCAAATAAATAAGTAACATGTTTCCATTTTTGTAGTAATGGACCAATTTCTTGATGACTGTACCAATGCTAAAGTTGTTTATCTAGCAGCCCCACTCTCTCAGTTCATTAAGATGTAAATATCTATTGGTTATGTATATTGAAAGCTTTTCAATTGGCTCCTTTGCTCTTCTTTGCCCTAGAAATTAACTTGTGCTGGTACAGACAACTTTGAAACTGGGCCTAAGGTGCGTCTAGGACTGGGCAAACCCAATACATTTTTCCACCATCTGGCTTTTAATGAATTCCTTCTGAGGCAATATTAATCTTCATAATATTAATTAGCAGAAAATATGTTGGTGCCAGGGTATAGCTGGATCACATTCTCTAATCATCATTTGTACTCTAACAACGAGAAAATGACTTTGTTAAACGGAAGCGCCAACGAAGACTCTTGTCAGTCATGCTTGCATTATGATATCCAAGTGGACAGGTTTTTAGTTGGAAAGAAAATCTAGATGCCTTTTGAGGTCGCAAAGAATACGTTTGATATAGTCAAATTCAGGTGCATTGCCTAGTCCTACAGCACGTGCTTTTTTATTAAGTTGTATTTTGCTTTGACATGTTCAAGAAGCTGGGGCTGTCTTTAATTTGCTCTCCTTACTTTTCTTTCTATCTATTTTTTCTATCATATTTTGCTAATGCCTTGCCATTATTGCAGATCATGTCAATGGACATTGCACTAGTCCCACCTCACAGCCCTGCAACACTGGGAAGCGCATCTCCAGCACTGAAGGCACTAAGCTCAATCGCCGAGGTCCTGGCCGGCCTCCTTTCAGAAAAGCCCAGTCTGCTGCTTGCATGGAGATCTCTTTGCCTGTCTCCCACACAGAAGGTGTGTGCTTGTCTAAACCTGTTTTACTATTTGCATGCCCACCTCAGGTCTTGACTTCATGCCTGCACGGTTTCCTTAGAGGTGGATAAAAACTAGTTGCTTCTACATGAACATCAGATGTTGCTCAAACCTGCACGTTTGAGTGCTAGGTGGTGCACTGGACTCATTCATGTCAACTTTGGTCTGTAGAAGCAACTAATTGTTGACCTCCATTGCATAAGAGTCTCTACGATTTTCACCTGCAACCTCTGAGATGTCAGAAATGTGCTGAGAGTAAGCATGGAAAGGTGGGAAAAGAAGTTGTCAAAATGTATTACGTCCCATGAAATGTGATCAAATGGTTCTCAGCTCAATGTCACAATCATGGAAACTCTGTGTGCTTCAGACACAAAACTGTATGTCAACCCCACATGATAACTAAAGACATCATCTGACCCCAAAGTATATCTTCATGCTTTCAGTCAGATTTAGCTCTTACTAATGAAGCCTAATCAAGGCCTACCATAAATACTTCACATCAACTACACCTAATTTGCTTTGCTAATAACAGCAACATACATGGTAACATGGAACAACATGCCACCTTATACATTTACAGTACATAGTATCTTGCAATTAGATGGTAAAATAAAATTTAAAAGGAACATTTTTCACTCATACAGACCCCTACCTCTCCCTCTTCCATTACAAAACTACTTACTAACACCATCCTCCTGCTTAAAAAAGTATGTTATGAGTTAAAAGTATTATGTATGTCATTCTCTTTTTCTGACATGATCTCCAACAAAAGACACCTATACAGTTATACCCACAGAATAATTATAGTATTAACCTTCATAAAACCACATTATTAGTTTGTCAATTTACACTACTGGTATTTGGGTAGGTAATTGTTTTCTGTAATGCAGCCCTGTCTATGCATGCAGTATCTGTCTTGTCATCTGAGCTGCCAATTGTTTGTAAGCAACCCCTGTTTGTATCCTCTGTGCAGGCAGTTCAGGTGGGTAAATCTGTTTCATGTTCTTTGTGTTTTCCCTCCACAGAATATTCAACTGTCTAACTAAAACATTGTTGTCCCCATACACCAGGTGTTGTGTGTCCTCACTGTCTGTATTTCTAAAAGAGAATGCTACCTTTGGAAATGAAGACAAGTTGACAACCCTGGTCCTGGAGGACCCCCTACCCTGCTGTTTTTTGTTCCAGCCGAGCTCTCAATTATTTAATTGAACCCTTAATTTAAGTATTAATTTGCTTACATTTAACTTCGTGTAACTGATAAAAAAGTTGGTTCCTTAGTAAGATGAATTCCATATACAATGTTATACTTAACTTAAAACCCCTACCCCTTTAAAATAATGAAACGGCTCTGATTTAGGAAATTATTATTTAAATTGAGGGTTTGATTTAGTAATTGAGAGCTCGGCTGGAACAAAACCAGCAGGGTAGGGAGTCCACCAAGACCAGGGTTGAGAACCACTTACATAGACTATGTTGTCCAAGAAAATCACGAAATGTTTTCTATAAGAAACCTCCTGAGCATGATCACTTTATTAGAAGAGAATTCTGTTATACATCATTAATTTCTTTCATGTTACATCAGGTATTTTATGCATTGTGGCAAACTTTATGGTTGCTCCCGATCAGAGCATTGTCCTGCTGGTAACTTCTCGGCCACACGTGACTATTGAAAAAAATTACCATAGCTGTAGTGAGAGGATATCGCATGAGAGCACATTTTTGTGTTGCCTGTTAGTCAGTGGTACAGTGTTAAGGTTTTCCCTATGCACTGACTGAAAGGAGACGTTCAATACCAATTTAGTAATTTCACAGACTTCTAGGTGTTCTCTACATATTCAGATTGTTCATAGAGTCCTGTCAGTCCTGCTTTTTTATTAGAACAGTGCACATTGCTCCTAATTGGGAGCCAGTGTTTTCTTTCATTTCCGTTGGAGGTTTATTTTGGTGGATCAGATATCTTCCTTATCAACTAATCCTACATTGAACATGGCAAGGCTAGATAGACTCATATGGACTTTAGTAAGAGCAGAAGCATGTCAGAAAATATATTTAATTTGACTTGTGATGTGCCAAATGCTTCAAGTAGTGAAAAACTCTATTCAGCCCTCAAGTGTTGTTATATTTATTTATTTATTTATTTTAATTGTACATTCCCTAAATCGCCCACTGGAGAAGGGATTTTACTAAAACTTAAAAATCTACCTTCGATAGTCAGCAATAAATGTACTTACTGGATTCGCTTCACATTCTCATTAAAATTCTTGTGAGGTGATTCTACAGTAAATGAAGAAAAAAAGGTCAGTCATTTTCTTTCTTCTTAAAAATTAGTAAGCTTACATTCCTTAAGCCTCTTTTATTCCGTCTTACTCACAGACCTAACATAGTGTCCCACACAAATCCCTCTAAAGCTTAGCACCTGTAAAAAAAAGTTGAGATAATTTAATCTGCTCATTCATATTATCTCTGGATGGCATAATCTCTTAAGGAAGATGAGACGCCCCAAAGAAACATGATTACTTTTTTTTTTAATATGGAGAACTTTGACAAGCACGAAATGGCAGATTAATTAAAGGGAGGTGTTTTTTAATTATTAATTTTCACTTTAAAGTTCATGGCTAGAGGACACAAAAGTTTAAATGCGCAACACGGTTGTGATGTATGTTTCCCACCGTACTTAGAAAAATGAGCACATATGAAACCAAAAATCCCAAATTAACTCAAATAGAGAACGCGCCATGTCTGCAGTGTTCAAGAAAAAGACTCTTTCACTGAGGCATTTATGTATTTAAGATACCCCTTATGAGCAACACAACTTTTTCATACCAGATTTTGAATTGGCTCAATTTAAATTGCTGACCACAAATGTGAGGATTCGAGACAAAGTAACCAGCCTCCAGAGATGTAGACTTGAGTCAAGTGACCTGGGACTCGAGTTAACTCGAGTCAGAATTTATGATACTTGGGACTTGACTTGAAAAAAGCTGAAATTACTTAGACTTGGCTTAGATTTGGCAATCACTGACTTGTGACTTGACTCGCGGGTGTTTTACTTGGCATGACTCACTTTTCAAATTTTTATGTTGTTTGTTATTGTACATTTTTTGTTACATTCAAATGGATGCGTGGCAGTCCAAGGATGAATACAGTGCTAATTGTGTCAGGGCCTGTCATACTATGTGTCCTTGGGCACAGACTCTCACCAAAGACAATAGAGAGCCAAAGTGGTGTCACCACTTTGTAGGCACTAGCGTATGAAAATTAGCATCCGGTTCCTAACTAAAAAATCCCATTCATTTTTCCAATAGAGATTCAGAAAAATCACTCAAATAAGGTCTAAGGATGGACTAATTCTATGACCGCATCGTGCACAGATGAGTGACAGGGTTCTGTCCAACTTGATATTTTGCAAGTGCAATCCTCTGTAGTACAAGTAAAATACTTAATTGACATCTAGCAACATGGTTGATGTTCTTCTACTTATGTTCAGAGTAAGGCTCAATAGTAGTAGTGTGGATTTTCTGCTTTGGACCAAAAAGAAAACCCATATTCACATTTTGTCCTTGGATTTTGTCCCATGATTCACCAATATATATAGGGAACCTAGTGTGTGTATATATACTATCACACATTATTTCAGTGATATATAGACAATAAAACATGTTTTTTTTTATAATCTGCTGTGTTATGTATTGTATTTCTTAAAGTATAAAGATCATAAGTGGTAGTTAATTATAAAAGAGACTTGAAGACTTGAAGCTCAAAATTGAAGACTTGAGACTTCACTTGACTTGTAGCTCAATGACTTGGGACTTACTTGCACTTGAAGCAGAGAGACTTGGGACTTACTTGGACTTGCAAAATAATGACTTGTTGACAACTCTGCCAGCCTCTGAAACATGCCTTGCCAATACAAATGTTCAGTTGTTGGTGAAGTTATCAAGATTATCCAGAAATGTATCAACTTTCTAGTTGACCTGATATATTTGATAGATTTGACATGTCTCATGATGGAATGCTCTGCAGTACACTTTTGTCAATTTTTCCCCTACTGTGATACAATTACACTGACTGGAAAATTGTGCTATTTTAGGTGTATGGCATGTCAAGAAAAAGACCAGAAAGGAATGAAAATGTTCTCAATCTTAGTTAATATATCTTGGGGTGTGAATAGGCAAAAATAACAACAACACACATCATGCTATTCTGGGGACTGTTTATTTCAGGAATGTCAGACCATTTTAAAAAAAAGAGCAGTCTTCACCAGATAAGGATGTCTTGACAAAGGGAAACAGTACCTCTGACTGGAAAGGAAAGGAGATGTACAGATTCATTTAAAAATGTCAGTGAGTAGACTGGCTGAGAAATGACATGGATTTCATAAATGCTATGTGACTTTGTCCTGAGGGCCTGCTTAATCTTTCTGCTCTGTGGGAGCTATTAATTATTAACAATATCCTTGTGAAATGGGGTAAGAGTTTTGCGCATTCACAGTACTGCACTGCCCTTGAGCGTTGTATAGCATAATAATAACAAGACTACAAGTACCACCCACAAAAAAAAACTGCCAATGCTCTCAAAACAAGGGTATTTTCAGCAGCCAGCTTGTAGTTCTCTTCCCAATAGCACTATTGTCTGGTTGTACAATGTATACCACAGCTGCAGTAGAGCCATCCCTTTCAGATAACTTTGACTGCATTTATTTGAATTATATTAAGAATCTGGATTTACATGTGAATTTAGAGAAATATAAAAACAACCTCTTTCCTTTCCTCTCTGTTGATATAATCATTTAATCTCTTCCTTGTCACACTGCGTGGTGTATGTGTTTGTATTGTGTCTTTTGTTTCTGCTTCCATTAAGATTTGACATGTGAAATTACTGTTCTAATGGAAAGGTCAGCCCGTTTTTGTTTTTCTGAAAATAGCCTCTGCAGGGACGGCGGGAAAGGGGATGAGATTAAAAGGCATACGGAAGTATATCCTCGCCAGGTCGCAATGCCGCACCTGCGTGCGCACAGGGAAAACCGGGAAAGATCATACAAAAGCCGTTAATATGGTCTTATGCTAATCATGGGCTGATTTTAATCCCTAGTTGGTTAGTCATCATGCCCCACCACCCCCCTCAGACAATGACGATAATGAATCATAATGACGTTGGTTCGAGAAGAAAACAATTGAAGCCACAATTCTACAATTCAATGATTTTGCATTACAATATGCGCAACATGTAGGAAACTTTATATTTTTTGCTTTATCCATCTGAGTTTACAAGACACTCAATCCTGAGTTATGGGATATCAAAAAATCTTCATCGATTATGAGATACATCTGTCTTAGGGAACTGTTATTAAAACCATTATTAAAAGGTCAGCATTGGTGAATTGGACCCAGCACTCCTACACATACACACACAAAAAATGATTTGCCTAAATCTGCCTGATTGCTGTGAGACTTCATTGCAGCGGTCTCTAACACTGGTCTCAGATGGTGACACACTTCTGTTTTTTATTGCAATCAAATTCTCAAGGACATACTTGAACCCGTAATGGTCTTAATCAGTCACCATTAGCAAGATCCTTAACCAATGATTCAAGACCAATATAAAAACCTGATGGCTTGGGGCTCTCACAGACCCCATTTTAGAAGCATTGTTACTTCTTGGATAAAAAGGGTTGTACATGTGTCCTGGTGGTGACAATTGCCCACTCGAGTCTTAGATGTGTTTCCAGCACTGTAGGGAAATAGAATTGAAAAAGGAAAGAAAGAACTACGTGGAAAAACTTCAGTGTGCGTTCTTGTTTAAAGTTGTCTGAATGTCACAAAACCCAGTGGTGTCATTCCTTGTCTCCTGCACTCTTGTTGTGTTGCTGAAGCATTGCCCCTCCCATCCTTGTTCTCCCTCCTTCCTCCCCCTTCCTCTCTTATGTCTGAACCTTTGTGTTCTGTCAGAGTGGCACTGTCTTTGTTCGTGAACTAACAATTAATCTTAATGAAAATTAATTCCCAGAAGAAGAAACTGTTTGATCTACCATCAGAATTAACAAAATATTTCTTTAAATATATATATTTTAAGCTGGATTAAATCAAAACTTCGACCCACTCACATAAAGCAAACTACAGACCTGTGCTTCATAGCAGGTATATTCGTGAGTAAACAAAAGGGGTATCTGACTTAAGTACAGGTTTTTTCATTTTTTATTAGCAGGTGGGTCAAAGATTTGTCTTAATCTGGTGCATTGTCATGTTTCCCCTTCCATTTACCACAGTCTAACACAATTAATCTCTTATTACTTAGCCAGACAAAATATCCATGAGAGTTTGCACAGCACAAAAACACCATTTATTTTACACTGCGGGTCTTGTGAATTACATCTTCATCTTGCCCAAATGAGCATGCTTACTTCAAATAGAAAGGCAGAATCTATCCATCTAGCATATATCAAATTGTATCATAAGAGCTTTACAGATTGCTTTTGAGAAAAGAGTGAAAATTACCAGGTCCATGTTTTAAAGTCCAACTTATTTTCTGTCAGGGTTTACTGGGGTTCTATATTGAATTCCTGAAAACCAAAAACCTAATCAATATTATATACCTTCTAGGAATTGGAATTTAGCACTGGTAAATACCAAAAAATCATTTTATGCATCCAAACAGATACTCCTTTGCACAATTAAAATCTTCACAGCAGATAGCACAACTCACACTGTGCCTGGAAGGTTATCTATGATTATGTATGTATATATGTATGTACTCACTTATTAATTTGTTTACACACACTTTTACATAGAGTGACCTACAGTTTTCACAAGATATTTCACATAACACAATGCAATAAGGTACAAAAAGATGCAAGGAACTTCATACCTGACTGCACCTCTGACATTTTTGCTTGACATGGACCTGTCACGTAGAATCCCAGGGCTACCACATGTCACTGTGCTTAGGTCCACTCAGTTTGGTTCAGTTCTTACTGTGTACTATTGAGCTGCAACTTGTTTCTGTCCCTGAACTTGTCCCTTTTGCAATGCACACCTGTTTTGGGGGAAGAGTAGGTTACGCTTCCAGACGGGCAATGCTTCAGCAATTACACGGAGTCAGTATTTACTCACATGACGAGCACCACGCTGCAACTTACTCATGGAGTGAAAAAGGTAAGAGACTTCCGCTACATTGACCAAGCTTCATTCGCTGTCCCTCAGTGGTGTCCAGGAGAAGTGGTTTCGTAGGACTCCGCTTGCAGTGAGACAGTAGTGAGCTCTTAGTAGTGGGTACGCCTTTTGTTTCTAAGACTGAAAATGTTGCCATCTTTGAGAAACAGGACACACTATTATATCCTATATCTTCTATCATTTAAATTAGTGGTTTAAGATACAAGAGTTTAGCAGAAAGTGTGTGGAGAATATATTGACCCAAAAGCTCTTGCTTACTCTTATGGGCTCTGTGGAGTTTGAAGACATTATGTGTTAAGCGCCAAAAGTTTGACTGACAAAGTGTGTCTTACTTTGTCATCTAAAAAGGAATGCCACCCCTTCTTTTTAAAAGTGTGAAGAGAATATTGTGACTTACAAAGACTTGTCATCATCCTTGATTCAGCTGGTCTCCTTCTTTACAATTTTGCAGCTAATATGCAATGACATAGGTTTCTGTTCTGGGAGAAAATAAAATAAAAATAAAAGACCAGATTCATTTAAAATCACGCATTTATAGTACTCAGTAGCACTTTACATAGGTTACACTCTTTTAAAATGTATTTGAATGTGTCGACAGTGTGCGCATTTCTAATTTGTCATATATAACAAAAATAAATGGATCATGTGTTTTATATTCAGCTTTAATGAATATGCATCCTTGTATTGTAAAACAGTATGTTAACAATCAATTTGATACATTTAAATACTCAATGAAAATAATATTTTCATATTATTACTGTATTAATACATCCCAATTTCCATGTGTGTATACTGCAGGTTGGATTTACAAATGATTGTGCCCTAAGTTGCAGTTTATAAGGATTTATAGATATGTTTAGAGAATCAAGAACAATCCAGTGTTCAACATTCTAGAGATACCTGTAGAATGACTAACCTGACTCCTGCTTTGACTGCAGTGAGAGATTGGCATATAGTGTCATTTTCAGAGAGGGCCATTCCATAAGTTCGATTCGTGAGAGCAAAAGTGTCTCTTGGTGTTCGGTCGCCGTCTCTGCACAGTGACACATTTTATTGTGGTTCTGGACATATTTATAAGTCCTTCAGAGTTGCAAGCCCACCAGAGTACAAAGCATTAGGGCACACTTTTGTTACAAATGTGGTAAACCTTTAAGTCCTGCATATAAGGACTTAAATTATAGCTCTCTTAAATTGTGAAACTTGCTCTTGGAAATTTACTGTTTCAGATGGTTAGGGAGTCAACAGAGCTGAAAAGACTACTACCTTCAAATGATTTCAATATTTCTTATTGGGTTCCCGTAGAAAGCCGGGAAAATTCGTTCAGCCGCTCCCGCAGCTCCAGCGTGTCCAGCATTGACAAGGAGACCAAGGAGGCCATCACTGCGCTGTACTTCATGGAATCATATGCCCGTAAAAATGACACCACCCTCTCGCCGTCTCTTTGGGTCGGCACAAGTTTAGGGGTGGTGTTGGCCATCTCTTTGAACCTGCCTGTCGGTGAGGAACAGCGACAAACTGAGCCCATCGTGGCATCACCGAGTGGTAAGAATTCATACATATGCTCTCTTGTAAAAGGCAGGTTTTTATTACCCACTATCTGGTGGCAGGTTTGTTCAATTCTTGTGTGTGTGTGTGTGTGTGTGTGTGTGTGTGTTTTAATTCAGCTGCATTGCATTTGCAGGGCTTTTGCCTGGCAAAGTTGAAGGCCATACAATTTGTTTCAGAATCCATGGAATGAAAGGGAACTTATATATAAAATACAGTTCCTTTTTATATTAAAATTGATTGGTTATTGAAAATTAAGTGGTTACTCTTTCATTAGAAGCATGGTCTTTTCAAAGCAATGCGAAACATCAGCAATCTAACATGCATAACCCTTCTCATTAACCCCAGAAAGGTCAAAACAAAATAAGCTTATTAACATACAATACATTGCACAATGTCTGTGTCTTACTTATTTTTCTCTGTTCATAAAGGTTTTTTTTATTCAAAGCTCACAGAATGTATTAACAATAAGTTTGACACTTTTAAATTGTAAATTTAAACATATATAACACTGTGAGGTGTCTATTAAGATCGCATAGTCAATATTGTAGCTGAAAATGACATTCAGGAACTATTTTATGCGGTGGAAAGTTATTTCCATATTTATCATTTTTAAATAATACTCGTTCAGGTACTTCTTTATTATTTAGAGTGTGAACCATTGTAAAGCAGTAATAATTAACTGTAATGTTATGTTTCCTGCTGGGGTAACATCACCAACAGGGGGCCTGCAACCTCATGTCCAGCTACTCGAGGTGTGATGTTATCTTTGCACAACACAACCCTGACCTGCATTATTCCTTTAATGAATGCAGGAAGTACTAACCATTGTATATTTGTATATGCCAATTAGGATCAATGTTAAAACTCTTCTCCTCTTCTCAGTATAAGCATCATAATAGTCACATTTAAACCTAGTTACACAAGGTGTCATATAAAGTTACTAGTTGACTATGAACGTGATAAATAGAATGTGGTTTGTAACTTTATATTTGTACTAGTTAGTTTGCTTTGTTTGACATTTTTTACTTTATTTATTTATTTTTAATAGCTACAGTATAGGTCTACTAGGACATTCAGTAAAGTAGAAATCAGTCTCCTTTGCTGTAATAATTTCTGGGATTAATTGGGGTTGTCCAATTGCACTTTTTATTTATTTAAAACTATGAATTTATTTGTTTATGTATACACCTTATAAACATGAAACATTATAAACCCAGCTCTCTACTCACACACTAGATATTTGTTTTGTTCCTCCTAACACAGTTCAGTTTGAAAAGGCAGGAGATAGAGACAAATCTTTTACAGTAAATGTATCCTGGGACCAGGAAAAGTTACTGAATTTCATGATCTTCCAGAGAGCTCCCAGATACACTGGGTCGTTCGGCCTTGCACCATCTGATGTGAGTGACTTAACTGATGTTCTTTTCTCCGCTCTTCTCCTCACTGGGTGGAACAGGCACAGTGCTGATGTTAAAAGGATCTGTGCTGACGTTTGCTTCCCTGGACTGCTCGGGGGGGCTAATTCACCAGCCTTACGAGGTGTGGAGAGACGCTCACAGTTTGGACGAGCACGAGAAACCCCGCAAGAGGAAGCTCGTCAACTTCTCTCCCTCCACTTCTCAGGATACAGTGGATTACCAGTTTGCAGTAATCTGCTCGGAAAAACAGGCCAAAGTCTTCTCACTGCCATCTCAAACCTGCCTTTACGTACACAACATCACAGAAGCGTCTTTTGTCCTCCGGGCTGACGTTGTTACACTTTGTAACAGCGTCTGCTTGGCTTGCTTCTGTGCCAACGGACATATCATGACTCTCAGGTACTTGTCTCGGTAGGGCCTCCCTTCTGTTTCACCCAGGCAAAATGCCATGAGTGTCATTTGAGGTTTAACTTCCACTGAGTTGAATCTTCAGCTTCATTTTTTTTTTAAGTCTTATTTCACTAGCTGAGCCCAGATTGAATGTGAACAGAAAGTATTGGAAAAAGGCCAATGTTTTGTATCTCTCTATATATTTTGTAACTCTATTCTATGAACAATTCTATAATATATATAGAAAACCTTATAGACACAATTTATTTTTAAGACGCATTAATCATAAAGTGTGTGATGTATTACCAACATGCAGTGCTGGTGCTACCATATTGTAGGCCTCTCCCACCAAGAAAAAAAACAAAATAAATTAAAAATAAATTATTTAAAATAAATCTGATACTTAAAAAAAACACAAATTGTTAATCCCTCATATTAGGGGGCACCTGGGTCTACTAGAGGCCTTAAGCAACCACTTAGTCAGTGGCACTAAAAAAGGAAAAATGTGCAATGTATACTACCGGTCAAAAGCTTTAAAACACCCCCATTTTTCCAGTTTTTATTGAAATTTAAGCAGTTCAAGTCCAGTGAATAACCTGAAATGGTACAAAGGTAAGCAGTAAACTGCTAGAGGATAAAAAAAAGTTTAGGTTAGCAAAAACTGAAAAATAATGTACATTACAGAGTTATATCTGTGGTACTACACCCTCTTAAGCAGTATTTGGGAGTGTTACACGTAGCTAATGTGTAACAAAGTTACACTGTATTCCTACAATGCACACATCATTTGGAATCTTATTCTCTTGGTTACCAGCGCGTTTAATTCTCAAACACATCCGATTTACAGTTTCCGTGTCGCCCGCCATCATTCAGAGCCCAGGGGGTAAATGCTCCGGGGGGGTGGGGGAGGGGGTCTCATGCAGACGGTCACAGTTTCCATCAGATTTCTTTCCAAATAGGCTTGTTTTGTTCAGAACAACGTAACGATTAATCCAGTATATATTATTATGATAATAAATATATATATATATATATATATATATATATATATATATATATATATATATATATGTTCTATCAAACACAGAGAAATTCAGATCCAATTATGTAAAATCGTTGTGTATTATTACACTGTAAACAGAGTTTTCCATCTTGACATTTTGAGCTCTCTACTAGTGTGTGTTGCTTCTACCAAAACATGGATGGTCTTGTTTTGATCAGTAGACTGTCTGGTTCCAGAATATGTCATATTTGTCAAGATTTTGTATTCCTGCTCAAACCAAGTATCCCCCCACCCCCCATTTCAGAATGTGGAGGGGGGGAGGTGCATAAATGCGAGGGGGGGGTATAAAAAACACATTATTCACATCAGAGAATGCTTCACATCGTTAGAAAGCTGAGAGTCTCAGCTTTCATGGGATACCAAACACTTGGTAAACAACACAACAGTGAAGAGTACACATGGGATTAAAGATACGCACATGGATTTGATGCCCTTTCAAGGGTACCAGAGTACAATTGTTTATTTGTTCTATGCTTTAATTTCAGAGTACATTGAGACATTAAACTGCATACATTTCTATGAAAACTGGATACACTGAGGTATTCTAAATCTTTTGACCAGTAGTATGTATACTTACATTTGATTCTTGCTTTAAACCAACACAAGTCTGAAGGGTCGTAAAGGCCCAGCTTTCTTAATCTGTATTCATACTGACTGTCAAACCCCCACATATCCTCCATAATGAAAACAATCCACATAGGTGACAGGCAGGAATTGGGCATATTAGGCTAAAAATAGGTGGATTTATGCATGTAGCCCAAAGAACGCCTTCAGGTATTTTATTACACTGTTTTCAGTCTTTCTATTATCTTCCTTTTCTTGTGTGTCCTTCTCTCAGATGGCAGACTTCTGTGCTCCCTGAGCCATAGAACGCTTGCAGAAGCATTTGACCAGTCTGCTGCCTCAGTCAAATATTTTGGTTCATAGGGGAGTGGGTTAGGAGGCTGTTTTTTGTTCCAGCCCACCTTGCAACTACTGAATATGTGCCTGATTAACTGGTTGTGTTTAATACTTCTCTCTAGACTCCAAAATGTGTTGTGGGTACTGTATGAGTCAATACTGTATGAGTCAAAGCACATGGTATACTATCAAAGACAAGTAAACAAGCAGACAAAGACATGACCGAAAACCAGAAGACAATGTGTCCATAACCCAAAATAAACTGAGATGTAAACCAAGCACACCCCGGTTGGTAAAACTACTGTGTGCTGATGCAGTTCTGGCATCCTGTATTGCAGCTTACCTAGTCTAAGGCCGATGCTGGATGTGAACTACCTGCCTTTGACAGACATGAGGATCGCACGGACTTTCTGCTACACCAATGGGGGGCAGGCCCTGTATCTGAGCTCCCCTACAGAGATACAGCGCATCACATACAGCCAAGAGATGTGTGACAACCTACAGGTCAGTCTGCAGTCCTCATTGCCTAACGTCAGTCTCCTTTCCCCAGAATCTGACTAAACCTACTGGTATGTTAGTGTGAATAATTGCATAAGTTAGAATGATACTGAGTCATGCCATAACAAGAGTCCAGTCAATTTGCAGGAAAGTAATGTTTAGTTCACTGACTTGCACTGTAATAACCTACACACCCTTTATATGTTTTATTTAGTGCCTATCTATTTTTAATTTATTTTTTAATGAAGTGGAGGTAAGAAATAGCATGTAAAAATACTATGGATTGATTCAACAAGAAAACTAAACTAAACATTCTCACATTCTCTACTTCATGTAGAAATATCCTTTTAATTTTAGCCGGTTGGTGTGATAATTCATTGTCATAATTAATAATACATAATAATAATGATGATGATGATGATGATGTCCTTTGAGTTCTAACAATAGTCTTCAGTAGCATTAAAATATCCTGTACTGCCACCTGTAGGTGTAATCCGTGCAATTTACACTGTGGTATTTTTGCAATTTACAATGATGCTTTTGTGGTGGTGTTTTTCTTTCTACTACCATTTTTGTAGTTTTGGTTTGGTTTGTAACATTTGTAACACTCACATTTATCCCCTTTGGTCACTGTCACTGTGTTTACACCACTTCCATCTAGAATAAAAGCTAATTATGTGTCTGAGGGGGTTATTTTGATGTAGTATTAGTTGCTTTACCCAAAGAGCTCTACAGGGGCTCCGTATATCCATAACATTCCAGTAAACCATTATACATCTTGGTGTTGGCAAGTTTTCTGTCAAGACAGATCAACTGTATTGATTTCCCCTGTGCAGCTCTGTCTGGTTATGTGCTGCAATGTTTCTGCTATGTGTTTCTCTCTGTTACAGGACATGCTTGGGGAGCTGTTCACTCCAGTGGAAACCCCAGAGGCTCAGAACAGGGGCTTTCTGAAAGGCTTCTTTGGAGGAAACGCCCAGACATTCGACAGGGAAGAGCTGTGTAAGCTAATTCTCCTGTGGCTTTCTGAATAAGTTAGAAATGCAATTAGCAGACCCAGATTAGCACTAGTCTTGGGCTATCCAATGTTATATTAAGTAGGGTCAATTGTGAAACCAGCTGTAAAGCAGGAAATGTTATCATTTGTAGCTCTATGTTCCTATCCTCTGATGGTTTGAATGGCCAGAGGTAAAAGTGGAAGATTAATTAATTAAGCCACTGGAAGTAATACATGTTTGGAAACTTCTGGCAAATCCATGTTGTGGAGTGTGAGAGTAATTGGACATAATTTGTCCTTAACCAAGCTATAGGACCCCTTCCCTTGCAAGGTGAAGAGAGCCAACAGGCTGTACTTGTTCTGGAGGGAGGTATGAGAAGTAGCTGAGGCTGGGATTTCTGGGCTCGATTCCTTATCATCTTTCCTGAACATTTGTCTAATGTGCACAGTTCTGTTACATTCGTGGACTCCCCATAGTGACCAACATGTTTTGTTTTGTCGTTGGTTTGTTTTCTTTTGTTTCCTTCTGTTTTGCTTTGGCCTTGGCAGTTGGGGAGGCTGCTGCAGGGAAGGCTTCCCGGAGTCTGGCTCAGCACATCCCAGGCCCAGGGGGTATGGAGGGCATGAAGGCCGCTGCGGGTGGGGTGGTGGGAGACTTGGCACGGGCCCGCATTGCGCTGGAGGAGAGAGGACAGAAACTAGGCGACCTGGAGGATCGTACTGCAGCCATGATGGCCAACGCAGAGTCCTTCTCCAAGCACGCACACGAGGTAGAGTACACTACAGTGTTTTGGTTTTTTTTACACTTCAAAAACTACATCAGAATCTTGCTAATGCTGTTACAAGTAGCATGGACAGTTACCCATCTCGCTGTTGATGTCCTGATGCATTTTCAAATGTAATGGTTTGAAGTCCACCCCCATGGCTCAGCCATTTCTGAGTCTGTTCTCAAGGCCAATATCATCAGAGCCTCCCAGAGAAAGACTTTTCTGGGATGTCAGCAATGGTGGCTGTGGCCCTGAGACGCCAGTAGTCGCATAGCACAAGTGAGCACACAGCATGCAAGATAGGCCAACAGAATGCCAAGCAGTTAATTCCCATATCCTCTGTGGCCACACTGTTTCCCAGCGATCAAGGGATCAGGTTAGAAACCACACTGTTTCTAGATGCATGGACACACATAGTTATTTAGTTATGTTTCATCATCAAAATGATGTGTATATCAAGTTGGTAACAAATAATAATATTCAAGACTTAAACTTAGACATTTCAACAGATTCTATAGTTGAAAAGGTGGGAATTGTTACCAGTGACATGTCTATGTCTGCTTGTTTTTTTCCACAGTTGATGCTTAAATACAAGGACAAGAAGTGGTATCAGTTATAATGTGCCAGGGGAGAAAACATGGCGTCTTTTCTTAGACAACGCCACCAGGGGGATGGACCGCAATGAATGAAGACTGGCTGTGCGTTCATGTGTTTACCCCAGTGATAAAATCTTCAGGATTACACTTGTGGGGGAAATAAGATTGGAAAACTTGCAGGCAGAGTTGACAGGACTTGGACTTAGTGCTACCAAACCTGGGGTCTATTGGTAAAAGTGAAAGTTTTCCCTGTTTTTCCTTTCCATACTGGATTACTGTCCCTTTCTGTTATGGAATCCTAACCCTAGAAACATTTTGGTTCACAGAACAAGGTAATCCATTAGGATCAATGGATGAAGAATGTATATATATATATATATATATATATATATACACACACACACACACACACACACACATATATATATATATATATATATATACAGGTGTGTGTGTACAGATTGGTATGCGGAATACTCTTAAGTTAAAAACAAAAACAGATTGCATGACACAATGAAAATAATCATAAAACTGCCATAATAATATGCAGCATGTTATTAATGAAAAAAAAAGGAAAACAATTTAAACAAATATTTCTTAGCGTTAGCCAATTATGAGAAAATACAATGTTTCTATTTTTTGAAATAGTAAAAAAAAAAAAAAAAAAAAAAAAAACATTAATCTGCTTTGCTAAAAGGCCAAAAGTTTCTAGGTCAGTTTGTCATTGTTTGTTTCTTTATTCCGCTATATCTTTGCTTCAGAAAAGATTCATCTCTGCAGATAAAGATTAATTATTTTAATTTCCCCTTTTAGTTTTTTCCAGCTCTAGTCGACTGAAGAATCTTTATCCCATTTGCAGGAATAGACAGAATACTGACAGACATATGCCTAAAATCATAGTTAACAGCTAAATGTGCTTTTTACCAATGTGTGTTTTATTTGTCACTCACTTGCACTTATTTTGTGTTCTGTTTCCTTCGGGGGTGGCTGTGTGTTTATATTAAATGAATTGGGGTGCAGTTTCCCCTATAAAATAGACACAGTCAAAAAGAATAAATAATCTCACAAATACAAAAATGTAACTTTTATGTAACTAAGGTGGTGAGTGTAACATACTTCTCAATGCTGTCATTCTTTTTTTTTTCTTTCTTTTTTTCATGTGCCAGAACCTAGAAGGGTAAAACACAGGTTAAAATACTGCCGATTTGCATATTTATTTATTTTTCATACATACATACATACATGTTGTATCATCATCACCCTAGAGGGGAGCAACAGTAATAGTTTAGCATACTGCTTCTCTGTTTGGTCAAGTTTCTGCTGCCTGTTTCCATTTGTCCTCGGTTAGGAAGTTATGATATTTCTCCATCTCAGTGTAGGTGGAAAATTGTTTTTCTCTTCCAAAGCAATGAACCTTAGCATAACCCTTTAAGGGAATCAATATATTGTTCAATGTTTTTGGTTGCTGCGTGTTTGCATTTCAATATGGGAGATGATCTCAGGTTCACTATGATGATCATTGTTGTTTGTTTTTTACAGTGGTTGATTGCAAGGACATTTTAACAAACTTTATCTGTGTTATCAATCAGTGCTTGGATCCTGCGGTATGAATATCAGAGGATAAAGCTGAACCTTGTCAGCACCACTTTATTTATTCTCTGTATAAGTAGGCAGGCGTAATGTACAGTTCTGATGTTTTGATGTGCAAGGGTGAGACTAAGAAGCAAAGTGGGTAACCCGATGTTTCAACATGACCACATAGCTATGTAAAGGGCAAGTAAGGTTGATGCTTCTTGGTCTGAAGATTCATGTATAAAAACTCCATCTTATCTGATGTTATATACAAATTATATATTTCATATATATATATATGAAATGTATAATATGTTTATTTTATTTTCACTTCAATTTACTTTGGAATTCTTCCGTGATAACAGTAACCATTACCAGTAATTTCTAGTGATTAGCCTACAAGCTGTTGTATATGGTTGTATATAGAATGTTCTATATATGTAATGTATATGTTGTACAAGTCTGTTAGTGCATAACGTCAAATCTTCCTATCCGGATGGGGTGTCTGTGGACAAAGATCACATTAGAATTATTTATTCCTTAAAGAAATATATATAATACAAAAAAAATCTATCAATCTATCAAAAATCCTCGGTGGTTTAGATTATGTGAAATAACAAGAGAGTGTTTCTTTTTTCAAGGTCTACCTTAGCTTTGGTGCCGTACTGAATGAGTCGTATAAAATAAAAATAAAATAAAAAAAAAAGCTATCAAAAATCTAATCTTTGACCTAAGATGCAACCTTTATGTTTGGTATATCGAAGTGAGCTTAAGTTTACACAAAATAATAACAACAATAATACAATAATACAACAACAACAACAATAATAATAATAAAATAATAATAATAATAATAATAATAATAATAATAATAATAATAATAATAATAATAATAATCTTGCTTAGTAGTCTACATTTATGTCTTTCTTTTTCAGTGGAATAGTTTCTGATTTTGCATGGTTTTCATTTTGTAGCAGGTATACTCATTATGTGTGTTTGTGGCTGTGTGTGTGTGTTGTCTGCAAACACAGAGGGACCTTAATTCATCTCCCTCTGAGGATGACCCAGGCCAAGTGTTTACATTTTTGTAAGAATCAATTGACGTGTTTTTTCTAATGCAATATCATATAGCGTTTGTAAAATGTATAGATTTTATTTTTGATAGTCAGCAAGCCATGCCTTTGTAGTCCTTTAAGAAAGAAAATTACTCTCTTCAGTGCTATAAACAAAGTTTTGAACTAATATTCAGGAGAAGGACAAAGCCCAAATCTCAAACACTTTCCGATCACCCATGCATAAGGATGAGGTAACAAGCACCATTTCCCAGCATTCACTGCTTTGCAACCCTCTTGCTCCCAATCACCATCTTTGCAGCAGCTTGACTTTTTCCAACTACTTGGGGGAGTCCCAATATAGCCTCGTCCCTATGGCCAGCTCATCAGTCCCTCAGCCAAGTGGGTAAAGGCCATGTCAATGCTACTTCAAATGATCGCCTACTACCATTTACTAGGGGATGTCCAAACTCCTGAATTCAGATTTGTGTTAAACATATCAGTGCTACTAGCTTTAATTATTGAAAATTAAACAGTGTTAACAGGGTGTTCTCTTGGTCTGGATAAAAAGCTAAAGATATAATTGTTTGTACCTGTTTCTTAATGGTACCTGGTATTCTGGCTCTAAGTCAATGAAACTGTGGATGACATTTCTGTTGTTTTTGTTGTTTAACCATGACCTATCTTTTCAAATGGCAGCAAGGTTTGTCTTGTTTAACTGGAATCCTACCACCTTCTGTTCTGATTGATATTCTAGTAGTGTATTAGAGGTTAAAGAAAACTAAAATATGTGCTAGAAACAAAGGCAAATGAAAAATAAACATTGGAAACAATTGATGTATATACATTTGTGGTTTGCTCATTGTTTCATTTGCAAGTGTCAGTGTTCAACATGGGGACAGCATTCATTCTACTTTATTTGACGAGATGTAAACTTTTTTTTGTTCGTTTGTTGGGGAGATTTTAGTAAAGGTCTTCTTTTCAACTATCGCAAAACAGTCTCTGATATACAGTAAAGCATTTCACATTTGACTATGTATATTTCATATTTGACTATGCATTTCCAAGCTAATGTGTTACTATTATTCATTAGTACACCACCCAACCATACCACTATTGACCACTACTTTACATTGTGTCTATTTCTTTTACTGTGACTCCTCTTCTTTCAGTTTACTCAGATTAAGGTAGTTTATTGGTTTACAAAATCTTGTAAAGGTCTGTTATTTGGAAAATAGAAAGACAGGTGTGTTACAGAGTAAATCTATAAATCTGTTCTGCGCCATGCAGTGTGCAACCTTTGGCAGTAAACAGAGTTGCATGAAAACATTTTGTTGCTTCAGATTCCACTGTCTAAGAAAGAAAGCTTGTGTGATACCTGAAGAGGTGCTATGAGGAAAAACTGAAACCAATATGATTTAGCCATTAAAATTGAGGTGACACACTTAATTAAGGCAGGATGAAGCCAATACATAGAAGATTATCATCCAGCCCTGTATAGAAAACAAGAAAAAAACATGTATAACTACCACCAACAATCCCCCCCATTAAAAAAAAGATTAGTAAAGAGTCAACAGCCAACTCCAGAACTTCAGTCTCCAGAACTTCGTCAAGACTAATTACACAGACACAGAATAACATAATTTATAAATACTCAATCGATTAATGTGTATAGGTAGTAATTAGCAAATTACACAATTAAATAAGGTAAATAAGGCTGAAACTCAGTATATAAAGCATGCAGACATGGTCAAGACGTTTAGTTGTTGTTCAACCAAACATTAGAATGGGGAAGATGCGTGATCTAGCGACTTTGATTGTGGTATGATTGTTGGTGCCAAACTTCGTGGTTCCAGCACCTCAGAAACAGCTGACCTCCTGGGATTTTCACACACTACAGTCTCTAGAGTTTACAGAGAATGGTGCTCTTTACAACAGTGGTGTGCAGAAGGGCATCTCTGAATGCACAAGCCGTTGAACCTTGAAGCGGACCGGCTACAGCAGCAGAAGACCACGCTGAGTTCCACTCCTGTCAGCTACGAACAGGAAGAGGAGGCTACAGAGGGCATGTGATCACCAAAACTGGATTGAAGATTGAAAAATGTCACCTGGTCTGACAAATCTCCATTTCTGCTGCGACATGCAGATGGTAGGGTCAGAATTTGGTATGAATCCATGGATCCATCCTGCCTGGTGTCAATGGTACAGTCTGCTGGTTGTATTGCAATGGTGTGGGGAATGTTTTCTTGGCACACATTAGGCCCCTTAATACCATCTGAGTATCATTTGAAGACCTCAGCATACCTAAGCATTGTTGCTGACCATGTGCATCCCTTTAAGGCCACAGTCTACCCATTTTCAAATGTGTCACAAAGCATGCATCACCAAGTTTGTTCCACAAACATGGCAGTGCCTACAGTTTACTCCAATGGCCAGCACAGTCCCCAGATCTCAATCCAATAGAGCACCTTGTGGATGAGGTGGAATGGGAGGTTCGCAGCATGAATGGGTGGCAAAAAAATCTGCAGGAACTGCATGATACTATCGAGTCAGCATGGACCAAAATCCCTAAGGTATGTTTCCAGCACCTTGTTGAATCCATGCTGTGAATAATTCAGGCTGTTATGGAGGCAAAAGGGGGTCCTACGTGGTACTAGATAGGTGTACCTAATAAAGTGGCACCTGAGTGTATATACAAGGTATACACCAATGCCAATAAATAAATGAGTTAAAAGGAAAAAGCAGCCATGTTAATGCACTTTGTTTTGAATTAGTGAGTGACTCAGGTTTAAGTAGGACATAACTGACATAAATTCAATTCTCAACAGCTCCTGAAGCCAATTTTCCAAGTCTTTATGTAAGGGGCTCACTGTGTATGAGCTAATTATTTTGTCATCATCCCTTGGTTGAGAGTTCAAACTGCTGGTATCCAATATGAGAGTCCTGGTCCTGGAGTATCTCTGTGTGTTCTGATTCTGTTATTTCAATCATTATCTGACCAATCGCTAATCATTTGGGAGCTGGCAATCACACAAAAAAGGCCCAATTAATTAATTATTGATTCATTAAATGTACGATAGGTAATTTAGGTGACCCAAACTGGGAATTCTGGTTGTGTGATAATGTGCTGCAGCTGAACACAGGGGAAAGGGAGGTAAAAACTGTTAAAAGTGAGATTAGACCACTGTGAGGCAAGTAGAAAGGGTTCTAATTATTTTATACAAAAATGGAGAGGGGGAAATAGTTTTAAAAAATGCACAATTATACTGGACAACTCTGTGCTTATAGACCACTCTCCTTTGCTCACAAAATGGTAATCTTTTCAATGCTTTTGTAACATTCAGCTTATAAACCCCACAATTTACTGACAATTTAAATACATTTCTTATAATAGACAATAAATAAACATTTCATAGTCACGTTAATTTCTCAGATTTCTCCTTTGCCAACCATCCAGCAATTGCATCCTTCCCCCATACAAACATATGCATTTCACAAGCCCAGGGTCTTTCTCTCCCTCTGCCTGAGGTTGCTCAGTTAACTGGTAGGCCTGATGTTTCTTTTTTATTTGTTTGTTTCAATCAGGATGATTACATCATTTTTTTGTTTGTCTTTTGTCAGATCTTGACAGGTCTCTGTCCGTTTGTCCTTCATGTCCTGTGAGGGTTTTGTTTGAAACAAATGAACACCTTTCAAGCTCTTAAGAAAGATAAACCAACAAAATTAACAATTTAATCATCCATCAGGATTTGAATGCTCAGAAGATAAGCAGGCTCACTCCCTCCAGGGGTGCCTCTATGAAGCAAGGAATACTCCCACTCAACCTACTGATCTCAATTCTAAGGAATATGCCCCGTGGCAGGTCTATGGGGGGGACAGCTACTTTAAGGTACATGTATTCTTTGGATGGGGATGTTGGGAGTTTATGAGAGCAGTGAATGGTAATGAAGTGTCTATCAGATGTGTTCATGAAGTGACAGTGCATCCTTTCACATACGATCTCCTTCTGAAAAAAACAACATGAAAATACAAGATTATTCTAGGACCCGGGCTGAGAGAAATGATTGTCATGCATCCCATTTACAACATATTGAAGGACGATGTATGCTGGTTCACTGTATGTACACTGGGCTTGCAGTAATGTATTGCAATTGCAGTCTGGTTAGCTTGCTTTTGTCTGATTAGATGTTTTGCAAAGAGAAAGAGTTGGGGTCACTCAGGTTTGTAGAAAGCATCCCTGCAAATAATCCAACATGGCATAGCATTGGCATTGACGGCCAGCAGAGGTCGCAATTACATTACACATTAATGCCGAGCAGATGTTTCTAACCCCTTTCTTGGATACAGGCTTCATAACAGAGTTTCAGCATCTGGATTTTCACTTCCAGCACTGCTGTTGTATACAGCAATATTTTACGTCAATATGAAAAAGAGTATCCAACAATACTAATCACTTACGGCTTCCCAGCATGTTGCACAAGTGGGGAGGTGTACCCCACTGTCACACTAGAGTATATAAAGGTGGATTTGTATTACTTTGGAATGTTCACTTATTTTTATGTTGTGAATGAATGTGGCATTTTCCTTATAATATATTTCAGGTTAGTTTCCTGCTGCCCAAACCCCACAACCACCATTTTCCATTCATCAAATTTGTTTTATTGGTACCCTTATTTGAATAAAACTTTTGTAATATAGTAATATTTGTATTGTGCCTTTTACTATTCTCTGCTGTGATACTATTAGATCGGTCCCTGGGTTACATAATCTGGTTAAAGATAAAGACACTAACTTAAAAGTGTGTGATTAAAAGCATCCATTCCCTTTGATCAGACAGTTTAGTAAAACTGGGCTCAACTGAGAAGCACATCACAATGCAGAGATTTGTTCCATTAATAATTGTCAAAGGCTATGGATAAAAGCCATTGAGATTATACCACAGGCACTGTGCTTTAGCTCTGCCACAAATGAACTGGGGATCTAAACAGGCATGGCACACTAAGGTTACAAGAAAAGGAGCATCACACAATTATCAGCTACAATCTTTGAGACTGGCTTGTTGTATCTCCTACCATCTCAAGGCATTGACCTATGACCCTGGACAAAAGCAAAGCAAAATATTCTTCGGCTATGCACCAGTGTCCAAATGGCAACATCCAGAAGATTTTCTTGATACATTTAGTGAATACCGCTGCCACAATCTTTGTTCAAAGACTCGTTTTAGTATACCATAGAGTAGGGGTCTCCCACATTGGCCCCAATCCTGCAGGTTGTATAGGTCACTCTCAAAATCCTCAATTCAGTAGGTAGGTCTCCTGCTCCTCAGCTATTCAGCCATAATTTCCATAATTTCAGACCAAAGTTCCTTTTATTGAACTTGTGTAATTAACCAATAACCACCACATATTCTTATCCTGTAGAAAACGGTGGTTTAGAGCAGTGGTTCCCAACCTTTTTAATGCCGTAGCACACTTTGCGGAGACCGAAAACCTTGTGGCACACCAACGTGAAATGACAATGGGTTGCTAAAACTATTATCACACACACACACATGGTGTTAAAATATGTCAGTAGAAGAGTAATTAAAAGTGCAAATGTGTGAAGTGCAAGGAGTAGCCTTTAGTGGTATGGTAAAAAAGTAGACGGACATACTAAATAATTACTTAATACAAATCATGTATTTAGTGCAGGCAGACCAAGACCAGACACTAAAAACTATTCGCAGTAAATATAAATTAACAGCAAAATATGTTCAGTTCACAATCTCTTATAACAAGTTAATTCAGCTAAGTGGTTAAACATGAAAAAGGGCATTACAATTGTTGAAAAGCAATAGCACACAGATCAAAAATGCTATCCTCGCAGTTTTATTCAATTTCATGAAACGTTTCGCAACTGTTTGCGGACTGTATGCACACCTGAGCTGAGCACGATAAAAATATATACACAGTTAATTTAAGCAGTTTCATATTGTAACAGTTTTGGTTTGTTTCCAACCCTTCTGGGTCCAAAACAAGGAGTCAGACACCATTTTCAGTAAACATGCTCTTTATTTCTCACATGCACCGTCTGCCTTTACAAATGCAGCGCTAGTAGCAGTGTCAGAACTAAAAACTGCAGGAGAAACGGTGGGGCTAGTTAGAGCCCAATTATTCAAACACGGGGGGAACCAAAGACAAATCAGACTTACAGGAACAGGAGAGATCCAACAACAGGATGATGGAGATGGACGCATATTAATCGAGAGGGGCGGTGCTGCCTTTCCATCTCCATTACAACATCAAAAGGTAAAGTACAAAAATATTAAATAACATTTTATAAAATCTATTTTGTCCAACCTAGAAGGACAAGCAGAGTGCAATATAAAAATGAATTCAACATCTGTCCATTTAATCAATTGCGTTTCAGAACCACTGATAGCACTGGAACTCAGCGCAGGTGTGCACTCAGTCCGGCAAACAAAACATTTTAGTTATGAAATGTTTCCTACAGTCTACAGCAGATGTTACATTTTCACAACTTTGAATAAATTTGATTTGATAAAAGATTTATGAAGTTAACAAAAAAAATTACATAATGTTTTTGAGGGGATAAAAATCTCACGGCACACTTGGGGAGTCCTCATGGCACACCATTGTGCCACGGCATATGGGTTGAAAACCACTGGTTAAGAGGTTACCTACAAAAATAGCTTGAGTGTGGTTCTCCCACACCAGGTTTAGAAACCAATGCTTCAGAGTCTGAAGACACAAACACACTTCAGTAAGATGCTCAAGGTCAGTGGAGCAGTTCTTTAATTCAGTAATCACATTGCAATCACTAACATAGCATATCTTGCTGTACATTCAACAAGCTTCTTCGTTCAGTTTTTGTGCTTCTTGAAAGGTAAAGGTATGGTTTCTCCGTGATGTTATCCTAGAACATCTTATTTCAGCTTTACATTTTTAAAGTCAGGTCTCAAGTTCAGAATCCTGGTTTGCTTTTTACAATGAAAGTGAAAGCATTAACTGCATACAAACGCTTTTGAACTTGCCTTCTATTGAAACAATTTCCCTGTGTGGCTTCACAACGATCGTTTAGCAAATTGCGTGGAACCAATCTAAAATGAAATCAAGACGCAGAGCACTAAAATATTGCCAATGTGTTTAAAGATTTGCCATTTGTCAGATGACTTTACTTCCCACTCAGCTTCAGCACATTCTGTACCATGGCTCCAATGCCATCAAATATGTGGTGCAGTTTGGTGTCACACATGAAAGCTGGGGAGGTGACAATCTTGTTCTTTGTGTCCACATGAGCCTCGTAGGTAGACAGTTAAGGAGAACGCCTGCCTTCATGGATTCCCTGTTTTTACACTTTGACACACAGCCTAAAGTTTTCTATCACTGTGTTATGGATTACAAACTATGCATAAAAGTGAAAACAGTCCTGGACCATTCTTTCAGACATAAATTTCACATATTTCTCAACAGAAATCCTTAAATATAGCTTCAGTATGGTAATGGTTCAGATTTTTGACATTTACAAATGTACTCAAAAAATCTTTGTAAATGCAGCAGGTAGTGTTATAAGTCTTAACAATGGCTAATTAAATAGTATAAGTATTTTAAAGTAAAAGGAAAGTAAAGATTATAATCTGTTGCATTAAAAAAGGCTATAATATTTAATATATATATATATATATATATATATATATATATACACTCACCTGAAGGATTATTAGGAACACCTGTTCAATTTCTCATTAATGCAATTATCTAACCAACCAATCACATGGCAGTTGCTTCAATGCATTTAGGGGTGTGGTCCTGGTCAAGACAATCTCCTGAACTCCAAACTGAATGTCTGAATGGGAAAGAAAGGTGATTTAAGCAATTTTGAGCGTGGCATGGTTGTTGGTGCCAGACGGGCCGGTCTGAGTATTTCACAATCTGCTCAGTTACTGGGATTTTCACGCACAACCTTTTATAGGGTTTACAAAGAATGGTGTGAAAAGGGAAAAACATCCAGTATGCGGCAGTCCTGTGAGCGAAAATGCCTTGTTGATGCTAGAGGTCAGAGGAGAATGGGCCGACTGATTCAAGCTGATAGAAGAGCAACTTTGACTGAAATAACCACTCGTTACAACCAAGGTATGCAGCAAAGCATTTGTGAAGCCACAACACGTACAACCTTGAGGGGGATGGGCTACAACAGCAGAAGACCCCACCGGGTACCACTCATCTCCACTACAAATAGGAAAAAGAGGCTACAATTTGCACAAGCTCACCAAAATTGGACAGTTGAAGACTGCCTGAGCATTGTTTCTGACCATGTCCATCCCTTTATGACCACCATGTACCCATCCTCTGATGGCTACTTGCAGCAGGATAATGCACCATGTCACAAAGGTCGAATCATTTCAAATTGGTTTCTTGAACATGACAATGAGTTCACTGTACTAAACTGGCCCCCACAGTCACCAGATCTCAACCCAATAGAGCATCTTTGGGATGTGGTGGAACGGGAGCTTCGTGCCCTGGATGTGCATCCCACAAATCTCCATCAACTGCAAGATGCTATCCTATCAATATGGGCCAACATTTCTAAAGAATGCTTTCAGCACCTTGTTGAATCAATGCCACGTAGAATTAAGGCAGTTCTGAAGGTGAAAGGGGGTCAAACAAAGTATTAGTATGGTGTTCCTAATAATCCTTTAGGTGAGTGTATATATATATATATATATATATATATATATATATATAAACACATACATATATATAAATACAAGCATTTATACTGCCAAAGCTGCAGTATAGGGCTAGGCGATATCGTCAAAAATGTTATCACGATAAAAAAACAAATCATATCAGTCGATATCGATAATTATCACAATGAATGTCAAATCATTATTTCTTTCAAGTTTAAAGGCTGACTTTTAATCCTGAGTGAAAGCTGAAGAAATCAGACGGTTAATTGTGGTTTTAAACTATTCTTAATGGTCAAAACATGACAAACACTTGCCAAACAGTGGAACATTTCACAAATTATGTCGGAAGATATAATCTCAAGTACTGTGTGGGATCACAAAGAAATTAAGAACATAAGAAAGTTTAAAATACCGTCACCCCCCCAAACACCCCCACTCTTACCCGAGAAAACACCATCAGCAACCACCCCCCACCACCTCCCGCTTTTACCAGAGAAAACTAAGTATTTTATCTGACAGTGGTCGTAGGGGTTTCCCCTTAGTAACTCAGCCCCCCCCCTGGGAATTTCAAAACTCGGCGCCTATGAATACAGCAGACCTGGGTTTCCCTCTAAAACATTAAGGACTGGTTTAATAAATGCGTCCATAAGTCCATAAAAACCATGACTGAGACACGCACACTTTAGTTCAATTATAACCTGCTATATTGTAGCTGGATGATTAATCGTGAAACGTGTGTATTTTGTTTCAACTGTAACTTGCCCTGGTTAAGGGCGTCTGGTAAGTAAATTATAAATAATACGGCAAAAAGTATTGTTTGCAGTTACAAGTAGTAAGAGTAATAAGTTAAGGGAGTCAAGTTGTGCCATTTAAAATACATATCTACTAGCACATATCTCGATTACAATAATAACAATAAATAGCAAATATTTTATTGTTGCACATTACAGTAACGTAATGCGGGTCTGAATATAATGTTGTCTATACACGTTTTGCTTTTCCTAATATCTCTTAACAGAAACATGTATTTATTACACTGTTTACAATCATGTAAAGCATAAAGAATAAAATAGACACAAAAGTCCTTTCCACATCAGGCTCTATCGCTCGTTGTGTTGTTTTCGGTCTTTGTTTGTAAAACTAAACAAACCAAACCCAAAATCGCTCTGCACCTCCTGCAACAAATGACCTTCCGACACAGCCCGGTTTCACAGAGAGCTTTGGCACGGTGCAGAGCCAGGGGTCCGAGGCGCAGAGCCAGGGGTCCGAGGCGCAGAGCCAGGGGTCCGAGGCGCAGTGTTTCAGTGGGTGCTCCTCTCCGCGGGCAATACTGTCACTTCTATGCATTTTGCTGCTGTGTCACAGAGGTGAACTGGACTGCTGTACCGAATTATCGACATTTTCGAAAATGTATCTAAACATCTTTATATCATTATCGAGAGAAGTAATTACAACGATAATTATTGATATTGATTTATCGCCCAGCCCTACTGCAGTATATGTCAAAGGATATCTGCACTTCTTTAACACAGTGCTTTGCCCCGAGCGCCTTGATCGCCTGAGTAGTACCAGCATATGGCCATTTCCCACCCTCCTCCTCTTCATGTCCCACGGTTACTTCCACATTGGGGAGCACCTTGGCAGCCAGGACAGGGGAGATGCAGCACAGCCTGGAACAGAAGGGATAATACACGATGACATCAGCCCCCCCACAACCTGGGGGAATTTGTTCACAATCCTTCTCAAATAAAACAGTGCTGTACAACCTGTAGATCATCTTTGCATTGCGTTTCTACCGGGGTTGTGGGTTCTATTCTATTTTGCGGATTTTCAAGATGCATACTTTTCTGAATAATTGGTAGAGTTCTGGGACTCACAGACACAGCCCAGATGTAAGGTGTGGCAAATAAGAACACAAATCTCACAAATGGTCGGCTCTCTGGCACCAAGGATCCCATTGGGCTGTAGTCAATTGGAGTTACTTACTCAATTCAACATCTAGTGCTTTATCCCCACTCCCTGGACACACTATCATTATTAACCTGCATTATCTAATCTATGTTTATTGATCCAGAGGAATCAACTAATTGGCTAGGCCTACTGATAATTCCCACAATCCACCACACTGAAACCAGTGACAATCACATTGTCATCAAAATATGTTGCCTTAGCTAGGATATTACCCACAGACCATCATACTGCTAATGGCCTATCACTGTACAGATAAGAAGTATACCCTAAAATGTTCAGTCATGTTGGTATTGTTCAAGCACAGTCTCTACACAAAAGGTAGGTAACCTCCATCTTGGTCAGGCTACAATATGTTCCTTCTCAAAGTCACAATTAAGAAGTATTGAGGGTTTAAATGTTTTTGCTTGTATTTTATTATAAATACTGTGATATTTTATTTTTCTTTCCCTAAGTATTTTCAGGTATGAAAACAACAAGCTCACCCGATGGGCTTCCCAGCTTTGTGAAAGTCTTTAAGCACTCTCTCCACATCCTTGTTGACTATGCAGTCCGTCCCATCCACTGCAAAAGTAGATCTTAAATTCAAACCAACATGATTAGGATTGCAGAAACAAATGCGAGTGCCCTCTTCCTGGAATTGAGCCACTGAAGTTGTTAGAAAACAAAAGACCAGTACTCACTGATTAGTGCTATGAACCAGCTAGTGAAAAGGAGTAAAGTTTCTAAAAGTAGTGTGCAAATGTATAGTGGAGAATAATATCCCCCTAACAACCACACATTAAAAGAAGAGACATTGAGAAATGAAGAGAAATACTTTCATCATCCAGACTGGAGATAACAGTAGTACAAAAAAAAAAAAAAGTACCCACAGGTTTTTAGCAGCGCCGAACCCTCCTGGGAAGATGACAGCATCGTGATGCTGAACACTCAGCTGGGCTAGGTCCTTCACATTCCCTCGGGCAATGCGGGCCGACTCCGACAGCACGTTTCTGCCACACAACAACACAGACCAAGGTTGATCCCACCGATTCAAATGACTGATGGTTAAAGAAAGTAGCGTAGCCATCCTGGAAGAACTCCCTGGTCAGGTGCAAGATCCATCCAAAATGGACATTGTACAGACTGTCAGTACCTAAGAATGTATATCATAGGTGTGTCATGGCAATTCCCACCCATTTCTGTTACTCTTTAACTTGCAGCCTGTTATTAAACAATTAGCTATCTATAGGGGAATAGCAATTTATACGTCAAATTGAGAACAGATGGAACAGCGGGTGATTAAATCAAAGACTAACTGTAGAACAGAAGGGTATGGCTTGTAACAAAACCTCACACAGTCACAGGAATCACCCTCACCTGGTCTCCTCTGCAGGCTCGCCCTTGCAGTGGTCAATGACATGCATCTGGGCCACATCTGGTGCATACATCTGCACATCTGCGCCACCCCTGCTCAGGTGCACCAGAATCCTGCACACGAAAAGTAAAGGTTTAGACATATGACTCCACATCCATCAATCAGTCAAACAATTGCCCAACTGCAGCAGGGTGCTTTGCAGAGACAATGTACATATGAGGTAGAGTGGATATATAAACCATCTGGCACAGAGGAAAGACAAGAAAAGAGAATGGAGAAATGGAGAAAATATATCTCTGGGGATACACAGCCTAATGGTTTCCTCTGTGGGGGGTGGTTTACTTAATCCACCAATGAAGTGTAGCACCCACTGTAACAAGCATGTAGTAAACAAATACATAAATGCTATTTCTGGCTTCATCTAATGTGCACTATAAGGCAAGTCTGACAAGGAAGCAGTCAGATATGAGGACATACTGTCTACCAGGATGACTAGACCGAACACTCGTTAATCGACAATATGTAGGCCTACATCATTTTCAGTTTTTAAGGATTTGTTCTCAGCTCTGACTACTCATTGACAGACCATCACCCTCCTTTCAGCAAGGACACTTTGCCAATCAGTTAATGAACCAGTACTGCAGATCTGAATTCATGTGAATTTTATTTATTCCACAAATTATTCATTATTATTATTATTATTATAACACAAATCATTCTCCATACCTTCAGCAGGGCTTAACTGCACGAGAGAGAGAGAGCAGAACAATGAATATGCTCAACATTCATGAGGGAGTTTTATTTTGTATTTTCATTATACATCACTATTGCAAATTAAAAAATAGCAAAAGAAACTTACGCAGATGCTTCGTGGATCTCTGTCCCATCATACACCCCACAGCCTGACAGGACCTGTAGGAGAGACAGGATTTTGTCATCTTAGCAAACGAGAATCCAAAGACCACAAATGAACCGAGTTTGTTTTATAGTTGTTTCAGAGTTTCCTCATGTTACAGTTAATAATATGTACATTATTAAATGAGAAAAGTCACACTCTTTGGACTTTGTTTTCAAAATTGCAAGTGCTGAACATATGGTCACTCTTACAAATATTGTCCACTTGTTCAATGTGGAGTATTATGATTTGGTTTTCAAATTAGTATTGATCTTACTGAGAATCATTTACATTTTCCTGTTGAGCCAGCAAACTGTCAATTATCAGGAAAACTGCGTTCAAATTGGTCTGCTTTTATGATACTGTAATCTTCTAATTAAACCTGTATAGGAGGCTCATTGTGCCCAGCTATTATTTTGATGTAGTAAGAGTACTTCATATTCATAAGTAAAGTTAGCCATTTAGTCATTCAAGGGAAACATTAAAATAGTTGTTCAACTAGCGCACCTTTCAATTAGCCGTGCTTTAAAGTGTACGTTCATATAACAATGCATTTCAAATCCATAAATAAGACATTTGTATTTAATAGACCCTGTTGCAATACTTCGGCATCGTTTTTATTGTATAGTTTTACCATTAAGAAACAGGGCATGCTAAATACAGCGATAGCCTACACTTGTTAGGGAATATTTTTGAAGCAACTTGGGACATAGTGGCGAAGACATAAGGGATGCAGAAGTAATAGTATACTAAGTAACTAGTGGAAATATAGGCTACTAACTTTATCTTAGGTTTAGTGCCCGTTTCTAAATTTAGTGCAGCTACGTGTCGAGAATAAATTTGACTCCGAATCATTAAAAGCATTAGATCAGTATTTCTCAAACCAATCTATCGGAATAACTGAATGAATAAAATAATATAAATACATAATGATAATGTCCAGGATTGTAACTTGTTTGAATCCGGTGTTAACACAGCTAAACATACTTACAACAGCGACATTGGCTCCTCTGCAATGGGAAGAGGAGTGGATTAACCCCACGCAAACTGGCCGGGGTCTTAGAAAGGAGAGCAGAGATTTACACACCGCAGATCTTGCAGCAAACATGGTTTTATATGGATTTATTTCGGATTTATTCGAGGCAAGACGCCGGACCCTTGCAGACGGAGATCACCGCTATGCTCTGCTGTGACAAGGTCGAGCTAGACACCTTACATATTTAAATCTATAGGCCTACACATTCAGTCGACACAAAATGTTTTCAGTCGGGTAGCCTATATAATACGTCTTATTTCCCCCTTTCCCGTCTGTATGTAATTCCAAAATAATAATAATAATAATAATAATAATAATAATAATAATAATAATAATAATAATAATAATAATAATAGAATATAATCTGGAAAATAAAAAAGTTGAATTTCTATGGCTACCGTAACATCACTAAATTAGGAGCCTCTATTACCCATGTGTTTGTCTTGGGAGCAGGGGTGAAAATGAATTAACTGTTGTTTTAAAAGTATTAAACTCGTTATATCAAGAACTAAATAAAGTGGTTTGCAGTTCAGTCTTGGATCAGGGCTCTAGTAATATTAATGCTAAAGCACAACAGGCCAGTGCGCAAAGTGAGTCCAACGTCTAAGAAGAAATGCGCTTGTTCGCGAAATGATACGGTAGATTTTAAGACGTTTGAAATAGCTAGACTGTTACTACAGCGGCATCTAGTGTGTGGGAGTAACAATGTGTTACTGTGAACTTTTTAACTTTTTTGTATTCTCAGACCGTTTTTATCAAACGTCAAATTCATGTGTTACTACTACAACTACTACAACTACTATTATTGTTGTTGTAATTATTATTTGCATTAGTCAAATACATCTCAAACAATAGTTGGGGAAGTAGAGGTGCAGTCTGGTAAAGATATTAATGATTTATTGCTTAAGTTTGAACATGAACATTTACCCGTTTTAAGTGTCTTAAGCACAACCCTCCTTTCATAAACATTCACAAAAAAGATACGGCTGAAAAAAAGATACACAATTACCTTAAAGTCATTCTTTAACATCAAGCAATACCCTAAAGATGCATCAGCTCTTTCAAATAATCAAAATGAAAAGGGAGATGGTCTTGGTTTCATTCGCCTGACCAAGAACAGTTTAGTCCAGTGCTTCTAAAAGTGTGGTCCGTCAGTCCTTCAGGTGGTCCACGGACTGATGCTAATGCAGGTTGATTCAGAAAATGATGTTTATGTATTTTTCTTTGACATTAATTCATATTTTACTTAATTTAATTCAAAAAATAATTTGGGTAAACTACCCTGATTAAATCAATTCAACATTTTCTGATTTGAATTGCCAATATTTATGTTTTTACTGACTGAATTAAAGACAAGGTAAGCATAGTGGTGCTTTTAGGGTTATGTGTAATGGTGGGATACATTACATTTCATTATTTGCATTAGCAGACGCTCTTATCCAGGGCGACTTACATTTGTACCCATTTATACAGCTGGGCATTTTACTGTAGCAATCTAAGTGAAGTACCTTGCTCAAGGGTACAACAGCACTGAACCCACAACCTTCCAGTTGTTGAACAGTGACAGCTCAGAGGGTGATGGGAGGGCAGTTGAGCACCAGAGCACCATGGTGCCCGCTCCCCCCCAGAAGAAGGAGGTAGTTATAGTAGGAGACTCAATTCTTAGACTTGTAGATCACACAGTGTGTTCTAGTGACAAGGAGACCTGCATGGTATCTTGCCTGCCTGGTGCTCAGGTTGCAGATCTCCCTAAACTAGTAGAGTATAAGGAACAAGATGTTAGACTTGGAAGCCACAGTGCTAGCATGTGACTATGATGTTGTAGGAGTGACAGAAACATGGCTTACAGAAAATGATGGGGATGAATACAAGTTGGAAGGATACACACAGTTTAGGAGAGACAGGCAAAATTGAAGAGGGGGTGGGGTAGCATTATATGTGAAAAATGACATTGAGGCAGAAGAACTCATATTAGATCCCAGTAACGGAACAGAATCTTTGTGGGTGAAACTTTTGAACAAGAGATCTGGAGGATTAGCGGTAGGAGTGTGTTACAGGCCACCAAACTCAGATATTCAGAAAGATGCTGCATTGTACAGTGTAATCAGGACTGCATGTAGCAAGGATGTGGCTGTTATAATGGGGGATTTCAATTTCCCAAACTTAGAATGGGAAAGCCCAGCGGGGATTACAGAAGCAGAAATAGAAATGGTTGAGATGGTAAATGACTGCTTTCTAACTCAATTTGTCAGGGAACCAACCAGAGAGAGTGCATGTATTGACTTGATATTTTCAAATGACCAAGATAGAGTCAGGGGGACAGTAGTTAGAGCACCAATGGCAAATTGTGATCACAATATGGTTAGCTTTGAGGCATTCTTTCAAAAAACAAGGTCCAAGTCTAAAACAATGGTCTACAATTTTAGAAAAGCAAACATTGAAGGTATGAGGCGGCACTTAGAAGAGGTAGACTGGAGCACACTGGATACAGAGTCAGTTGAAAATGGATGGGTATATTTTAAGAATATACTACTTGAGGCTCAGGAGCAATTTGTACCAAAACGTAGCAAATTGAGGACCAAAAAACACTGGCCAAAATTGTTTAATAGAGGTATGCAAACAAATATCAAGAGAAAGAAAATGTTGTATAGCGCATACAAAAGGGATGGTGATGAAACAAAATACATAGAATATGTTGAGCTGCAAAGAGATCTTAAGAAAGGGATCAGGAAAGCAAAGAGGGAAATAGAAAGAAACATAGCTCTTGGAGCTAAAACCAATGCAAAGAGCTTTTTTCAATACTACAACAGCAAGCGGTCAATAAAGGAGGAAGTGAAACAGATAAAGGGCAAAAATGGAGGTATCTTGTAAAACGAACAAGATGTGGCAAATTTTCTAAATGAGTATTTCACAGAGGTTTTTACAAAAGAAAAAACAGATAACATGCCACAGGTTGACAATCAGTCCAGTCAAACCCTAAGAGACATCAGGATAAATGAGGAGGAGGTACTAAAGGGACTAGCAGAATTAAAAACCAACAAATCACCTGGGCCAGATGGGATATTTCCAACAGTACTTAAAGAAATGAGGGAAATTATTTATAGGCCACTAACTCAAATATTCCAAATGACACTTAGAACAGGGGATGTGCCAACTGACTGGAAGACAGCAAATGTCATACCAATCCACAAGAAAGGGGACAAAACTGAGCCAGGAAATTACAGACCAATCAGTCTCACCTGCATCACTTGTAAAATGTTGGAAAAAATGATTAGACAGAAAATAGAGAAGCATCTTAATGAAAACCATGTTCTTGGAAATAGTCAACATGGGTTTAGACGAGGCAGATCATGTCTTACTAATTTATTAGAATTTTTTGAACATTCAACTGCAGCTGTAGATCATGTGAAAGCATATGATATGATATACTTAGATTTTCAAAAAGCTTTTGATAAGGTTCCACACCAAAGACTGATCCTCAAATTGGAAGCTGTAGGCATTCAGGGTAATGTAAGTAGATGGATTATGAACTGGTTGATGTCTAGGAAACAGAGGGTGTTGATTAGAGGAGTTGCTTCTAACTGGAGTGAGGTTGTTAGTGGAGTTCCACAGGGATCAGCCTGTGCTTTTTCTAATCTATATTAATGATCTGGACTCTGGGATAGTTAGCAAACTTGTCAAATTTGCAGGTGATACTAAAATAAGTGGCTCAGCAGATACAATCTTGGCAGCACAGGCTATTCAGAGGGACTTAGATAATATTCAGTTGTGGGCCGACACCTGGCAAATGAAATTCAATGTGGACAAGTTCAAGGTAATACATGCAGGTAACAAAAATGTCCACTATAATTACTCTATAGGAGGTACAGATCTAGATGAAGTAACGCATGAGAAAGACCTAGGAGTCTATGTGGACTCCTCACTTTCTCCATCCAAACAATGTGGGGAAGCAATAAAAAAGGCAAACAGAATGCTAGGGTATATTGTCAAAAGTGTAGAATTTAAAACAAGGGAAGTAATGTTAAGACTACAATGCACTAGTTAGAGCTCATCTGGATACTGTGTGCAGTTCTGAGCTCCACACTTCAAGAAGGATATTGCTGCTCTAGAGGCAGTTCAGAGGAGAGCAACCAGACTTATTCCAGGTCTGAAGGGAATGTCCTACTGAGAGACTGAGGGAACTGAACCTTTTCACCCTGGAACAGATGAGACTACGTGGGGACTTGATCCAAGTCTTCAAAATCATGAAAGGCATCGACCACATCAAACCAGAGGAGCTTTTCCAGATCAGCAGGGATACACGCACCCGGGGACACAAATGGATATTGGGCTTCAAGGCATTCAAAACAGAAAACAGGAAACACTTCTTTACACAGAGAGTCGTCACAATCTGGAATAAACTACCCAGCGATGTGGTAGAAGCTGAAAGTTTGGGAACATTTAAAAATAGACTGGATAGGATCCTTGGATCACTTAGATATTAATGGACACCAAACGAGCACGATGGGTCGAATGGCCTCCTCTCGTTTGTAAACTTTCCTATGTTCTTATGTAGTTATGAGTCCAGAGCCCTAATCCTAACTCCACAGTGCCGCCCCCCAAACAATACCTTATAGCAGCATTTCAATAAATTACAATGTCTATGTTCCAGTAATATTAATCATTTAGAGATAAGCAGATGCATTTTGTCACCAGGGTTGGGTGGTCCATGGAAAAGGTTGAATTAACTGATTAACTGGTCCACAGGCCTAAGGAGATTGAGAAACACTGGTCTAGTCTAATTAGCAGATATCAAGAAGGCTAGCTTTAATGGTTAAACAAATCATCTTCAAAAGCTAAGCAAAACAAACAAAAAAACAAGAATTCTGAGTGTGAGTTAGTTAGATTTGTAATTATGTTCCACTCAATTAATAAAAATGCATGGAACATCCACAACTATGCCTCATGGGTTAACAACAAACTGAGCCAGGTGTTGCTGGGCTTTTCTCAGCCGTTCCATACTACACTTCAAGGCATGCCTTTCTTGGGCGATTTCTCCATTCTCCCGTAGCAGTTGCTCCACATTGGTGTCTTGCTTTTCTCCTATCAGCTCCAGCATGGAGGTCTGTACATTGCTGATGTACTGCTGCACCATGTGGTATTGCAGTATCAGTGGAATCTGGTTTGCCAGGCGGTCAGAGGCAATCTGGAGTAACAGAAACACAGTGGTGGTTTCAGACAGTGATACCATTATGAACAACACAAAAAATAAGCAATTTATATTAAGAAACTTGCTGGCTTGTTGACATCTAGGCTAGGAATAAATGAAAACTTTGATGCTAATAGTTTACAAACAGTACAGAACAGTACAGAACAGTATTCATCTGGAAAAAGTACAATCATTCCTGGCATCGAGCTGAATTCGAGCCATGGACAGGAAATAAACTTCTCTGCCACACGTTCTATCTTCTGCAGTACAACAACAGTTTCTAAAAAAAAAACAGCAGGTGGAAGCACTATGAAGAAGCCAAATAAGAACTGGAAAACTAATTACACACCTACAATACATAAAATAATGATATGAGGCAATAAATCCCTTGTTTAAGGTTTATTTTTACCCTGTGACCGGCTCCCCCAATCACTGTGTCCGCGCAGGGTTAACCCTTGACCCCAAAATCCAATATTTCTCGCTAACTATAATCTGATCCCCAAACAATCTGCCCCACCCCTTAACACACAGAATTGACAGATAGACGCACATCGCAGTCTCCACCCACAAACACAGTACCAGATCACTACAATATGTTATGCTACATTTTGTGGGGCAGTTTTATTTCAAGTTAATATATTTTTCATATATTTGTCTGTTTGGGTTTTATTTTAATTTGTGTACTCAACCAGGTGTCTGGTTACCATGTATATCTCTTGCTTCTGCATACACCCTGTTATATGTATATACTAGAGTGGAAAATTAGTCGATTTGAAACTAATATTAGTGGACATTTCAATAGTTTTATTATTAATAGCAATAGAAAGAAAAATAAATGATCTACCTTAAAGTATGCATTAACGTGATGGGCCATCTCTCTTATGTCAGTGTTAGTATGAAATGGAGAAACCCCTCTCTGTTTGGTTACAGCTAATTGGTAGCTGTAAAGGCAGTCCTGGGAGTAGACCATTTTCTCCATTTTAAACTGCTGCCGTGTAATTTCCTCAGATGTCTTCTCCTCTTGTCCCCGCAGGTCTTCGATGCAGACCTCCAGAAATAAATACACATTAAAAGGTAATTATTCATCATGTGTCTTTCTATGTGATGATGACTACTGTTCTGTCATTCCAAGTAATATTAGTGCAATGCAAAAATAAATACATAAAAAATAATATTGTTTAGATGTCAAATTGTAATTTTCAGTTCAGTGAGTTTGTTGTTTCTTGACTTGAAAATATGTGGTTCTAAGGTTGTGTCAGTGTTCGGCATAACCATTTTGTGTAAACAGATCCATAGCTTGTTTTGATGAATACGTGTTTCAAAACATTATTTTCCATATCAAAACCCAAAACCCAAACCAAACCAAACCAAGCAGACCAAAACTATGGTCTTGCTGATCAGTTGTGAAACAAATAATACTGAGTGATAATATATTTCAACATATCTCTCTTGGATCCGTGCTACCATGCTGAACTGGCAAAAATAAAAGAAGGCTGTAGGAAGACATTACAACAAGGGAACTCTGAGGCAGGTGCAGATGCACAGGACCCTGCTCCATACCATCCTGCCCAAAGGAGGCATTGGCAAGTCTCCTTGGAAAAGGAAAAGCACAAAGATCCTTCTAAATCCAGAAAATGTAGTTGTTGGTATTTCTCGCCAAAAAACTTTAAATGTTTTTATTTTTCAAGTTTTATTTAAATATATGAATAAAGTGTAATTAATTTGCAATCCATATTTATTATGATTATTATGATATTAAATAAAAATATTGTCATGAATATGGATTTTTCCACCAGACAATTCCATCAAAGGATTCAGTTACTAAGTGTCCTTCACCCCATGTTGAGAACTGACAGCCATAAATACGTCAGGCTCCTTTACATGAGGAATTGCAATGTGCAGGCAGACCGTTCTCAGGCATAATGCCTAACAATGCCATCCACTAGGGACAGTCCCTTTAAAATACAAGGAAGCACACTGTTTCTAAGAATGTTTATTTAAACAGCGGCACAAATTGTCAACGTGTGTATCAATAAAAGGATGAGAGTCCCCCAAATACACAATCTTGATGAAGGATGCTTGCATTCTTATTCTGTAAACTGGTATTCTGATAGCACAGAACTACTAATGTTTTTGTTAAACTAGACTTTTTTCTTTTTTTATCTGATATTGCCAATACTGATAACAATAGGTTGCGTATGCAACCCCGGTTATCTGAAAAAGGAAGCACTGCCCAAGGGGGCGGGGTTTCAGCGCACTTCCATAGGAACCCGATCGAAACATCACTCTATCAAAGCTGCCATTGGCCCCTGTGCCACAGACCATTGAATAACACACAGCTGGCTAGTTCACTATGTAGCTACAGCTGGACATAACAGTATACACAGCGTGGCAGCAGGAACATTCATGCTGCATCCGCGCAGCACAGGAAAAACATGTTCACTGAACGGTATAAAGCACCCAGCTCCATGTGCTGTCATAACAACTAAACACATCGCGCGGTGCAGGAAGCAAATCATGCACCACCACGTGACACGGGAGCAGTTGTCACCTATTAGCACAGCTAATGCAGGACAACAGCAGGCTCTACCATGACCATCAAATCATAACATTGTGGTGTGCACGAAACCATTGATGCACTCTTCTTATAACATGGGAGCACTGGCCGCTTGCTCCACTAGCTCAGCTAGGAACAAGGCCACACCAGCTCTACAATGTTGTACAAATCAACAACAATATATATCGCGTGGCAGCAGGAACATTCATGCCACCTGCACACAGCACAGGAGCATCCAACTCAACTGAATAGTACAGAGTGGAAGAGCTCTATTGTGCTGACAATTAGGTTTCGGTCCTGTTCTCTCTCTACACTCGCTTCCTGGGCCCCCTCATTGCATCCCATGGTTTCTCCTATTACTTCTATGCTGATGATGTCTTTTCCCTCTTCTGACCCTCTCATCCCCTCTCGCATCGCTACCTGTTTGTCTGCTATTTCCGCCTGGATGCATTCGCACCACCTCAAGCTCAACCTCTCCAAATCGGATCTCCTGTTTTCCCACACTCTTCCTCACCTTCTGCTGACCTCCCCATCTCGATCCCCTTGGAATCCACCACACTCTCTCCTTCTTCTTCCACTAAAAATCTAGGAGTCACCCTCGATCCTGCGCTCTCCTACACCCAGCACATCACCACGCTGACACGCACCTGTAGATTCTTCCTGAGCAACATACGCCGGATCCGTCCCTTCCTCACCGAATACTCGACTCAGCTGCTCGTCCAGTCACTGGTCCTCTCCTGCCTGGACTACTGCAACTCCCTCCTGGCCGGCTTGCCTGTAACTACTACCCACCGCTCCAGCTCATCCAGAACTCTGCGGCTTGTCTGGTATTCTCTCTGCCCCAATTCGCACACGCTACTCCACTGCTCCGCTCCCTCCACTGTCTCCCAATACCGGCACACATTCAGTTCAAAACACTGACTCTCACCTACCGCTGTCTCGATCTTTCAGTCCATATGGTGTTTCAACTGTTAAACTCCTCAAAATGAATGAGCTATAAATATGTTCTTCTCCAACCACCAGACCCACAGTTCATATGATAGGCTATAGCTTAACGAATAATATAATACATATAGCCGACAATATGGGCTTTGTAATCAAATTAGTAATTGTGAAAGATTTATAATCATGTTGATTGGTGAAACAAGCTATTTTCTACACATAATATATTCATTATTATTATTATTTATTGTATAAGATTTGCACCTGACAAAGCTCTCGTCTGACCAGCTCAGCGAGTTTCTAACTTTGGAATTCAATCCTGATCACGTTGCAAACCCAGGTCTCGGCATCAATGACTTGTCAGCATTTTAAATACTTTCGTATGTCACCACATCGTTTCTCAGACCTGCTGCAGCGCCTACAGCGAGGCATTGTACACCAGTCACCAGAGTGCTTGGCCGCGGCTCTTAGAATCACCCTGCTCAACCAATTAGCGCTGGCCTGACGTGCAGGACACAGAGATGCAGACAAGGTTGAGATTTTGGAGGAGTGCATGTCAGCGCCTCTGCGGGCTACGCTTACCCACAAATCCCTGCTCTACGTCGCTACACAGAGACGTATACGCGACACCAGCTTCAGCTAAGCTGAGTTCAGTGGCTCAAATGGGGCTTGGGAAAGTGCGTCCAGCACTACATCAAGACACCATGTGGGCAGTGAAGGGATGTGAGGAGGCCGCAGCCGTCAAGCTCCCTTTAGAAACTGCACAGCCAAGAAATGAGGCCCAGGGGGCTCGCCATCAATCCGGACATGACAAGCGGAGATGGCCGCTAGATACACTTTGAGCATGGATGGGGACTTGCCCTGGTCCAACAGCTCTTGTAAAAACTGTAATATGACCTCATAGAGGGAGCTCTCGCCGGCTGAATAGTGGCTACTACCGCGCCTGACAGACCCCAGGCAATCAGTCATTCCCGCCACCATCGTAACGCCTCCAGCCTCCAGCATGCCGGAGTGACTGTGACTCGGTGTGAATAATCGCGGCGAGGATGCATCTGTAAAGACTCGAACCACCCCTGCAGCGTCTTCAATCGGAGGAGGCCGAGGGGGAGGGTCTGTGATGCTACCGCTAGGAGGCCCAGCAGCCTCTGGCAAGGGGACACCCTGACATGAGCTCTAAGTCAGAAGAGGGAGAGACACGCGTATATAGAGACAACCCTTTCTGCGTTATAGGCCGAAGGAGGGAACAGCAAACTCGAACGTTCTGCCCTCTTAGGCGAAGCTGAGGAACTTCCTGTGCACCTGCACAACAGGATTGTGAAAGTAAGTAACTTTCAGATCCACTGAAATGAACCAGTTGACCGGGCCTGACAGCCTGGGACATGGTTCGCAGGTTGAGCGTGCTGAAGCGCAAAACCCTGAGGTGGCGGTTCAGGCGTCTGCAATCCAAGATGGGGCGGAAACCACCACTTTCCGTGGGAACTAGGAAGTGTGAGGATGAGAATCCCCCGTGCTGCCCCAGTGGTGGCGCCTCACAAATTGCCCACTTCTCCAGGAGAGCGGCGATCTTGACGCGAAGTGCCACACACTACCACGGGTCCCTCACTCACGGCCACACCTCGCCTCAGAAGAGGGGTGGATGGGCCTGAAATTACGGGAAGTAGCCAACTGTTATAGTTTGGAGTTGCTGGGAGGTGTACAGGTGGGCCAAAGACCCAAAAAATATCACAGGGTCGAGGTTCAGGAGGGGGAGGGGGTGGAGGTCTGCCAGCCATCCTTCTGAAGCATGTCCTGCTGGACCACTGGGGATCAGGACATAAGGCCTGGCGCCCGGCTGCCGTCTGGGGCACCTGCCTGCTGGTTCAAAGATCAGCAGGGGGGCGGGATTGCTGCCTGGGACGCTGCCTGGGAGCCAATGTCGAGAGACATTGAGCTCCTGAAGGCTGCCTGCGAGGCTGGCTGCCTGCCTGCGAGGCCGAGGGTGTAACCGGGTAGACCCTGGCTCGCTGCAGGGACTGATCCCTCTCCTGGGGAGTGCGCATCATCTCTTCCATGATAGGGGCGACGCCTGTGATGCAGTGACTGGGGCAGGGGCAGGTAAAGGGCCAGCAGGCTTTCGGTGTTACGCAGGCGAGGTGCTTGGCCTCCAGCCTTGTAGGCCCTCCGGAGCAGGGTCTCCATCACGCGACATTGTCAGAACAGGCCAAGTCACGTGACTCCGCGGACAGCGGGGTTAAGGAGACCAGCGCAGCGAAGGTGGAGTTTACTCGGGGGAAGTCCACCAGGCCCGCTTCAGCCACACCCTGGGTTCTGGCATAGGCTTCCACCACCAGCAGAAGGACCGATGTGGGCTGCTGCGGTCGGTGCTCCCTCTCGAACCTGGAGCGTGGGGGGGCGGGGTCAGAGGGCCAGGGGATCTGCAAGCAGTCCACGGCCCTCCAGATCACCGCCCAAAACTCATGATCCTGACTTACAGGAACAGGGGAAGTGTTGTTGCTCAATGGAGTTGGAGGGGATGAGGCCGGTTCCCCCTCCATGAGCTCCGCCTCTGATTTCAAACCCGCGTGCGGGCTGAGTAATAGGCGGTCCTCCTCCCAGAATACCTGTCTGCTGTCCTTGTCCATAGACAGGGCAGAGAGGCTCCCCTCAGAGTCCCGTGGTACATGGGCAGGCAGTGGAGACTCGAGATGTGGGGAGGTCAGGGTCTGGGCTGCTGCTTGTGTTGCCTGTGCAGACAGGAGGGCGCAGATGTGGTCCATCCTGCTATTCAGGGCAAGGATGGCCTCATCTCTGCCTCTGTCTGTGAAGCTTGTTCTTCGTCCCCGATTGCGTGATGGGGAAGGGGCTAACGACGACACAGAAGAGGGGGAGGGAGCCCGGGGGTGTCGCTTCGCCACTTTTCCCTGTCAATCACGTGCTTGAGTGAGATCTCGCCCACGTGAGGTGCTACTCCCCAGAGTCCAGGGTCCGCGGGGGCCGAGGGTAGTACACCACCAGCTGTAGCGGGATCTAAAACCGAGGCCTACACACCGTAGCAGAACCGGTAGTCGCAGCCAAATTGCGCCCGCTGTCAATGCCCTGACAGACGGGGCATAAGACTTCCCCACTCCAGGCGGCCAAGGTGCGCTGGCCGCAAGTGGCACAGTGGCAGGGGCGAGAGGAGCTCATCACAGAGCGCCGAGCGCAACTCACGTGCACAGGGAAACGTGCAGCAGAGGCGCCAGTCAATGTTTGCACCGGGGGCACACAACAACTGAAACGCCTCTGCAACAACTGGAGCGCCTAGCGAGCCCGCCACTGTAATTGCGTCTCCACCCGGCAACGTTTATATACACGGGGGTGCTGTGACACCAACCACACACAAGCGCTTCGACACCAACCACACGCAACCTTGCTGTTGCCGGATTGAATACTGTGTATACCAAGCACCAGGTGCTGGATACAAGTGCCGCGTAGGCCCGTAGGCTTTACCACACCGTGTGTGTCGGGAATTCCCGGGGACAACAGGTGACGTGGAGTCCGGGGTCCACGGGGGCTGAGGGTAGTAGACCACCAGCCATAGCGGGATCTAAAACCGAGGACTACACACACGGACTGGGAGGGCTAGCAGATTTTACTTCTGCTGCTAGCACTCCTGCTGTGAAGGGAATAGATCCTGTGGAAGAAAAGCCAACACAGCAAGCAGTCGGAATATATATATCACTATATAAACACAACTATTATTTTTAAAAGGCTTTTCTTGTGAATGAAACTGAAGCCGAAAGTGCAGCCGGACCTCCGGTGCGTAGACGGGACAGAATCGGGATTAGCTATCAATAACAACTAAACACACACAAGACAGAGACAATGTGTAGCGAAAACAGTGGTGAACCGTTCAACAATTCACTATGAAGTGAGCCACACAGCCGAAATACGCAGTTTGAATGTTTATACAAACACAGACACAGAGAGCTTACGTTCTCGAGTCCAGTGAAATGGCAAAAGAGGACGAACCTGCGCTGACGTCACATTTTATAGAACAGGACGTGGAAGGGACCTGTTCTGAGTGACGAGTGCAGGGGCCAATGGCAGCTTTGATAGAGTGACGTTTCAATCGGGTTCCTATGGAAGTGCGCAGAAACCCCTCCCCCTTGGGCAGTGCTTCCAACTTGAAAGATAACCTCAAATTCTATGTTTCTCCTTAGAGCGGGAATTGCCAACCTGTTAACAATGTTCCTGTTAAAGAAATAGTTAAACGAATCCCAACTGCAGAAACAAAGAAATGCCATACTTTTGCAGCTCTCAAAAGATTTGGAAAAGCTTCAAAATGGTTGGTGGCAATCTTGTTGACGTCCGCACGAATGAGGTCTGAAAAAAAAGAAAAGGTACAGTATATCATTATATAGTACATATTTATATCAGTTTATTTAGTGGGTATATTAGATGTTTTATTAGCTTATTGATTAGTTATTAATATCTGACACAGACACAGACACAGACAAGTGAAGTAGAACAATCTGTTTGACAATTTCCAATGCTTGTACTTAATTTAATTATAAAAAAAACATGTTTTTCTTGTTCAGTTTTGTTTAATTACAAAAATAAATGTGTCATATATAAATGGCCCATCCTGTACAACATATCAGTTTTAGGCTGTTACAAAATGAGCATAACATGAAACAATGAGAAAGTTATGTATTGACTCTTTACAGATGCAGAGGAAAAGAAAAACACCAATTTAATTCTGATCTTTTGTTTGTTCAGAGACAGATACAATCTTTTCCCCACCTGTAATGCTTTTTAAGACCCGGACAGCGGGTTCCTCCATGTCATCAATGTGCTGCTTTACAATGACCTCGAACGTCTTGTAGTTGATGAAGCCGGGCAGCTCCTTGCCTCTGTACATCCTGCTGTATTCTTCCACCTCATCCCGCAGGTGCTCCTCCACTGCAGCCAGAACACAAGCAAGGGAAAAAAAGAGTTTGCTTGCACCCAAGCTTTTCAATTACATTCAACAACATTCAGTCTGATTTCCACCTACATCTAGTGGCCTTCCTGTCCAGTTGTTGTTTCCACTTTTGAAACTCTTTGCGTATCTTTGTGAAAAGCCGGCTCTCTTCAGCCTCAACAGGCTCTTCAGCCCGGGCTACTTCTGACAGGTTGTCATTGAACTTCCGGATTTTCTAAAATAGAATATGAAAATTTTAAAAATAATATTAAAAACATTTTTAGTATAATGAAAAATAGTGTTCAACAGTGGTGTGCCATTATAGATAATTAGGCCTGTATTCAGGGCAGTAAAAAAACAAACTTATAAATATCACTTAAAAGGAGGTAAGACTTGTCAGTGTTAATTAACTAACCTTTTAATTTTAATGCACCCACTGATTTATATAAATCTGAAATCGAGTACAATTCTGTTTATTAAGACTACATTATATTTATTTGTGGGTAGGTCATTCCACCATTTAGGGGTGAGGGTGAAAAAGGTGCGGGCTCTGGAGGAAGGGGGCAGAGGGGGGGTACAGCGAGGCTTCTGGCCTTGGAGTTAGCGAGGAGCAGTCTCGTCAAAACAACGGTGGTCAAGAACCATAGACTTGAACTGGAGGCGAGATCAAATTGAGAGCCAGTGGAAAGGGTGAAGTAGTCAAGTAGCATGAGCAAATCGAGGCAGAGAGAACACCAGTCAAACAGGTGAGATCTGGATGAACTGGATCGCACAGTTAACAGGAGGATGCAGGAGGGCCAGCTATGAGGGAGTTGCAGTATTCCAGGTCAGAGAGAACCAGGGTCTGGACGAGAAGCTGATCCAAGTACTTGGTGAGGTAGGGTCGGATTATGTGCATGTTGCTCAGGAAGTGGAGAAAGGAAAATCAGGAATTTAATATAACGTGTTGTAGTGTGTTCAGGGGTTGGGTTATAGACCATCGCTATGTGTCTGCACGTTTCATCTCTAGCCTACATGACCACTGGAAGCCCCAGGCAACTCCCCCAGCATCAGGACAATGGACAGCAGTAGGAGCTCCCAGCAGCAGCAGCACCATGGACAGCAGAGAACTGTTTACACATTTGTCTGTTTTGCTTTATGTGTGAAAGTGCTATATATCAAGGGAACCCTAAGATAAAGAAAATATTTGCAAGTATTATATGACAGTTTTGTATTTTTAATAAATTATAGAATTGTGCTTTTGAACCAGGACAACGCAGGGTCAAGTGTGACTCCAATATTCTTAGCAGAAGGAGAGGTGGAGAGTGTTGTTGATTTCAGGGGAATTAATTTAGAGAGATCAGAAAAATCATGAATAATAAATATATAATAGAAATCCATAATGTGAGTCAAAGATCTGACAAAAGATAAGATACTGTACAGTGTGAGCACTTGCATTGTAGTGCTTTAAATGTCACTCATAATTGTCTACACTGAATTTCACAGCCTAATTAATTTATTTAATTTAGAGTGTATTTTCAGGTTTGTGTGTGTTCACAGAGCTCACTTCAATCAGGTAGGTCAACTTCTCTTTATCAGATCTTGGTGCTCCTTCTCCATACTTCTTAAGTTCCCTGACGGTCATCTGAAGTTTCTTTTCAATCTGGTTTTCCAGCTGAGGGAGAGATTTCTAGAAACAAAAGCAGCCCTTATTAAAGTGGTTTGCATAGTTTGTATCTTGGTTTTCTATACTCCTACCATAATTTTAACTTTCATATAATTTCCTGTATTTTTACCAAGGTATACAACTGTGAAATCTGAATGATGAATAGTTACTCTAATTGTGAGGAATAGTGACAGCACTGAGAATGGACTGCTTAGAATACCTAATTTAATATAATAAAAATTTAAGTTAATATTCATAGCACACTATATAGGGGTGCATTCAGCCTAGTAGGTTGTCCAATTCATTTGTTTCAGAAAAGGTCCCCTGTGATCAATTTTCACAACATATGAAAAAGTATCAGTGAAGTGTTGTTTTAGGAACACATCACATTCAGATATTCAAAAAATAAATAAATGCTGATTGTCAGTGGGGTCACATTAACTGATATGAACCAGTTTAAATCCAAATCTATCATGTATAATTCCTTTTAGGTTGTGAGAAACTGTCAGTTTTGCAGCTGTACATTTTACTGCCGCTCAAAGATATTCTAGGGATGTTTTGTATAGGATAAGAGAAGCTGTAGTTTTATTTATTTATCTCAAGAACAATGTAGGCTATAGAAAAAGTGTTATTCTCTTAGTTCAATAAAGATTTAACTCATGTTATTTATCAAAACATCAAGTTTAAAAAAAATACTGAACTAACCAGTAATGCATGAATTTATATCTCTTTTGCTGGAGAAGCAAAGATTATTCCAGTATAAATTCACCTCTCAGATATCAAAAATGCTTCAGATATTGCCATATACATTTTTATGTAGCTTATTTGTATTTACTGGTTTCAAATATCCTTGGACTCTTGTCCTTATTTCTCCCTTCGGGCAAAGCCAACCTCATACTGAATTAACTACACATGAAGTCTGTCCAGTAAATTTAAAACGCTTGTGTATAGGTATACATGCATTCCCGGCCTGAAACAACTAGAAAAGGGTGTTGAGACAACACCTAGAAGACGTCTAGGATAATATACTGTAGTAATTTCCTATTTCAGCAAGTATACATTTAAAGCCTAAGGATAAACTGGGGAATAGTAGAAGGAGGAGGAGGTATGGCCTACTGCCACAGAGAAACCTTACACAAATGTGGTCAACCAGCTCCTTGGTCAGCCTTTCAGCCAGGAAGGGAACAGTGGCTTTCTTAGTATCCAAAAGTGGTCTGCAACGGAGAAAACAGAGAAAGAATGTAAAACTAATTACTGTTCAATGTTTAACTCTCTGCATAGCCTTTCTGTTGTACTTCTTGCCTTTTCCCATTTTAAAGACGTACTCCACTTAATACTGTGGTTCTTCTGCTGATGAAGGGTTCTACACTAAGACACTTCAGCCTTGACTAGGTCAAAACTTTGACCAATCTGCAAATTACAAACTTCTACCCAATTGTGTTTTTTGTCAGCAGGCCCTTTCTACTACTTTTAACTACAGTATTAGATATTATATCATTAGGGTACACATTTACAATTCATGGTTTGCAAGTTTATCAATATTGTGATTTGGTCTAGGGCCTAGACTGACAAAAAAAATATTTGTATGTTTTGCCAGTGAGAATCTGATAAATAAATTATATTTGATACCACACATTCACTATATCCTTGCCTGAAATGAAGGTGATCCTCAAAGAAAGCCTTTTCATTATTGATAGCTTCAGCCAGTGTCTGATTTGCATTGATGTCCTTCTGGCCACGGCACTTCACAATCATGTAACCCTTCTTCAGAGGGATGACTAAATTGCGCATGACATCCACAATCTTCACTTCAGTGCCCTCGTCCACCAGGTCTGGCTTTGTCAGGATCCCTTTAAAATGTTTAATTAAATACCATAATGTTACTTCTATAGAGGAATAGAAGTTCAATCGTCATGTTGAGTTATCTGACTTGACATGCACATTACACTAACATTTGAAGCCACTCTTGGAACTGTATAAAACTATATTTTGTGGAAGCCTCCCATAATTTACAAACATATCTGGCTGCTTTTTGAATATTAAAAATATATGAGATATATATTTTACTCTGTAATCCATATATTTATTTATATGTATATATTTATCTTGTAAACACATGGTAGAAATTCACTTCACTACAAATTTTGAATCTATTAAATATCTTTAAAATAAGATGTACAAAACAATAATTAAGTATATCCAATGTATTTTTAATATAAAAAAAATGGTAATTTTGCAAATATATGTTAGTTCCATATGGGCTGCTATTTTTAAAAACACTAATGCTTTATATCTGACATTTAGTACAGTAGTACAGCCATAGCTCCTTGGACATACCAGAATTTGTGCTGGGCCATTGACATATCCTTTGACTTACAGACATCACATATGATGATGTGATGAATCTGCACTTCCTCAGATACAAATACATAGGTATTTAAATATTGATTCATAATATTGTTCACCAGTATATTACACTCATCTTTACTGACATAGCATATTGGAATGCAGAGAACATAACGTAATCCAGTCTTACCCAGTGTCCTCTCTCCTGAGGGGTCAACCTCCTTGGCCATCTTCAAAGCCTCTGTGGTGGCAATGTCAACATTACATGGAACCACCACTAAACTAATGGTCTCTTGTTTATCTATATGCCTCCGGATCATTCCTTTAATCTGGAAAACCACAAATAATGCAATCATACATCGGGGTAATACTGTTGTAGGTGATACTTAGATAAATCACTACAGTTTACTAAATGTAGGTAATTATATTGTTGCTGGGAACATAATAAAGTATAATGAACCTTTTTGAAAATGCAACCCCAGAGTTAAGATAAAAAGCACATCACAATGTCTTCTAATATTACACTGAAACAGGTTTCAGAAGCTTTGGCCGAGTGTAATGTATTCAGATTTGGCTAGAACTTGCTGGGCTGAGGAAACAAATAAATCTTTGTTACCCGATTTCCAATGTCTTTGGGCTGGTTACCAACAGCTACACGGGCAATCCCTGGGAGGTCAATGAGGGTCAGATCAGGGACTTCACTTGAGATGATCTCCAGGTTGATCTTTTCATCACTGATTCCATCACCTTTGCCAGCAATGATATCTTGTGCTGAAAGAAGTTGAACGCTATATTAGTACAATGCTATTGTGCTCAAGGTCAGATCCAGAGCTGAAGCTACAAAACCCCGGAGCACTGCCAGCCAAGATGGCGGTTCTAATGCGATCAGGGTCTGACCGTACATGCTACATAAGCAAATAATTAGATAAATTATGTAATATAGACCTAATTTGGTATGAAATGTAAGTAACTGGGCACCCTTTTCATGGATAAACATGAATGGTTCAAACCATTCTCTCCCTTGAGCAAAATACAGTACTGTATAGTTAAAAAGTTTGACTGACACATCAACACATGACCTCATGTGTTGATTACTTAAAACTTATTAACTGGAGACTATAACAATGCTTTTTAGTGAGTATAAAAATCTGCATTTTTGGAGAGAGAGAAAAACAGCAGGAAAAGGAGATGAGTACACAAGGGATAGTGGTGTAACCAGGCAGGAGGAAGAATGTCTTTGTTAGGCAGAACCAGGCTGGTACCTAAAATAAATACAAATTGATGGCATTGTCGTGAATTGTCAATAGGGTTCTCTTTTTGAGGTTTGAGCCAGGACAGATGTCTTTCTGCTACTTCCATCAACTTTTAAGCATGTGCAACTCACAGCAAAGGGAAGATTCTCTACAGGAGCTCCCAGGGTAAGGACAAGTGTGGCTTATCTCTAGGTGAGAAGGACTATAACAGCACAAGTATCAGATCCCATTGGATCTTTCCACTCAGTAGCCAAGGTACTAACCTTTACGGATCTCCTCTTCCACTTGTGCTGGGCTTCCCAGATATACTTTGATATTATCTCTATAATGAAGTTTTCCCTCCCATGGCATTCCCCCCTTCACTTTCTTGAGTTTCAGTACCAAAGGACAACGGGTTACAATCCCTGAAAGGAAAAAAGCACTCAGATCAGAACTCCAATTAAAGGCTCTTTTGCAGAAAAATCCCCACTAGGACTGTGTGACGGGGTGAGTGAGCACTGGCTGTACTCCACCCTACCAGACACTAGTGGGCTGTGAGCTAACCTGTGAAACCTGTGGTGTCCTAGAGAGAACTCTAACTTCTTGCCAGTTATGAGTAATTTAATAAATTCTGTGGTTGGACACAAGTCAAAAGACACCCATGTTCCTCCTTGACTAAACAGTTGAGCTTTACATCCAGACTTGCATGTCTAAACACAAATACTCACCAGCCCCTCTGGGCAGAGCCACTCCAGACAGCGCCTCCAGCACTGAACTCTTCCCAGAGCTCTGGTCTCCAATCACAGCGATGGCAGGCAGAGCCAGATCCTTCTCCACCCCCAGGGACCGCAGAGAGTCGATGAGGTCAATGCAGGGCCGCACCTTCTCCTCATATTGCGCATTCAGAGCAGTGTTTGCCTGCTGCATGACAGGGAGCATCACTGCCAGGGGTGGATCGAGGGTGGGGGGGTTATGGTCAGGGGCTCAAGGCCCCCTAAATTTTGGGTCCCAACATTTCAAAAGTTATGCCTTTACTACGCCATTTACAGCATAGTATAGCAGTGATTAATCTCAGTTTCAGCAGCAATCGATGGCACAATGTAGCCACTTGGGGGAAATTTCTCTTGAGGAAAGATCACCTGGAATATAGAGGAAAGCTCCAAATCCCCTGAGGAAACATGAACTGGAGAAGGCGATCACTGGTTTCAATTCTGATTGAAAGTTTTTCATTCATGATATTCAATGATTGGGAAAAACATTCACACATATAAGAATGCAATGACCCATATAATAGAAGAGTTAAAAATCCATTAAACAATGCATAGTTTCATTTTCTCAGAAATGCTTTAATTTTCACGATATGAGGTGCTCAAAATCGAAATGTTAAGCATTAAATATAAAAGTATATAAGGCACCAAGATTCTCCAACTTTTAGTTTTTGCTTCCTTGGGCTCCAGAATCAACAATCAATAAAATAGCACATCCATGCAGCACATATGTGGATTACAGACCAGATTAGCCTCAAAAAACAAGTTAATCCCTACTGTATTGGAAGTCTATGATACTGAATTGGAAGTGTAACAACAAATAATGGCAAAGCATACAATGGTAATAATTTCCTTTCTGTATTTGTAATTCAGTACTGCAAGCATTACTGAAAATGTCACAGTAAAGGATAGTTTTCTGTGTTAAGACTAGAAAGAGTGCAATGCAATCCATTGATTTATGGTTGTCAGTGCTTTTACTTCAATTCAATTAAGGTTCAATCAAGTAATTGAGAGCTCATTTGGAACAAAAACCAGCAGGCTATGGGGTCCTCCAGGACCAGGGTTGGGGGCCCTGCTGCAAGGGAAACTCACTGTGTAATTCATTTAATTATTTGTGAAATCTCTGATAGTGACGAACTGCACAAGGATGCAGATCAAACCAAAACACCAACCAAACCAAAAACCACTAGAAAGGGGTGGTCTCGGTTAATTCGAAAGTGACCTCGAGTATTTTTATGACATTCTGACAATTTTTCTGCAATGTGAAAGCAAACACATTCTGGTTCCCTTGGAAACTAACTGCTACATACAGCGAACCAAACTGAGGAACTGATGGACTCAAACATTAAAGAAAGTGCAGTACAGTACTTTGCTGGACCGTACAGTACTTCGCTTCGCTACAAAATGTCTTTGCTGAAATAACCGATGCAAACTCTGTTAGTGTTGTTTCTTCTGTGGTTATACAATAGAAGCATCAAATAAAGGAAAGGCAGAGTAAGACCACAGCATGTAAAATGTATTTATTATTATTATTATTATTATTATTATTATTGTTGTTGTTGTTGTTGTTGTTATTGTTATTAGTAGTATTTATTATAAACAGAAACTCTGTTCAATTAAAAAAGTGAGATAGATAAAACAAATAGAATTTTTGTCCGCATAAAGCTGCACAGAGAAATTCAAATTAAATTATATTTTCCTGGTGTAAAACAAACCAAACCTAAACTGAAGGAAATAGTTTGTGTGCAAGTAAACCACAAGTCAAATTATTTTCAAGTGCCTATTTGCTGTAGTTGTTTTGGAACATACAGTGCCCTGAAAACTGATTTTCAGTTTCAGTGTTTGAAAATAAAACATCAAACAGAACGAAATTTCAATTTACCATTTGTAATTCAGTAATACGATAAAACTTGTCAGAGGTCTGAATACTTTTAAAACGCACAGTAGATGGGTGTAAATGAATAGTAACAGACTGGAGAAGTGTCTATGTATGTATGTATATCCCATAGACAAATAAACAAAAAACTCACCATGACATTTTGCACATCTGAGTCTGCAGCTCCAGTTCCAGAAATGGATGTAGTCCCAGAGTTAGTTGCAGGAATGGTGGGAGCTACTGCCTGAAATGTGTGTTTCACAGTTCCGTTGTTCACCATGGCCACAGCTGAACTGGACTTTTTGGGACTTGCCATTGGACCTGTATAATCTGTACCTGTAATAGAGATGTGTACTATAGTATATTAACCTCAGTACTCTTAATTGTAAAACGTTATCAAGAAGATCTCTAAAAATGCAGTTCCCCAATACTGGTGATAAAATAGTCAGTTTCAATAGTCGGGTTTACACGTTTCTATTAAAAAAAAATATATATGTATAAATGCCATAAAAAGGTCTTCCAAAAACTATACAGACATGTTTTCAATCCTGGCCTTCATATCTATTTATATCTATCATATATTGCTAAACAAACAATTTGGTGTTTTGTTTCAACAGAAGGTATTTTTTTAAAGGAGCAATTAACATTACTAGTAGCATGTCAAGAAAAATAATCTGTTGTTATTATAGCAACATCGCTCTTGTACAATGTACATTGTTATTTGTGTCAAGTTCTTTTTGCTCAAAACAATCGAACAGCATTATCAGTTCTCAAATACATCTTCAAGCAATGTTTAAACGTTTTTGTTTCCCTGTATATGGTACGATACAACTTATTTACTTGGAACATCAAGGAATATGAATAGGTCGGTCATTAAACTGGGACTTTTTTTTTTTAATCCTAAGGTAAAAGACTATCAACGCAAACATCTTTTAGTGAGAAACAAAAAGTACTGTTTTGCATTATTTACATTTCACTAACAATACACCTACACGTTCTATTTTCCCTACCTTTCACTTTTTTCTCAACAACTCCAGCGGTCTTCAGATACAAACCTTTCCTGTTTTTATTTTAATATAGCACAATTCACACAACAACCAGACTTTAAATTACTAAATGTTAACAGGCCAATTTTAACCGCGTCACGTCTAGGAAATGCGTTGGCGCTGGCACCTGTAGGCTACTATACATATGGATGTTTTCGTTTTCTTGATCTTTTAATACATCACATAATAAGGGTTATGATTTTATTCATTTTTGTAAACAAAGGGAATGCCGTTCGCCCTCACTTGAAGTGTTATGTAACAAGGGAATTGTTTATTATTATTATTATTATTATTATTATTATTATTATTATTGTTATTATTATTATTATTATTATTATTATTATTATTATTATTATTATTATTATTTTCTTCTTAAGGGTCAACGTCCCCCCTCAATTGCAACTCTTCTACCGACTTTTATTTACCAAATTATAACGGGCCCATCATATCTGAATTTGAAATTAAAATTGTGACTGAAAGGAAATATGACTAACTTTTTTAACTTTAAAGTTTTGTATAGTTAAGATAGTTACGTTTTTTCCTGAACTTGAAATTATATGGAGCCTTACACTGCTTGCTAGCTGCAGCTTGCCTCATATTAGGAAACTGCTCCTTCTCAAAATGGATCTAAAACAATAAATACAGTTTAATAAGAACAACTTGAAACCACAAAACGTAGTACACAACTGACACATCAATTTAGGAGAACTCTCTGTTAACCCAAAATGAAGTGTCTGAACCATCAATAAATGTAGACCTTGTGGTAAATTAAAATGAAACATGAAACACCATGTTCTCACTGTCACAGTTGCTGCCTTGCTTGTTTTAAGTAGTCCATAAATATTTCAACTTCAACCCCCCTACACACACACACACACACACACACACACACACACACACACACACACACACACACACACACACACACACACACACACACACACACACACACACGCAGAAATAGGACAAGTGATAACACTAATGCTACGGTGGTGTCTTGGGTGTATAGACCCCACCTCACCCCTAGGTTCTCAAGCAAGTGACTCAAACAGGAGAGGACCTCTCACACCCAAGTTCTCTCCGCAACAGACTCTTTGGTTTCTCAGGACACCTCACTCGAGAAATAAGTTAAAAATCTTTACTTAAACTAGATGCAACCAGCACAATGGTGTGCAGTGCACAAAGTATGCACTTCTAAATGGGCCAGGTACACTAACAAATACAGTTAAAACTGCATCTAAACTGGGTTGAGAATAAAGGGTACCAATACCAAATGCAAACAATATGAAGAAAAGCTAAACAATTTCCCACACAAGTCAAAGGTATTCAAATAGTCCAAGTCAATAAAACTACTACTAGAGATAGTTGCATCTTCCAGCAGAAAAACATCAGCTTTCACTGTAATTGTCTGCAGCTGTTGTCTCACTCATTGCTTTCTCTTGCTGCACATCCCTAGGCAACCATCACCTCAGGGTATAAACACATCAAGTCTCCACACCTGGTCAGAAGTGGCAGCAGACTGATACTCAGCTGCTTGATCTGTACACACATGCAGATTCTTCTCACCCAACCTGGCTCTCCTCTTGTTGCAGGCTCTCAAAAATCTCAAAATAATCCATCCCCTCCTCCATGCAAATGCTACATCTACCACACTGTTCTAATGCAGGGCATACATATGTCATTTTGCACTCAGAGGTAATAAAATACAGGTGCAGGTGATCAGGGGTGTCTGACACCTGTTTGCAAGGCAGGAGTACATCTCTTGGTGACCATGGTGAAAAATAAAAAAAGTATGTAATCAAATTCAAAGTGAGCGCTCTTTGCCATCAGTAATGTTTCCTTTGTGAAAGCGTCTTTCATCTTCTGCCAGTAATGATAAAAGTGCACAATGATACACATCAGCAAAGTCGTCAGACACACAATTAAAAAGAAAAGAGAAATTACTATTGAGATAAAAAATCAAGTTAAATGTAAAAAATACTTTATAAAACATTTGGCAAAGAACACCATTATGTTCTGCAAGAGTTTATATTGACTTTATTTATTTCCAGAGTTTAACATCAAAATACATTGATCAGCCATAACATTATGACCACTGACAGGTGAATAACACTGATAGTCTCATTATCATGGCACCTGTCAGTGGGTGGGATATATTAGGCAGCAAGCGAACATTTTGTCCTCAAAGTTGATGTGTTAGAAGTAAGAAAATATGGGCAAGCATAAGGATCTGAGCGACTTTGACAAGGGCCAAATTGTGATGGCAGGACGACTGGGTCAGAGCATCTCCAAAACTGCAGCTCTTGTGGGGTGTTCCTGGTCTGCAGTGGTCAGTACCTATCAAAAGTGGTCAATGGAAGGAAAAGCGGTGAACCGGCAACAGGGTCATGGGCGGACAAGGCTCATTGATGCACGTGGGGAGCAAAGGCTGGCCCGTGTGGTCCGATCCAACAGATGAGCTACTGTAGCTCAAATTGCTGAAAAAGTTCATGCTGGTTCTGATAGAAAGGTATCAGAACACACAGTGCATCTCAGTTTGTTGCATATGGGGCTGCGAAGCCGCAGACCAGTCAGGGTGCCCATGCGGACCCGTCCACTGCCGAAAGCGCCTACAATGACCACGTGAGCATCAGAACTGGACCACAGAGCAATGGAAGAAAGTGGCCTGGTCTGATGAATCACGAGTTCATCGCTTGGCCTGTCCTCCAAATTCCCCAGATCTCAATCCAATCGAGCATCTGTGGGATGTGCTGGACGAACAAGTCCGATCCATTGAGGCCCCACCTCGCAACTTACAGGACTTAAAGGATCTGCTGCTAATGTCTTGGTGCCAGATACCACAGCACACCTTCAGAGGTCTAGTGGAGTCCATGCCTCGATGGCTGTTTTGGTGGCAAAAGGGGGACCTACACAATATTAGGCAGGTGGTCATAATGTTATGGCTGATCGGTGTATATTAAAATGATGAATTAAGTAATTTTGCTATGAATACTGTGTGGTTCATCATGTTTTAAACGTGGATCGTCTCTTGTAAAGCCGAAGGTAGTGTGTTTTCCCCACCATTAGTTGTGAACTGAAAGCTTTGCTGCAGTCCAATCCATTCTAAGTGACATCAACCAAAACATCTCCTCTGTTCTCTCCATTTGGATCATGTGTTCAGTACAGCATTTCGAATGTCCTATATAAACAGAGATGCCTATATGACTACACACTGTACAGAAACATTATGAGGAAAACATAGCAGCAATGTTCTTATAAAAAGCACTTTCAATAAATGTCCTTTGAAATTTGCTTAATCTCCAGAAAAATATAAATTGTAAATTATGTTTTTGTGATTGTATTCATTTGGATGACAGCATATAAGTGAGGAATGAATCCAGTTTTCCATTTACAATGATATAAAAACAACCGATTGTATCGTATCTGATTGATTTTCTACTCCAACACCTAGATCTGCACTTATCCATGGCACCATACGAAAGTGTTACTGTTTCAGAAATGAAATGCTGAAGGTGACACAACTGTTGAGTGGCTTTCTCAATCCCAGTGCTTTACTAACTCATTACTTATCAAACCATCATGACATAACACACATTTAATTCACACAGTAAACATGGTAAAACAAGGATTACCATACATTTTATTTATTTTTGTTTCTTTAGTCCTTGTTGGACTCTATGCGTACGTCCCACACTGGTCCATCAAAACCAGACGGACAATCCCAGCTTGGAGTGCATGAGAGACTGCTGAGGGGATGAGGACATGTCCAAGAGACAAGCAGAGACAGAGACAGGGAGACAGACTCCGTGAGCCGAGATCTGTATCTGCTAAACACTGAGAGTGCATAAGAAATCATTTGAGACAGTCATTGTTTGTTTTGAAGTGGTTTATTATTTTTAAATTGCACTGCCTGCTGGCCTGTAGTCCACACGGTAAACTGCCCTGTTGTTCACAGGGTATCATCCCTGTAATCAGAAAAGGAGAACAAGGTAAAACAAGGATTAGGAGCTGTTTTTATTTTAACAGTTGGTGGTGTGTCTCTTTCGGCAGGACTTCACACACTGGTCCATAAGCTGGTGGCTGCCAGACCTAGAGCAAGAAACAACACCAAGCAGGCTTCAGCAGACAGACACAGGCTGGTATGACATCAAAACTCCAACCCCCCTGCTGCTTACATCTACACAACTTGATGGCCAAAGAATAACAGAAAGTGCAACATAGTAATTGTCCCCCACCCTACCAGATCATATTGTTAAAGCTACTTGAAGCTCAAAAACGGTAACAAAATAAATAAATAAATTAAAGTTTTAGTTTGACTGTTACCTGATGAACCTGCGCTGGCCTGACTGGTCCTTGGGCCTCCTCTGATCCTGCCGACCTGCTGGTTTTTCCCTCACCTAAAGGACAGCACACAGTGTCAGAGGATCAGATAAAGAAGAGTCGACTCCAGACACCAGCAGGTATCAGTGGTGGCTAAGAGACAGGGTTCTCCTTCTCCTGCCTCCTCCTTTCCAATGACAACTCATATTATTGTGCACACAATCCTATTGGCACTGGTACGCACCTGTACTGCATGCTCATGGGCAGCACATTCAGAGCCCAGGGGGAAAAAACATGATTTTACTTTGAGCTTCTTGATTTCTTCCAGGGAACTCAATTCCTCTCTCTGGTTGGGCGAGACAGGAGAACATCATACTAAAGAGTGATTATTTTACTTATTTTTTCAAACAGAGCAACTGTGCAGTGTGGTACACTTACCTAGAACAAGCACCTTGCTCTGCTTTAGCCCAAACTTTGCGGCAATTTGGAAGATGGGTCTGTGGCTTAAAACAACCCTGTTACCCATATCCACCTTCCACTCAGACCAGGTGTAGGTGCCCAGGCCTCACACATAAACCACCTGAAATACACACAGGACAGAAAAATAACACAGATTATTAAAATTAAAAAACAGTTACACAATCGGACATGTAATCTAATATATTGCTGCTATTTTTTGTACCCATTTATACAGCTGGGTATTTTACTGGAAAAAAGGTACAACTACATTGCCCCACAGAAGCTTTGAACCCACAACCTTCCAGTTACAAATCCAGAGTCTTAGATCTACTCCACAATGCTGCCTGTCTCTAAGGGTCAATCCACTTTAGTATTGAAAAGCTCTGTACACCACTTGCACTGGTGCATCTAACATCAGTGCATTCATTAATGGGACAAAATCCAAAGCAAGGGTGCGGGTTGGACCCCCATAAGCCCACATGGTGATTAGGAATGCATATACACTCACCTAAAGGATTATTAGGAACACCTGTTCAATTTCTCATTAATGCAATTATCTAACCAACCAATCACATGGCAGTTGCTTCAATGCATTTAGGGGTGTGGTCCTGGTCAAGACAATCTCCTGAACTCCAAACTGAATGTCTGAATGGGAAAGAAAGGTGATTTAAGCAATTTTGAGCGTGGCATGGTTGTTGGTGCCAGACGGGCCGGTCTGAGTATTTCACAATCTGCTCAGTTACTGGGATTTTCACGCACAACCATTTCTAGGGTTTACAAAGAATGGTGTGAAAAGGGAAAAACATCCAGTATGCGGCAGTCCTGTGGGGGCGAAAATGCCTTGTTGATGCTAGAGGTCAGAGGAGAATGGGCCGACTGATTCAAGCTGATAGAAGAGCAACTTTGACTGAAATAACCACTCGTTACAACCGAGGTATGCAGCAAAGCATTTGTGAAGCCACAACACGTACAACCTTGAGGCGGATGGGCTACAACAGCAGAAGACCCCACCGGGTAACACTCATCTCCACTACAAAGTCAGAATTTGGCGTAAACAGAATGAGAACATGGATCCATCATGCCTTGTTACCACTGTGCAGGCTGGTGGTGGTGGTGTAATGGTGTGGGGGATGTTTTCTTGGCACACTTTAGGCCCCTTAGTGCCAATTGAGCATCGTTTAAATGCCACGGCCTACCTGAGCATTGTTTCTGACCATGTCCATCCCTTTATGACCACCATGTACTCATCCTCTGATGGCTACTTCCAGCAGGATAATGCACCATGTCACAAAGGTCCAATCATTTCAAATTGGTTTCTTAAACATGACAATGAGTTCACTGTACTAAACTGGCCCACACAGTCACCAGATCTCAACCCAATAGAGCATCTTTGGGATGTGGTGGAACGGGAGCTTCGTGCCCTGGATGTGCATCCCACAAATCTCCATCAACTGCAAGATGCTATCCTATCAATATGGGTCAACATTTCTAAAGAATGCTTTCAGCACCTTGTTGAATCAATGCCACGTAGAATTAAGGCAGTTCTGAAGGCGAAAGGGGGTCAAACACAGTATTAGTATGGTGTTCCTAATAATCCTTTAGGTGAGTGTATACTAATTCCGAGTTTGGGTTGTAGAATCCACCTTATTTTCTGTTATGGATTTTCCCAATAAGTCAGACTGGTGAACCAGAAGTATGTGAAGAAAGAAGTTTATTGCTTTACAAGCAGCTTGGAAGAATGGCAATCACAGAGGCTCTATGACAGCAGATTCTTAAAGGCACACACAGACATATTTATATGATATAGTACATGACGCAACAGACTCTCTGCCAATCTCCTCAGACATGTAAATTTCTCTAGGACATATTACAGCATTACAGATATTGTTGCTGGACAGACATGGAATTTGTCCATTATCATAACTCCTAACACAAAGAGCAGTCCAAGGATATTTTTGACAATTTCTCTTGAGAACCACAGAGAAAAACAACTAATTGTATGGTACAGACAATCTGGATACCATCTTCCTAGTTTTATATAAAGAACGTCAAGTACAGACAACATTAAGTATAGACCAGGACAAAGATAGGTCATAGTTATTCACACAGCACTCCACATCTTTAACTTCCTCAAACAGAAGATTTTTAGAGCTCAAAACTAGATAACCCTGAAGAGGCTGGGGTTAAAAGGGGTTATTGTCTTAACATTTATTTTTAATTTAACACCTTTAATTTAACATGAACATACACAGAACTTCCACAATCTTGCTTTATAAGTTAACTACAAACTTAGCCAGGTGTTGCTGGGCTTTTCTCAGCCGTTCCATACTACACTGCAAGGCATGCCTTTCTTGGGCGATTTCTCCATTCTCCCGTAGCAGTTGCTCCACATTGGTGTCTTCCCTTTCCCCAATCAGCTCCAACACGGAGGTCTGTACATTGCTGATGTACTGCTGCACCATGTGGTATTGCAGTATCAGCGGAATCTGGTTGGCCAGGCGGTCAGAGGCAATCTGGAGTCACAGAAACAAAGTGGGGGTTTCAGACAGAGGTGACCCATTTTGAACACTGCACAAATAAGAAAGTATCATATTCAAAAAGGGTCTGGTTTATTGACTTTGATACCTAGGCTGGGATTAAGTTAAATCTCTGACCCATCTGCTAATGGAAAACTACAAAATTATGCTCAGTGGCAGGTTTAATTCTTCTGAAAGGTTTTGCTCTTCTTGTAAACAGTACAGAATTATAATTTGCTGTTAGCAGGCGGGAATAAGTTTTGATTTAATCTGGCCCTGTTTTTCATCCACTTTAACATTCATTATTACAATCATTGTTTTCATGGATTACACACAGTTGATGATCATGTACTAGTATTTCCACAACATTTTGTTTTCTTCTTGATGTTGACTGACACAGCAAGCGTCCGGCCTTTAGTTTCTAAATATTAATAATACTAATCATAAAATCAATATTAAAATGTAGTTATTAGGCTACATATTGAAATGAAAACCTGTGAGTCACATTTTACATTTGAAACTAACCCTACAGAAGGTTTCAAAGTATTTTTTTGTATTAGTAAAAACTAAGAAAAACAAATATCTACCTTAAAGTATGCATGAACATGATGGGCCATCTCTTTAATGTCAGCATTAGTGTAAGTATAAAATGGAGACACCCCTCTCTGTTTGGATGTAGCTAATTGGTAGCTGTAAAGGGAGTCCTGGGAGTAGACAATTTTTTCCATTTTAAACTGCCACCGCATCATTTCCTCAGATGTCTTCTCCGCTTGTCCCCGCAGGTCTTCGATGTAGACCTCCAGAAATTATGAACAACAAAAGGTAAATATCCATTGTCTATCTGACAATGACTACTGTCCTATCATTCCAAGTAATATATTAGTGCTATGCAAAAATACATACATACATACATACATACATACATACATACATATACATCATTAAATTAAGATTAGTTGAGATCAATAATGCAAACTACCTTCCAATGCAACTGGCAATTTAGAGGTTAATGATTATTATTCATGAGTATTGATTATAATATTGATGAGATGGGAAGGCTTAATTTATAATACCAATGAAATCACTGCTAGTTATTAGAAATGACCATTCAGACACTGATTATAATATGTTAAAGCCCCTTGAGGGTACGTCCCAGAGAGGGTATAGTAGCTTTGTTCTATCTTAAAACGTTTGGGGAAGTGTCATGCTGGCCTAAAATCCGTTGAGTTCGGTGTTGCGCTGTTCCTCCTGTGCACGTAATCAGGGTTGGGAGGGTTACTTTTAAAAAGTATTCCGTTACACAATACTGATTACCTTGTTTTGAAAATAATCTGTAACCTAATCCAATACATTACTCCAAGTCAGTAACATAATTAGAATACTTTTAGATTACTTTTGTAATACTTTTTTTTCTTAATTAAAAAACAAAAGCAGCCGCGTTCAAGAAGTGAAACAAAATGTACTACACACTCTAATATGAATGACGTATTTAAATTGTTTATTGTTATCCACAGTACAAACAATTAAAATGGTAATTACATGTGTATGTTTCATTTTCTTGCATATTGAACTGTATTTTGTAGTCTATGCATTTTTAAACGAGTGGAACTGCATTTGATACCCTTTACATTTTTACAAATGAACATAAATCAGACATCAATAATGCGTTAATGTCAAAGGTGTATCTCATTCACTGTCATTTTAATGCAGGCGCATGTTTTGTTTTCTGCTAATCAGTGATATGTGATACGCATTTTCTTGAAAACTTAAACAGGTTTCTTCTTTAAATTGTAAGTAAGTTAAATGCTTACAAAGTCAACGGTTTATTTTGTTCTATCCGTGAAGATACACGGATCAAACAACTTGCTATAACAAAGGGGATTTAAATGCATTGCATTTTTCTATCCATGAGAAACGCAGTCACAAGTTTCAAATCACCCGACACCGAAAACACAATTGAAATCAATGCAATTAAGGCAGTATTTTTAAGTATTCTGCAATTAACACATTATTGATGCGTTACCTTCTTTAAGTGGTTATTATTACCTTCTGGAAGTGGTTCTATTGGTTTGTAAAAGTTTAAAGGTTTAAAAGTTTAAACATGTGAGGATCCCCTGAACGCACACTCTGTTAAAGAGCACGGCACGGCACTGGATAGGACAAGTTTATTCAGTTTAAGTGATTTATTTTGAATTGGACTATTAACACATTGTAAGTTGTTATTTTGGTATTAAATTAAGTATTTTATTGTTAAGATCACAGAACCAGAGGATGCACAGGAACTATTTGTAATTTACGTGGATTTATCTTAAATTTGGATAGGATAAGGTATTACTGCAAATGCAAACTATTGATAACGCTTTTGGTTATACTATGCCTGTGTTGCCTGTTATTATGCTTTCATAAAATTATGTAATTATGTATTTATCATTTTTATTAAAATGTGTATTTTCTACTCACATGTCAACTATAATTCTATTAAGGCTGCACACATTCATAAAATAAAATCTTACCTCCAGAAGTTTTTTTTTAGATTTGAAGTTGAGTCCTTTAGAGAAGACCATACATTGTCCATTGTACAATTTATGTTGGCACAATGTGGTAGAACTGTGTGTTACTTCCATCCTGCTGCCTGTTGTACAATGGCGCCAAATCAGCCACTCTTTGGCTAGAGACACTAAAATCAAAACAATGTTGCAAAAATACTACACGTGGGTCCCTTCAGATTCACGCAATTTCCTTACGCTTGTACACTTTCATGAAAATGATCTAGAAGTAATCAGTAATCTCTTACTCTTTTTAAAAAGTCTCGGTAATCAGAATACTCGTCTGACAGGAGTAACTGTAACCGGAATACAAGTATCAAAATTCTGTAATCTGATTACATAACGCCGCTACTTGTATTCCTTGTTCCCCAACCCTGCACGCAATGAACTCTGATTAGAACTCCAGACTCCAAACTTTTTTCCACCACACTTTATTTAACACAGAACAGGTGCACATAAACAAAGCTTGGCTGCAGCGATGTTACACTGTTGTTTTTGTGCATGCGTTAATTATGTATCTAATTAATCACGTTATTTCTTTACTTTCAGCACACTTTTCTTTTACATATTCACATGTTGTTTAATTTAGTGCGAGTGCTAATTACTAGAGTGAGTGGCTTGGACTCTGATTGACAGAGAGACTCATATACCCGGAGTGGTACCTTTTTAAAAGGAACTTGATTTGTATACCGGCAGCTGCTGCTGAAATGGTCTTTTATGAAGGTTGGTTCTCTGTGCTTCTCTGTGATCTTCCTGCGCATTGGTGCAGCTGTGCGATTGATGGAACCTGTTGTACTTCACCTGATCCAAGCTGCTACATCACGTCTAACGTTGAAGAGAGACTGACTGAGGGAAAACTATAAGTGCAAAGAGAAAAGTATTTTTATGGTGTTCATTAGTGATCTTGAAGTGGGCGGCATTTGTGCGATTTTTTGCAGTTTTTATTGTATCTTTTAATTATTTTATGGTGTGTATTTTATGGTTTGTATTAGGGGAATCACTATCCACAATTATTAAAGCCAATTCCAGTGCTCTTTAGCGCCCCTGCCTGTAGCGGGTCGTGGTGGTGCTGCAGCCAAAATCTGTAGGCAGAATTGGCTATAGAATTGGATCTGAAAATAGGCTAAAAGCATAGAGTACTAGAGGCGCCTAGAAAAGAGTAAGTGGGTTTGGGCGGTGGCTCAGTTACTGTTACAGTGACTAGCCTGATTGATAGGGTGCTTCAGAGCCTAAATGTGTATCCCCTATATTTGACTTTTAATTTATTTTAATGGTTTTAATATTTGAATCTCTTATTTTTAAATTGGCATTCCTTGTCCTTTTATTCCCTGGTGTTTTAATAAACTTGTATTGTTAAAGATTAACTTCCATTGTTTACTGTAACTCCAGTACCAGAAAAAAATAACTGAATTAACCTAAACTGAAGGTGGTGCCTTCAGTGGCGTAGTGGGCTACACAATTGTACACCCAGTAGCCCTCACTATAGCAACACTGGTAGAACTCGCACACTTACTCTAAAAGCTGAACTTAATCTGGTGCTCTGGAACCGGGCACCACTATTTATTACCTTGTGCCCCGTGACTGGCTCCCCCAATCATGGCGTCCCCCATGTTCCCGCGCGGGGCTAACCCCTGACCCCGGAACTAACTAATTTCCCATTTAGTTACACAAGCATGCACAAGAGCATAAAATAAACATAAACTGCCCCATCCCCCACACAGACAGATACACACAACGCCACATGCCCCCCTAGACCCAGATCGCTACAATATGCTTCTGCTCTTTGCTTCTTTGAACATTACAAACTCTCAAATGCTTGTAGTTACTTTTTCTTAAATATTTTTACGATTTCTAGTTTGTTTATGTAACAAAACAGGGCTCCGGAGCCCCTGCTGTCACTTGCTGGAGTTGGGGGAAATCGGCAGTTCTGGCAGCATCCTGTGCTGGGAATGGGCCTCTGGGCATGCCATAGTGGGGCTGGAAGCCGTGGTCTGAGTGTGCCCACTGTTGGTGTCCAGACAGACATGGCATAGGACCTCCCCACTCCAACTGGGCAAGGTGTGTTGGCTGCAAGCGGCACAGTGGCAGGGGCGGGAGGAGGAGGAGGGTCTCTTCATCCTTGCCAAGCACACACGCGTGCCAGAGAGCGTGCAGCAGGAGTGCTGGTCAGTGTTTGCACCAGGGGGCACACAAGTGGACAAGTGGAGCACCTACCGGGACTGGCTGCTGTAAGGGCGTCTCCACCCGGCACTGCCAACAAACCACAGGCAACCTTGCTGTAGTTGCCAGACAGAACGCTGTGTATCCAGACACCGGAGTGTGGGATACAAGTGCTGCATAGGCCCAAAAGCTTAACTACACCGTGTACACATGGTAGTAGGCCACCAGCTGAAAAGGGGCCTAAAACCGAGGCCTGCACACATGGACGAGGAAGTGTAGCAGGGCTCGATCCCATGCAATCCTTCACAGTCCCTGCCTACCTTAGACTCGTTTTAACGCAGTAAATCACGAAGAATTAGTCTCCTTAATTCCTAAAATGAAAACGACAACCTGCGCAATAGACCCTATACCCACTAAATTACTAAAACAATCTCTGCCATTCATTATTCACCTAATGCACAATATTATTAATGCCTCTTTATCCTCAGGATCTGTTCCCGAATTGTTTAAAATTCCTGTAATTAAACCACTTCTTAAGAAAGAAGTGTCGACCCTAACTCGCTTAAACACTTACAGACCTATTTCAAACCTTCAAACTTGTGATCGGCTCAGCAAGTTTCTGTTTTTCCTTTGAATTCAATCTTGATCACGTTACAAACCCAGGTCTCTGCTCGGTGTTTGATCAGTCACCTGTTTGATGCTAATTATTTGATACTATAGGGCACTGTAGTGTTGAAAAGCGCGTTTACTGCATTGATGTGCACAGCTTTAATACTAGAGAAGGAGACATTTCAAAGCGCTTTCACGTTGCATAATACTATAGGCTATGTAATATTTCAGTTTCATGCGAATTATATTATAGTTCTTTGTTTTATAATTGTATATGTCTGCTATGATATATGCATACCGATTTATATAATTTCTTGTGTAAAGATTGTATTATTAGTTTCTATCTTGTTTATGTATATGTGCACATTTTGATACATAATTGAATAATCGCACATGATTTCGTCTGCCTGTCCTCTGATCGGCTCAGCAAATCTAGAGTGCGTTTCATAAGCCCTTACTGTTAATCTACTGTTATTGTTGATTTCCTGCCTGGCAGTGTTAAAATAATTGTTCGATTTTTGTCAAAAAAGGTTATTAATTTGGAGACAAGTGTGTGAAGAAATATTACAACTATAAAATTCGAAAAAGTTGTGGAATCGTTACACTATTAGTGAGCAAACATTTGAAGAGCTTTGTGGCAAAACGTGATAATTAAGCCAATTCCACACATAATTCAGGTTCTTACTATGGATATACTCCTAGTACCCTATTCATGTAATATACACCATTTATCTAAAACAAGTTATGTCTTGCAATCCCAATGCTAAAAACTGCTTTTTTTTTCCCAAAATGCGACATTTTGTGTGCGTGCGTGCATCGCGCTCGTTTTCAAAATAGCAATGAATACATCATTCAGCAATGTTGACAAGATATCAGACAATATCACATATTACAAACCCTTACTTAATAGCAATTTGATTTTTGTAAAAAGATGTTTCCGTAAAATAAAGGGGACAGACTAAAACGAATGACAAAACGGAATGCCCATCGACTGGGGAGTGGAATGCTTATAGACTACAATGGGGAAAACAGAAGGACGGTCTCCAAATCCCACACAGGAATCCTAAAATCTTGAATATGCTTTCTTTAAAATAACCTTATATAAGAAATAAAAGTGGAATGACATGGAATGGCAGCTGCTTTCTATGGACTGTTTTCACGCACGCGCACACATACACACACACACACGCACAAGCAGGTCTCACAAATGAAATACTTTGGAAGTTGTATGGTTTGTTGAAAGGCAAGCTCCATGATACCACTTTCTGCATTGACAACAAAGAGCCATGCCCTTTCTCATGCGATTGCTTCATTTACTTTCAAAACTAAACAAACCTTATCTACAGCAAACAAATGCACAATACTTAATATTTGATTTCATAAAACCTATTGGTTTAATATTAAAATGGAAATTACTTATTGAATGTCAATTACTGTGAAGAAATGGATTAACAATTTAATTTTCTGAAGTATGCAAAGCAAAGACAAAGAGAGTTAATCAGTTAATTATCATAATGTTGTCCATGTCTTTATTGCTGTTAACTGCTTATTAATATTCTTTATTATTAATATTTCTATGTAGACACTTTATTAAGGGTTATTTACAATTGTTTAAAGGGCTCTGGACTCATAACTGGAAGGTTGTGGGTTCAAATCCCGGGTGGTGCAGTGCTGTTGTCCCCTTGAGCAAGGTACTTCACTTAGATTGCTCCAGTGAAATGCCCAGCTGTATAAATGGGTACAAATGTCTGGATAAGAGCATCAGCTAAATGACAAATAATGTAATATTGCATTATTTTACATACAGTTGCCCATTTACACAGTATTTTTTTTTTAGTTAAGGTTGAACTTGCAGTGTTCATAAATGTAGATGACAGATATATATATATATATATATATATATATATATATATATATATATATATATATATATATATATATATATATATACACTCACCTAAAGGATTATTAGGAACACCTGTTCAATTTCTCATTAATGCAATTATCTAACCAACCAATCACATGGCAGTTGCTTCAATGCATTTAGGGGTGTGGTCCTGGTCAAGACAATCTCCTGAACTCCAAACTGAATGTCTGAATGGGAAAGAAAGGTGATTTAAGCAATTTTGAGCGTGGCATGGTTGTTGGTGCCAGACGGGCCGGTCTGAGTATTTCACAATCTGCTCAGTTACTGGGATTTTCACGCACAACCATTTCTAGGGTTTACAAAGAATGGTGTGAAAAGGGAAAAACATCCAGTATGCGGCAGTCCTGCACAAGCTCACCAAAATTGGACAGTTGAAGACTGGAAAAATGTTGCCTGGTCTGATGAGTCTCGATTTCTCTTGAGACATTCAGATGGTAGAGTCAGAATTTGGCGTAAACAGAATGAGAACATGGATCCATCATGCCTTGTTACCACTGTGCAGGCTGGTGGTGGTGGTGTAATGGTGTGGGGGATGTTTTCTTGGCACACTTTAGGCCCCTTAGTGCCAATTGGGCATTGTTTAAATGCCACGGCCTACCTGAGCATTGTTTCTGACCATGTCCATCCCTTTATGACCACCATGTACCCATCCTCTGATGGTAACTTCCAGCAGGATAATGCACCATGTCACAAAGGTCGAATCATTTCAAATTGGTTTCTTGAACATGACAATGAGTTCACTGTACTAAACTGGCCCCCACAGTCACCAGATCTCAACCCAATAGAGCATCTTTGGGATGTGGTGGAACGGGAGCTTCTTGCCCTGGATGTGCATCCCACAAATCTCCATCAACTGCAAGATGCTATCCTATCAATATGGGCCAACATTTCTAAAGAATGCTTTCAGCACCTTGTTGAATCAATGCCACGTAGAATTAAGGCAGTTCTGAAGGCGAAAGGGGGTCAAACACAGTATTAGTATGGTGTTCCTAATAATCCTTTAGGTGAGTGTATATATATATATATATATATATATATATATATATATATATTGTAATGGGGAAAGAAACTCTGGATGTCCAAGAGACCTGATGGAGGAATCACAAGAGTCTTTGGTTGCTGCGACTCCTCTGTCTTCCGGGATCCCGACGGAGTTAACTGCAGCGTCTGCGGGTGCTGTTCCTTTTGCAGCTGCTCCAGCTGCTCCGGCTGCTCTGGCTGCTCTCCAGATTCAGGGCCTGGTATAATCTTCCCCTCTGATTCAGTGCAGGGGAAAACAAGTGATGCCTTCACCTGGATTGTAGGCACCTCCTGTTCTGGTGTGGCCTCTGAGGAGACAGACGGCAACTCCCTCCTGAAGTCATCTTCTCTTGGTAGCTCCTCAGTGCTCAGGGGCAGACTCTCTTCTGCCAGACACGGTGACGGATACTCTTCCACCAGGTATGGTGGTGGACACTCATCCTTGGAGTGGGACGAGGAAGGCAGCACCTCTTCCTCATCTTCCCGGGCTCCTCCCTCTTGGACACTGGATAATCGGGTTTCGCCCTCTGTGGCTCCAGCGGCAGGAACACCTCGGCCCTCGGTGGCTCTGGCGGCAGGAACACCTCGGGCCCTCTGTGGCTCCGGCGGCAGACACGGCCAGAGGCTCTTGCTCTAGCCACAGCAGGTCCTCTTCTTCCTCTCTCCCTGGGAGGTCTTCTTCGTGTACCAGCCATGGTGGAAGAAGCAGTTCCTCATCTTCTCCTGGTGTCTTTTGCCAAGGCACCAGTTCCTCCCATTGCAGGTCCTCTTCCTCCATGCAGGACGTCAGCAACGTTTCCTGCTCTGTCTCCAGCTCAGGGACAGACAGGTTTCTGCTCTTCCTCCTCAGGATCCAGACAGTACTCTTCCTCCCACTGCAGCTCTGTGAGGGAGGGAAACTACACCTCATCCTCAGGCACAGGGAGGGCATTTACCTCCACCCCTCTTTCTGGGGTGGAGAGGGAGAGAAGCTCGACCTCCTCCTCCATGCAGGACGTCAGCGACCTCTCCTGTCTCCAGCTCGGGGACAGATAGAGGCTTGTCCTCTTCCTCCTCAGGCTCCAGGCAGTGTTCTACTGGTAAAGCTCTTCCCCCTTCCCAGTATTCCTCTCCATCAGGGGAAACATGCCCAGGGTGTCCAACCTGGAAACACCACTCTTCCCCTGCAAGGCCTTGCAATCAGTGGTTGGGGAAGACTGCAGTTGAAAAGACACTTCCTCTTCTCCTTCAGGCTGGAAGCGGGGCAACGGCAAGAGCTTTGCCTCCTCTGGCTGCTGCTGGCTCCGTTTCTCCATGAAATTCAGCAAATCCTGCACAGCTGTCTTAATGTCAGACTGACCTCCTTGGATAACCTCCAGCTTGTCAGGAATAGACAGGTTCAGAAACTCCAACAGTAAGGAGCAAGTGGTTCGGTGCAGGTGTTTGAGGCCTTCTGTCTGCAGCCACAGTGGAGAGCTGGGATTAAACAACCAATCAGCACAGATCTCCACTTTGTTTTCCACCGCCACCATTTTGTGTGCCTGCCTTTGTTGTTTGGCTTTGGATTTTCAGCCCATTTTCAGTGTGTGTGTCCCTTTTCTTGACCCAGACCACACAGACTATGCCCACATTCTCCACCAATTGTAATGGGTTGGGGGGCCTGTCACAAGAAAGGGCTTGTATGTAGGCGGGGTCTGGTCTTGAAACACACAGTAGTTAGGCAGGCAGAGGGTACAAAACAGGCTCGCTGTTTTATTTGCTCCCCTCAATGGCAAAACAAACAAAACAAAACCTAGCTCTGTTTGAGCTCTAATTAAACATAAATGGTCCCTAATTACAAACCAAAAACTCCTAACAATAATAACAGTAAATGCCCGGGTCGGCAGAGCCGAACACCGGGCAGACAGAAGTACAACAGGGGTAAGGCAGGTTCCTAATCAAAGTCCATAATCAAAGTTCGTTACCGGTGTGAGGTTGTCAGACAGTCCGGGGTTTAAGAGGGAGAATGGTCCAGGTCCAGAAAAAGGGTCGTAAGCCAGTGAATCCATCAACTGTGAACTTCTCCCTTCTTTCTCCTGCTCTTCCACTCTCTCGCTCTCTTCTCTCTCCATTGTCTTCTCACCCTCCTGTGCACCTTGCTACTCCCAGCCAAGCATGCACACACTGGTTTGTTTCCTGCTTCCTTTTATAGGGGAAGTGGTGGACGGGGCTATGGCTATCAGGAGCCCTGCCGGTTCCTGGGGTTTGGAGTCTTGGAGGAGAGGTTTTGTAGTCTCCTCCACTGAAAGACCCGCCCTGACCCCAGCCTTGCCTCTCACACTGCTAGAATATATATATATATATATATATATATATATATATATATATATATATACAGTGAGGGAAAAAAGTATTTGATCCCCTGCTGATTTTGTACGTTTGCCCACTGACAAATAAATGATCAGTCTATAATTTTAATGGTAGGTGTATTTTAACAGTGAGAGACAGAATAACAACAAAAAAATCCAGAAAAACGCATTTCAAAAAAGTTATAAATTGATTTGCATGTTAATGATAATAAGTATTTGATCCCCTATCAATCAGCAAGATTTCTGGCTCCCAGGTGTCTTTTATACAGGTAACGAGCTGAGATTAGGAGCACTCTCTTAAAGGGAGTGCTCCTAATCTCAGCTCGTTACCTGTATAAAAGACACCTGTCCACAGAAGCAATCAATCAATCAGATTCCAAACTCTCCACCATGGCCAAGACCAAAGAGCTGTCCAAGGATGTCAGGGACAAGATTGTAGACCTACACAAGGCTGGAATGGGCTACAAGACCATCGCCAAGCAGCTTGGTGAGAAGGTGACAACAGTTGGTGCGATTATTCGCAAATGGAAGAAACACAAAATAACTGTCAATCTCCCTCACTCTGAGGCTCCATGCAAGATCTCACCTCATGGAGTTTCAATGATCATGAGAACGGTGAGGAATCAGCCCAGAACTACACAGGAGGAACTTGTTAATGATCTCAAGGCAGCTGGGACCATAGTCACCAAGAAAACAATTGGAAACACACTACGCCGTGAAGGACTGAAATCCTGCAGCGCCCGCAAGTTTCCCTGCTCAAGAAAGCACATATACAGGCCCGTCTGAAGTTTGCCAATGAACATCTGAATGATTCAGAGGAGAACTGGGTGAAAGTGTTGTGGTCAGATGAGACCAAAATCAAGCTTTTTGGCATCAACTCAACTCGCCGTGTTTGGAGGAGGAGGAATGACCCCAAGAACACCATCCCCACCGTCAAACATGGAGGTGGAAACATTATGCTATGGGGGTGTTTTTCTGCTAAGGGGACAGGACAACTGCACCGCATCAAAGGGACGATGGACGGGGCCATGTAACATCAAATCTTGGGTGAGAACCTCCTTCCCTCAGCCAGGGCATTGAAAATGGGTCGTGGATGGGTATTCCAGCATGACAATGACCCAAAACACACAGCCAAGGCAACAAAGGAGTGGCTCAAGAAGAAGCACATTAAGGTCCTGGAGTGGCCTAGCCAGTCTCCAGACCTTAATCCCATAAAAAATCTGTGGAGGGAGCTGAAGGTTCGAGTTGCCAAACGTCAGCCTTGAAACCTTAATGACTTGGAGAGGGTCTGCAAAGAGGAGTGGGACAAAATCCCTCCTGAGATGTGTGCAAACCTGGTGGCCAACTACAAGAAACGTCTGACCTCTGTGATTGCCAACAAGGGTTTTGCCACCAAGTACTAAGTCAAAGGGGTCAAATACTTATTTCCCTCATTAACATGCAAATCAATTTATAACTTTTTTGAAATGTGTTTTTCTGGATTTTTTGTTGTTATTCTGTCTCTCACTGTTAAAATACACCTACCATTAAAATTATAGACTGATCATGTCTTTGTCAGTGGGCAAACGTACAAAATCAGCAGGGGATCAAATACTTTTTTCCCTCACTGTATATACACTCACTTAAAGGATTATTAGGAACACCTGTTCAATTTCTCATTAATGCAATTATCTAACCAACCAATCACATGGCAGTTGCTTCAATGCATTTAGGGGTGTGGTCCTGGTCAAGACAATCTCCTGAACTCCAAACTGAATGTCTGAATGGGAAAGAAAGGTGATTTAAGCAATTTTGAGCGTGGCATGGTTGTTGGTGCCAGACGGGCCGGTCTGAGTATTTCACAATCTGCTCAGTTACTGGGATTTTCACGCACAACCATTTCTAGGGTTTACAAAGAATGGTGTGAAAAGGGAAAAACATCCAGTATGCGGCAGTCCTGTGGGGGCGAAAATGCCTTGTTGATGCTAGAGGTCAGAGGAGAATGGGCCGACTGATTCAAGCTGATAGAAGAGCAACTTTGACTGAAATAACCACTCGTTACAACCGAGGTATGCAGCAAAGCATTTGTGAAGCCACAACACGTACAACCTTGAGGCGGATGGGCTACAACAGCAGAAGACCCCACCGGGTACCACTCATCTCCACTACAAATAGGAAAAAGAGGCTACAATTTGCACAAGCTCACCAAAATTGGACAGTTGAAGACTGGAAAAATGTTGCCTGGTCTGATGAGTCTCGATTTCTGTTGACACATTCAGATGGTAGAGTCAGAATTTGGCGTAAACAGAATGAGAACATGGATCCATCATGCCTCGTTACCACTGTGCAAGCTGGTGGTGGTGGTGTAATGGTGTGGGGGATGTTTTCTTGGCACACTTTAGGCCCCTTAGTGCCAATTGGGCATCGTTTAAATCCCACGGCCAACCTGAGCATTGTTTCTGACCATGTCCATCCCTTTATGACCACCATGTACCCATCCTCTGATGGCTACTTCCAGCAGGATAAGGCACTATGTCACAAAGGTCGAATCATTTCAAATTCGTTTCTTGAACATGACAATGAGTTCACTGTACTAAACTGGCCCCCACAGTCACCAGATCTCAACCCAATAGAGCATCTTTGGGATGTGGTGGAACGGGAGCTTCGTGCCCTGGATGTGCATCCCACAAATCTCCATCAACTGCAGGATGCTATCCTATCAATATGGGCCAACATTTCTAAAGAATGCTTTCAGCACCTTGTTGAATCAATGCCACGTAGAATTAAGGCAGTTCTGAAGGCGAATGGCGGTCAAACACAGTATTAGTATGGTGTTCCTAATAATCCTTTAGGTGAGTGTATATATATATATATATATATATATATATATATATATATATATATATATAGTGTTAGTGTTTGCTTGGAGATCATGTGACAATTCTTTGTTAAAAGTAATTTTGTAACTTGTACTCCAAGTACTTTAAATTAGCTACTTTTTACTTTTACTTGAGTCATTTTTATACCAGTAATTTTACTTCTACTTGAATAAAATGTCATCAAAGTAACATTACTTCTACTTGAGCAGGATTTTTCAGAACTCTTTCCACCTCTGCTGGACAGCCACAAACCTGTGGAATTTGTAGGTCTCTTGAAATACAAACCAGAGACCCGCGTAATTTGACTAATTTTGTAAATTAATGGTTCAGGTGAAACCAGAGGAAATGGTTCCAAATTGACCAGTGTTACCCAATGGTAATTGGGTTGTTTAGGCAAAGCAATGAATGCTGGGAAAGTGGGTTTGTTGCTGAATATTTATGCTTAGCAAGGCGAAAGGAAGAGATTGGGGCTTACTCGCAAACTGGAGTTTAAAACTCCGTGAAGCGAAGCAACCAGATTAATTATAACAGCTAAGCATATGAAACAAACTAATAATGTTAGAAATTGCTTGCAATAGATGAGGACAGAATGTATTTTTATAAATCTGATGAATTACAATGTTCCCATTTAAGACATAGTTAAATGCAGAAAAAAAGGAATGCCATACCTTTGTGACTCTCAAAAGGTTTGGAAAAGCTTTAAAATGGTTTGTGGCAATCGTGTTGACATCAGCACGAATAAGGTCTGAAAAAAAAGAAAAGGTACAGTATATCATTATATAGTACATATTTATATCAGTTTATTTAGTGGGTATATTAGATGTTTTATTAGCTTATTGATTAGTTATTAATATCTGACACAGAAGTGGACTTGTTATTGTGTAAAGTGAAGTAGAACAATCTGTTTGACAATTTCCAATGCTTGTACTTAATTTAATTATAAAAAAAACATGTTTTTCTTGTTCAGTTTTGTTTTAATTACAAAAATAAATGTGTCATATATAAATGGCCCATCCTGTACAACATATCAGTTTTAGGCTGTTACAAAATGAGCATAACATGAAACAATGAGAAAGTTATGTATTGACTCTTTACAGATGCAGAGGAAAAGGAAAACAACAATGTAATTCAGATTTTTTGTTTGTTCAGAGACGGATAACATCTTTTCCCCACCTGTAATGATTTTTAAGACATGGACAGCTGGTTCCTCCATGTCATCAATGTTCTGCTTTACAATGACCTCGAACGTCTTGTAGTTGATGAAGCCGGGCAGCTCCTTGCCTCTGTACATCCTGCTGTATTCTTCCACCTCATCCCGCAGGTGCTCCTCCACTGCAGCCAGAACACAAGCAAGGGAAAAAAAGAGTTTGCTTGCACCCAAGCTTTTCAATTACATTCAACAACATTCAGTCTGATTTCTACCTACATCTAGTGGCCTTCTGGTCCAGTTGTTGTTTCCACTTTTGAAACTCTTTGCGTATCTTTGTGAAAAGCCGGCTCTCTTCAGCCTCAACAGGCTCTTCAGCCCGGGATACTTCTGACAGGTTGTCATTGAACCTCTGGATTTTCTAGAATAGAATATGAAAATGTCTGGTCAGGAGTGGCATGCCATTATAGATAAGAAGGCCAGCATTCAGGGTATCATCACCTCTTATTACTCTTATAATGAAAAAAACTACAAATATCACTTAAAAGGCTGTCAGACCTGAAACAAAGAAATACCCAAATTTGATTCATATCCCATGCCACAAGTAGATGAACTCATGAATCGGCTTGGAAAAGTGCATATAATCAGTACACTGGATCTCACTAAGGAATACTGGCAGGTACCATTTAACAATGATGCCAAACAGAAAACTGCATTTCCCACGATTGAGGGCTTATACTAGTATAACAATTTTACCATTTGGAATACATGGCACCCCAGCTACATTCCAACAATGTATAGACATTGTCCTACGACTTTGCTTTCAACCTTACCCTATGCCACCCTATGATTACTTGGTTGATGTTATACACAGCTCGGACCGGACATCACATTTGACCAAAATCCAAGTAGTCTTCTGGGAAGCTGGACAAACCGCAAACCCAAAGAAGTGCAACTGGGCTTTTCTGAAGCGGACTACCTGGGACTTCTGATTCATCAGTAACTTTGCCACAATGGCGTGTCCACTCACAGAACTCACATGAAGGAAGCAGCCCATGATCAGATGTACAGTGGAAACAGACTGGGCCTTTGTTGCCTTGAAAAATACACTATGTAGTCACCCTGTATTACAAGCACCAGACTTCAAGCACTGAGCTGAAGGGGGAGGGTATGTGATACACTATATAAAGCACACCCACCCGGACGTTCGCTGCATGGTACCGAGGGGAAGTGCAGAATGGCGAAGGAGTGCTTTTGAGCAGAGAGGATGAGATCTTCATTTGTGCCTGGCCCCCAGACAGGAAAATTAACCCCCATTGATCACAACCTTTTCTTCTGGATAACATCTTTGTTTTGCCTAACCCTGTGTCCACTCTGGACTTGATGGAGAAACCGAGTAGTGGCCGGAGACTAGTCAGGGAAACCAAGAACAGTATTGTAAGCACACTTACATTCTTTACCCTTTTTTCTATACAACTCTTATCAAGACTTTTGTTTAAGCTCTGATCCCTGGCCGACAAGTCCCACACCCCATACTGTGTCACAACATGAATTAAAAATATGACTAAAAATAAAAATGAATAGAACTATTTCATGGTCCATATTCCTGCACTTTGGAACAATGTTACAATGGGCCTGAAAGGGAAAAAGAAAATCCTTACTCCTTACATTTAATTTACATTAACCAATGTGGTAATATATGGGTCTCAAAGACTCTCGAGCATGCTATCCACCGTCAGCTCTCTGCATTTCTTTCCCATCACTCACTCCTGGATCCTCTGCAATCTGGCTTCTGCACAGCTTACTCCACTGAGACTGGTCTCCTGGCAGTCACTGACTCCCTCAGCTGTGCTCGGATGGCCTCCCTCTCCTAAGTCCTCATCCTCCTTGATATCTCTGAAGCATTTGATACCGTCGATCACTCCATCCTCCTTTCCTGCCTGGCTGACCTTGGAATCTCTGGAACTGCTCTCACCTGGTTCTCCTCCTACCTCAATGACCAGATCTACCAAGTGACATGGCGAGGTTCCTCATCCACCCCCCAATCTCTCCTCACAGGCGTACCCCAAGGCTCCGTCCTGGGCCCCCTCCTGTTCTCTCACTAAACTTGCTCCCTCATCGCATCCCATGGTTTCTCCTACCACTTCTATGCAGATGATGCCCAGATATTCCTGTTTTTTCCCTCTTCTGACCCTCACATCCCCTCTCGCAAGTCTTCCTGTTTGTCTGCTATCTCCGCCTGGAGGCCTCATACCTCCTCAAGCTCCACCTCTCCAAATCAGATCACCTATTTTTTCCCCCTCTCTTCCTCACCTTCTGCTGATCTCTCCATCACAATCCCCTTGGAATCTATGACACTCTCTCCTTCTTCGTCCGCTAAGAACCTAGGAGTCACCCTCGATCCTGCGCTCTCCTACACTCAGCACATCCCCACGCTGACACGCACCTGCAGATTCTTCCTGAGCAACATACGCCGAATCCGACCCTTCCTCACCAATTACTCGACCCAGCTGCTCATCCAGTCACTGGTCCTCTCCCGCCTGGACTACTGCAATTCCCTCCTGGCCGGCCTGCCTGCAACTACTACCCACCCGCTCCAGCTCATCCAGAACTCTGCGGCTTGTCTGGTATTCTCTCTGCCCCGATTCGCACACGCTACCCCACTGCTCTGCTCCCTCCACTGGCTCCCAATACTGGCACGCATTCAGTTCAAGACATTGATCTTCACCTACCGCTGTCTCAACCACACTGCACCAAGCTACCTTCAGACACTCGTCTCCCAATACATCCCCTCCAGACCACTGCGGTCTTCCGGTGCCAGAAGACTAACTCTGCCTCCTCTCCACTCCCCTTCCTCCAGAGCCCGCTCCTTCTCATCCCTGGCCCCTAAGTGGATGAACGACCTTCCCACTGAAGTCAAAACAGCAGAGTCTCCTTCCTTCGCTTACTCAAAACACATATTTTCAGACTGTACTTTAGTCCTTTACTCTCCTGTAAGATATCACTTTACATTTTATCATACTTCTTGCCTTGCGTTACTAGTACTTGTATTATTTTGAATTCCCCTATGCTCCCTTTCCCTTTGCCCTTGACTGTGACCTGTGACACATTTTGCATTTCACAGCCTAATTAATCACTAATAATGCACCCATAAATATATTTATATCACAAATATGTACAGTTTGCTTTAAGTAAGAGTGTAGTTTGTTTAAGATTGGTGTGTGATCACAGAGCTTACTCACTTCAATCAGGAAGGTCAACTTCTCTTTATCAGACCTTGGTATTGCCTCTCCATACTTCTTAAGTTCCCTGACCGTCGTCTGAAGTTTCTCTTCAATCTGATTTTCCAGATGAGGGAGAGATTTCTAGAAACCAAACCAGCCGTTATTAAAGTTTACCACACTCAATCTTCACGGCAATTCATAACATAGAGAAGGTCCCATGTGATTATGAAAAGTGAAATGTATGCATGTATTTCTTCTCAAAACAATATATATCTCCATTATCAGAGCATTTTAATTTCTGAGAGTATAATACGGATTTCACTTAACACAATTTATTTGATTACAGTGATACACTTCACGTTTTCAGAACTTATCAGTAGTGCATGGATTTGTATAACTATAGTTGCAGAGGCAACGCTGATTCAGATGTTCTCAAAGATGGGGTAGTAGTGTTGTTTTGTTTATAGGTGTATATACTTTCTCCGACCAGCATAAGGAGGCCTACAATAATAGAAAAATGCTGTTAAGACAGCACAGCAAAAACTGTCCAGATAATAGTTTTTAGCAGTTTTACATTTGAATCCCCAGGATGAACTGAAGAAGAGTAGAAGAAAGAGTAGGTATGGCCTACTGTCACAGAGAAACCCAAACTTACACAAATGTGATCAACCAGCTCCCTGGTTAGTCTTTCAGCCAGAAAGGAAACCGTGGCTTTCTTGGCATTTAAAAGTGGTCTACAAAGGAGAAAATGGGAAAAGTGAAGCCAATTATGAAAAAAATATAATTTGAAATAAAAAGTTTTAAATAATAGGATTAGATTATTATTTTATATAAACTACATCTGCCAGTCGTTTCAATTTATTTTTGCAAAAATCTGTATATATTCTGTTATCATTGTCTTTTCCAATTTCCATGGGATATTAAACTAAAATACTGTGGATCTTATACTGATGCAGGTTTTCAATCTCCAAACCTAGATATGCTTCAGCCTTGACCAGATCAAAACTTTGACCTACCTGCAAATTACAAACTTATACCTTTTTTGTTAGAAGGCACATTCTACTACTTTTACATAAAAAATTGTATATGGTACAAATTTGTAATTTACAATTTTCGGGTTAATAAAAATTTTCTGACTGGGAAAAAATAATATGATTGAATATTAATCAGATTCTCACTGGCAAAACACATTCACTATATCCTTGCCTGAAATGAAGGTGATCCTCAAAGAAAGCCTTTTCCTTCTTGATAGCTTCAGCCAGTGTCTGATTTGCATTGATGTCCTTCTGGCCACGGCACTTCACAATCATATAACCCTTCTTCAGAGGGATGACTAAATTGCGCATGACAGCCACAATCTTCACTTCAGTGCCCTCGTCCACCAGGTCTGGCTTTGTCAGGATCCCTTTACATTTGTAATTTGAATGCAATGTTATTATTTCTATAGATGAATGTCACGTTTCATGATCATCTTGGACAATCTGACCTCAGAAAAATGACACACACAATACACTAATATTTGCAGCAATGCTTGGTAATGTATAGCAGTATAGTTTATGGAACCTCCCCATATGATAGAAATGTCTGATCCTTATAAACATTACCCCAATAAAATTGATATTTTTTGACATATTTAAAACATATGGGAAACATGTTAAATACATTTAAGTTTGTAATCCATATTGTTGAACATATGCCCTATAAAAAATCATCATACATGTCTATCATTATAAAAACTATATGTTGCATATGGGCATTTATTTGCATTTTATAATTATTTTTGCTATTTAAATATTTGATGTTTGATATACATTTTGACTGCAGTTCATCTCCTTGGATGAATACCAAAGAAAAAGTTCTGGTTGCAGATATGTTTTGTTGGGCAAGTGATATATCCCTAGACGTAGACATCACATATGATCATTTCACAAAGCTGCACTTATGTGTGTGATTTATAATGAGTTAGAATGTTGTGTGAAAGGTGTCTAATGTAAAATCCTCTCACTCAAACTGCATGAGATATTTCTTATACAATAAGAGAGACCCTTTAACACAATGTATTAACTTATAATACAGTGACTGGTGGAAATATGTACACACCACAATGTTTAAGATTTCTAACCAGGCAGAAAGACAAAAAATCTTCCTTTAAATCAGGGGTGTGCAACCTGTGGCCCAAAGTGCATCCACTTGCGGCCCAAACTTATTATTTTGACTCATTATTACTCTCATATGACATTTTGATATGTATTTATTGCATTATATTGCTATTTTTAAATTAAAATGTAGCATTTGTGGCTTATAATGGTGGTAAAATGAGTTTTGAAGCCCAGGCACTTAGTTGACACCTGGAATTGCGGCCCACTGGTTAATTTAGGTTGCTCACCCCTGCTCTAAATGAACAGGAAAGCACACTTCAGTTCCTTGTGTTGAGTTGATCTGGGTAGCACAGACAAACATATCACAGGAAGCCACTGTCAAAAACTCCCCACATCTAGAGAATGCAAGCATAAAACCAAGATAAAGGTAAATTAATCCAGTCTTACCCAGTGTCCTCTCTCCTGAAGGGTCAACCTCCTTGGCCATCTTCAAAGCCTCTGTGGTGGCAATGTCAACATTGCATGGCACCACCACTAAACTAATGGTCTCTTGTTTATCTATTTGCTTGCGGATCATTCGTTTAATCTGGAGAAACACAAATAATGGAATTATATATGAAGGTAACACTGCTGTACATGATATTTTGAGAATCACTTACTTAACTGAAGTGCCTATATTGTGGTAGGGAAAATAAAAATGTAGACTGAAACCTTTTGAAAATGCAGCCCTAGTCAAGATAATCAACATATTACAAGCTCTCACAATATTACACTGAAACGGGCTAAAAAGTAAGCACTGCTTGACTAATAGGTTAATTATTTTAGGGGTGAAAATGAGCATTCCGTTTCTTTATATTTTGTTGCATAGCAAGAACAGAAATTACTTTGCTCACATACATACATAAATGCAAAAGTGATAGAGAGAGATATAGATAAATAGAGAAAAATCACTTAATCTAAATCAATCCTATGCTGAGCTTTCTCATTAATACATCTTTGTGTTACCTGCTCCCCAATGTCTTTGGGCTGGTTGCCAACGGCTACTCGAGCAATCCCTGGGAGGTCAATGAGGGTCAGATCAGGGACTTCACTGGACTTGATCTCTAGGTTGATCATTTCTTCACTGATTCCTTCACCTTTGCCAGCTATAATGTCTTGGGCTGAAAGCAGAAAGCAAAATCAATACATTGTAATTGTGTTCAAGTCAACATTTGAGGATTATTATTAATGATTATTATGATTAATAGTAGTAGTAGTAGTAGTAGTAGTAGTAGTAGTAGTAGTAGTAGTAATTTAGTTGTCACAACTGTGTACACATTCTATTAAACTTAATAAAGAAAATATAAAAAGTAAAAATAAACTCTTGCTACAAAATATATTTAAACCAGAATTATTTGTTTTTTAGATACCATTTCTGTAGGTATTAAACAGTATTCTGGGGGTATTAAAACAATTATATTTATCAACTGAAGTAGTTTTTGGCTTAAGATGAATTTGGACTTTGGTTACAAAACATCCTCCCCCGAGATTCTCTACTGAAGCTTCTAGTGTAAGATTGAATTGGGCTTCACCTGGATGAGAAGGCCTATAAGAGCACAGGTAGAAGATATAATTGGATTACTTATTAAATGGAGATAATTGTAGTCAAGGTACTAACCTCTACGGATTTCCTCCTCCACTTCTGCTGTGCTTCCCAGTTTTACTTCATTATCTTTATAAAGAAGTCTTCCCTCCCATGGCTTTCCCACTTTCACTTTCTTGAGTTTCAGTACCAAGGGACAGCGGGTCACAATCCCTGCAAACAAAAAAGCACTCCAATAGAAACAAACATCACAACTCCAAATTCAAGTGAATCATGGTGTCTAACCAGATAATTCAGTCATTTGATAAAGTAAGTAGCTCAAAGGCTCTGCTAGGACCCAAGTCAAAAGACACTGTTGCCTTCCTAGACTATGTCAGTTGAGCTTTACATCCAGGCTTACACGTCTAAACATAAATACTCACCAGCCCCCCTGGGCAGGGACACTCCAGACAGCGCCTCCAGCACTGAACTCTTCCCAGAGCTCTGGTCTCCAATCACAGCAATGGCAGGCAGAGCCAGATCCTTCTCCACCCCCAGGGACCGCAGAGAGTCGATGAGATCAATGCAGGGCCGCACCTTCTCCTCATATTGTGCATTCAGAGTAGTGTTCTCCTGCTGCACAACAGAAAGCATCATCTCAGATATACACTCACTTGACAATAAACCAGCCATACCCCAGGAGACACATTTTGACTTCAGAATATATGCAAAGGTGCCCCATGATGGCCTTGCATCCTATCTGGGGTAGTTCCTACCTCATGCTTTTTACGTGTGTCACCATATAACTTTCTTGTTTTCTTTGTGCTTCAGAATCAAGAATCATAATATATCAGATACATGCAACATGTTATGTATGGGGATTAGCCTAGAATAGCATCAAGGCCAAATTACACCAAGGAACACTGTACTGGAAGTCTGTGGAACTGAAAATGCTTTGTGTCTATGTGACACAAAAAAGGAAAAACAGACATGTTTTTCATACAGACATGGGGAAAAAAAAAGTTAAAATACAAGAAATGATTGTGTCGATCCAAACATAGTGTTAGTTATCTTGAAAATTAGTTTAGGATTACTAGCTGATGTCACAAGGCTTAATAAACATATCATAAAACAGAATAAGTATACAATATTATGTTTATTAAATAACACAAGAGCAGTTATATGCATACAAAGAATACAAAAGCATACCAATGTCATAGTTCAGACAATTAAAACAAGTATTTTGAAAACATCCATAGTACAATCAATTACAATCTAGTGTTGGAATGCATTTGTGCATTAAATGTGTAGACGTTCTGTCTTGCTAGTCTTATATAAAATTAATGATGAATAATGTCTTATTTCTGTGGGCTCCCAGCTAACACACACAACTGTGGAAGGTGATCAGTGCCAAAATTAAGATTAACGTGAACATTAATATGAACATGAACATGAACATGATTATGAAGATAATTATGTGGATTGGATTAGCCAACAAGCGCACTGGCTACCACCCACTAGCTCTGATTGACAGAGTTCAATGTTTTGTCACATTGAAAAAGAAAAAGAAATACAAGAGATGCTATTAAATTTAAAAGCACACTGAGAAATGTAAAAAGCAAAGAGATGAACAGGAAATAAATATATACATGTTGAAAATAATGAATGAATAAATAAATGTTGAAATAAATAAATGAATAAATAGATGAATAAATACATGTTGAAATAAATAGATAAGTCTAAATTTCCATGTATTTATTTAATCACTTATTTATTTTCTCTGTGTATTTATTTTTAATTTTAGTATGGATTGTCCAAACTCTGAAGCTGTTTAAGTCCATGAAACTAAATATATTTGTAAAAAATATATATACCTAAGAAACATAATCCATACATCATAATTCGAACCCACAAAATAACAGACTCACAGTTGTATGCTATATATATACACTCACCTAAAGGATTATTAGGAACACCTGTTCAATTTCTCATTAATGCAATTATCTAAATAACCAATCACATGGCAGTTGCTTCAATGCATGTAGGGGTGTGGTCCTGGTCAAGACAATCTCCTGAACTCCAAACTGAATGTCTGAATGGGAAAGAAAGGTGATTTAAGCAATTTTGAGCGTGGCATGGTTGTTGGTGCCAGACGGGCCGGTCTGAGTATTTCACAATCTGCTCAGTTACTGGGATTTTCACGCACAACCATTTCTAGTGTTTACAAAGAATGGTGTGAAAAGGGAAAAACATCCAGTATGCGGCAGTCCTGTGGGGGCGAAAATGCCTTGTTGATGCTAGAGGTCAGAGGAGAATGGGCCGACTGATTCAAGCTGATAGAAGAGCAACTTTGACTGAAATAACCACTCGTTACAACCGAGGTATGCAGCAAAGCATTTGTGAAGCCACAACACGTACAACCTTGAGGCGGATGGGCTACAACAGCAGAAGACCCCACCGGGTACCACTCATCTCCACTACAAATAGGAAAAAGAGGCTACAATTTGCACAAGCTCACCAAAATTGGACAGTTGAAGACTGGAAAAATGTTGCCTGGTCTGATGAGTCTCGATTTCTGTTGAGACATTCAGATGGTAGAGTCAGAATTTGGCGTAAACAGAATGAGAACATGGATCCATCATGCCTTGTTACCACTGTGCAGGCTGGTGGTGGTGGTGTAATGGTGTGGGGGATGTTTTCTTGGCACACTTTAGGCCCCTTAGTGCCAATTGAGCATCGTTTAAATGCCACGGCCTACCTGAGCATTGTTTCTAACCATGTCCATCCCTTTATGACCACCATGTACCCATCCTCTGATGGCTACTTCCAGCAGGATAATGCACCTTGTCACAAAGGTCGAATCATTTCAAATTGGTTTCTTAAACATGACAATGAGTTCACTGTACTAAACTGGCCCACACAGTCACCAGATCTCAACCCAATAGAGCATCTTTGGGATGTGGTGGAACGGGAGCTTCGTGCCCTGGATGTGCATCCCACAAATCTCCATCAACTGCAAGATGCTATCCTATCAATATGGGCCAACATTTCTAAAGAATGCTTTCAGCACCTTGTTGAATCAATGCCACGTAGAATTAAGGCAGTTCTGAAGGCGAAAGGGGGTCAAACACAGTATTAGTATGGTGTTCCTAATAATCCTTTAGGTGAGTGTATATATATATAGATATAGATATATAGCCTACCTATATCTGTATATGTATGTATATGTATGTGTTCTATAGCTCCACACTAAATTGTATAAAGCCTAAAATAAATGCAATAAAGTAAAATGTAGGACCTCCCTTCATCTATAGATACCGTGCAAGTGAGTAGATGTGTCTTTGTAAACACAATATAATATCAGAGGCGATTCTAGGGTATGTGGGGTCCCCAGGCAAAACAATTCCTGACAGTGATACCGTGGGAGGGGGGGGGTGCAGCGGAGTTTTCTCCCGTGAGAGCGGGGGGGGGGGGGCGGACCGATGGGGGGGCCCCAGGCAATTGCCTAGGATGCCTACCCCCTAGCGACGCCCCTGTATAATATTGAAACTATTAAGTTTTAACTTCCATTGAAACACGTCCGTCCACCACTGCTCTGCATTGAAATTTCTGACTTCCGACCAGTTTCTTTGGCAACATTGTAAAAGCGGACAGTCTGCATCCTTATGTTCATAATCATGTTCATTTTTATCTTCATGAGCATCTTCATGTTCATCTTCATAATCATCTTCATAATCAACTTCATGTTCATGTTCATCTTCATAATCATCTTCATCTGAATTTTGGAATTGAACACGCTACATACACAATGTTGTGGAAACCTTATGTGTCAGCAGGCTGTATGCAGATAAGGTGGCTGAATTGATTGCAGGACCTGCATGCCGACCACAAGGGGCCCTCAGTCGGCAGAAACCAACCTCAGAGCTCTAGACACAGCAGGTTAGCTCACCTGGTAATTGAGCGCAGGTGGAATTTATTAAGACATGTATAAGGCTCCAAAGGCTGGGGGAGAATAAAGGGAGAACTAATCTGCTATAATACATGGGTCAAAATAGCCTAGGCCTCAGAAGAGAGATATAGTTTTGTTTTATTAATTTGATAAGAGTTTTGTATTTAAATCAATGGACTTGGACTTTGGACTTGTAACATTTTGTGACACAGCTTGTACCTCATGAGGAACCAAAGCACAATACTTGCACATATTTAAAAAAATACAATTTAGGTGAGGGGGAACTGTTGGGACTGTGCTTGCAAAGCCATGTGCGAAAACCCATCCTGCAACAGAGAACAAGCAAACTCCTCAGCTCCACACAGTCAGAGCCAGAATCAAACTTGTGTCCCAGGAGCTGTGAGTCAGTAGTGCTAACTGCTGTACCACCATGCCAAAACAGCTCTCTGAAATTACAGTTGTACATAAACTGTTTGAAGACCCCAATAGGTTTCTTACTGCCATTTTAAATGGGGATTAAAAACTACAGGCAATTTACTGTAAGAGCTTAGAAAACAATCCTGTAAAATTCCAGGTGACTCAAATGAGTTACAACAGGTGTGGGTAAACTATGGACTGACACGCTAGTGATTTATATGGAGTAGAAGTGCAAAGTTTACCACCCCCGATTCACCTGGAGTCATTTGTGTTTTTTTGACTGAATCATCTTCCAGCAAACTCTGTAAAGATATAATTACGAAATAAGTGTAGTTTAATTAACAAAACATATTAATCAGTACTTTACAACCCCAATGTAGACCTAGTGTGAGCAATTGGTTATATGAAGATTTTGGTTTCACTTGATTGTACTGAGGGGAACGACTGGCAGAATGAGACCACTGTTGAAATGTCAAACAACAAACACTGGGGGGAATATATATTCCTATTTTAGACAACTGCATGTACTGTATATATGTGTGTATAAAATACATACATACATAAATACATACACACACACATCCATGGATTATTATATATTAGTGGCATCGTGTTAGGATGGGCATGATGCCAGGCTCAAGATATAGGTGGGTTCTAAGAAGAAGCAACACACAGGCAGGTATATGGTGAAAGAAGGGCTTCAGGGGGATGAACTGCCTTCCTGGGCTACCATTGTGTGCCCCAGTGGCACTGTATTACAATATATATGATATATTCCATGGACAATTAATAGATTAAGAATAATACTCACCATGTCATTTAGCACAGCAGGAACTGTACCTGCAGCTCCTGAAGAAGATGACATTGTGATGAAAGACTTGGAGTTAGGTGGAGGGCTGGGAAGAAGCTGAAATGTGTCTATCCCAAGTGCATTGGGCACAGCTGAGCTCCCATCACTTTTTGACTTTCTGTGACTTGCCATTAGTTAAGTTACCTGTGCCTGAAACAGAGATATTTACTGTATTATTTAACCTCTATAAATCCTACTCCCATGTGGCGGCTTTTGGTACTATATTCATATATTTTTTAAATATATTATGTCTATTTGTTAATTGAATATTGGAAGTAAATCCTTTTAAATCTGCATTTCTGTCGGTTACCTTGTTTAATTAAGGCGGGTGAGGGTGGGGGTGGGGGGCATACTCCCACAAAATCTATATTACAGGGTTGTGTAGTCGGCGCTGTTTTTACTAGCGGCGCAACTAGACAGTTAACTAAAGTCGTTACTACAAAATATAAATAATAATCATGTATTGTTACACAAGTTGTTTTTACTCTGCATTCAATCTATACGTTTTATAGGAAACTAACTTTAGAATTATTCAAATTTATGACATCTGTAACGCGAAAAGAATGCGCAAAACGAAACAGTTGCTGCATTATAATTATGATCAGCTTCATAGTATGAACTAATATACCACCTACTTGTTTATTATTAACAAATACTAAAAATCCAACTTCACTGTAGCGCATGAGATGAAATGCCACCTACCCGACTGAAAGCTTCCGTGTGATGTGTATCAGGAGCTGGACAAGGAAGGTATTCTCTTTGGAGACGATTCTCGGAAAATGAAATCTAATCCCGTCCCTTTCACTTCGAGTTTCACTGCATATAACAGAGAGAGAGAGAGAGAGAGAGAGAGAGAGAGAGAGAGAGAGAGAGAGAGAGAGAGAGAGAGAGAGAGAGAGAGAGAGAGAGAGAGAGAGAGAGAGAGAGAGAGAGAGAGAGAGAGAGAGAGAGAGAGAGAGAGAGAGAGGACGGTACACATTTTTACAAACATACAGAAATATGAACACAAACACACACACATACTTCTATATATGCCTGTATGGGTTAATACAATTTCCAATAGTTCTTGCTTCTTTGGACTTAAAATAGGTTTCGATTTCCTAGCGTGTTTGGATGAAAGTGAAACACAAATTCACAACTGAAAAGGAAGCAACTTCTCAAACACACCTAGAATACCATTATAGTAATGGGGTTAAAATATAGAACTCGGAATAAACCATTAATAATTATAATAATACAATAATAATGTGTTCCCTTACGAAAATTAAATATATTGCATTATATTTCAAAATACATAACAATATAAGTTTAAATATATGTTTCTTATATAATATAGTATATTTTACCATATATTTCAGTATAAAATGAAATATACTAAAGCGGCAATAATTGATATATAAAAGTATATTTTGAACATATATTATAAAATATATTAAATATATTTATAAAATATATCTTAAAATATATTACATATATTTCAGAATAATATATTTTAAATGTATTTTATTTTCGTAAGGGTTGTTAAACCTTGGGAACGTGTTTAATACAGAGATAGTATTACAAGTACAAGTAATATATTCTATATAATATATTCTATGTATCTATAGTAAGTTTGAATTTGTTGCACTAGTCATATGTAACACTAATGAAACTATAATATAGTGTAGGATACTATGAACCAAAGAACCCATGTTCAAATGCTGCCCATAACCTTACATCTTCTAGTTATTATTATTATTATTATTATTATTATTATTATTATTATTATTATTATTATTATTATTATTATTATTATGTTAAAAAAGCAGCAGCTGGACAAGGAAGGTATTCTCTTTGGAGACGATTCTCGGAAAATGAAATCTAATCCCGTCCCTTTCACTTCGAGTTTCACTGCATATAACAGAGAGAGAGAGAGAGAGAGAGAGAGAGAGAGAGAGAGAGAGAGAGAGAGAGAGAGGACGGTACACATTTTTACAAACATACAGAAATATGAACACAAACACACACACATACTTCTATATATGCCTGTATGGGTTAATACAATTTCCAATAGTTCTTGCTTCTTTGGACTTAAAATAGGTTTCGATTTCCTAGCGTGTTTGGATGAAAGTGAAACACAAATTCACAACTGAAAAGGAAGCAACTTCTCAAACACACCTAGAATACCATTATAGTAATGGGGTTAAAATATAGAACTCGGAATAAACCATTAATAATTATAATAATACAATAATAATGTGTTCCCTTACGAAAATTAAATATATTGCATTATATTTCAAAATACATAACAATATAAGTTTAAATATATGTTTCTTATATAATATAGTATATTTTACCATATATTTCAGTATAAAATGAAATATACTAAAGCGGCAATAATTGATATATAAAAGTATATTTTGAACATATATTATAAAATATATTAAATATATTTATAAAATATATCTTAAAATATATTACATATATTTCAGAATAATATATTTTAAATGTATTTGATTTTCGTAAGGGTTGTTAAACCTTGGGAACGTGTTTAATACAGAGATAGTATTACAAGTACAAGTAATATATTCTATATAATATATTCTATGTATCTATAGTAAGTTTGAATTTGTTGCACTAGTCATATGTAACACTAATGAAACTATAATATAGTGTAGGATACTATGAACCAAAGAACCCATGTTCAAATGCTGCCCATAACCTTACATCTTCTAGTTATTATTATTATTATTATTATTATTATTATTATTATTATTATTATTATTATTATTATTATTATGTTAAAAAAGCAGCAGCTGGGCAAGGAAGGTATTCTCTTTGGAGACGATTCTCGGAAAATGAAATCTAATCCCGTCCCTTTCACTTCGAGTTTCACTGCATATAACAGAGAGAGAGAGAGAGAGAGAGAGAGAGAGAGAGAGAGAGAGAGAGAGAGAGAGAGAGGACGGTACACATTTTTACAAACATACAGAAATATGAACACAAACACACACACATACTTCTATATATGCCTGTATGGGTTAATACAATTTCCAATAGTTCTTGCTTCTTTGGACTTAAAATAGGTTTCGATTTCCTAGCGTGTTTGGATGAAAGTGAAACACAAATTCACAACTGAAAAGGAAGCAACTTCTCAAACACACCTAGAATACCATTATAGTAATGGGGTTAAAATATAGAACTCGGAATAAACCATTAATAATTATAATAATACAATAATAATGTGTTCCCTTACGAAAATTAAATATATTGCATTATATTTCAAAATACATAACAATATAAGTTTAAATATATGTTTCTTATATAATATAGTATATTTTACCATATATTTCAGTATAAAATGAAATATACTAAAGCGGCAATAATTGATATATAAAAGTATATTTTGAACATATATTATAAAATATATTAAATATATTTATAAAATATATCTTAAAATATATTACATATATTTCAGAATAATATATTTTAAATGTATTTGATTTTCGTAAGGGTTGTTAAACCTTGGGAACGTGTTTAATACAGAGATAGTATTACAAGTACAAGTAATATATTCTATATAATATATTCTATGTATCTATAGTAAGTTTGAATTTGTTGCACTAGTCATATGTAACACTAATGAAACTATAATATAGTGTAGGATACTATGAACCAAAGAACCCATGTTCAAATGCTGCCCATAACCTTACATCTTCTAGTTATTATTATTATTATTATTATTATTATTATTATTATTATTATTATTATTATTATTATGTTAAAAAAGAAGCAGCTGGACAAGGAAGGTATTCTCTTTGGAGACGATTCTCGGAAAATGAAATCTAATCCCGTCCCTTTCACTTCGAGTTTCACTGCATATAACAGAGAGAGAGAGAGAGAGAGAGAGAGAGAGAGAGAGAGAGAGAGAGAGAGAGAGAGAGCTGGTACACATTTTTACAAACATACAGAAATATGAACACAAACACACACACATACTTCTATATATGCCTGTATGGGTTAATACAATTTCCAATAGTTCTTGCTTCTTTGGACTTAAAATAGGTTTCGATTTCCTAGCGATTTTGGATGAAAGTGAAACACAAATTCACAACTGAAAAGGAAGCAACTTCTCAAACACACCTAGAATACCATTATAGTAATGGGGTTAAAATATAGAACTCGGAATAAACCATTAATAATTATAATAATACAATAATAATGTGTTCCCTTACGAAAATTAAATATATTGCATTATATTTCAAAATACATAACAATATAAGTTTAAATATATGTTTCTTATATAATATAGTATATTTTACCATATATTTCAGTATAAAATGAAATATACTAAAGCGGCAATAATTGATATATAAAAGTATATTTTGAACATATATTATAAAATATATTAAATATATTTATAAAATATATCTTAAAATATATTACATATATTTCAGAATAATATATTTTAAATGTATTTGATTTTCGTAAGGGTTGTTAAACCTTGGGAACGTGTTTAATACAGAGATAGTATTACAAGTACAAGTAATATATTCTATATAATATATTCTATGTATCTATAGTAAGTTTGAATTTGTTGCACTAGTCATATGTAACACTAATGAAACTATAATATAGTGTAGGATACTATGAACCAAAGAACCCATGTTCAAATGCTGCCCATAACCTTACATCTTCTAGTTATTATTATTATTATTATTATTATTATTATTATTATTATTATTATTATTATTATGTTAAAAAAGAAGCAGCTGGACAAGGAAGGTATTCTCTTTGGAGACGATTCTCGGAAAATGAAATCTAATCCCGTCCCTTTCACTTCGAGTTTCACTGCATATAACAGAGAGAGAGAGAGAGAGAGAGAGAGAGAGAGAGAGAGAGAGAGAGAGAGCTGGTACACATTTTTACAAACATACAGAAATATGAACACAAACACACACACATACTTCTATATATGCCTGTATGGGTTAATACAATTTCCAATAGTTCTTGCTTCTTTGGACTTAAAATAGGTTTCGATTTCCTAGCGATTTTGGATGAAAGTGAAACACAAATTCACAACTGAAAAGGAAGCAACTTCTCAAACACACCTAGAATACCATTATAGTAATGGGGTTAAAATATAGAACTCGGAATAAACCATTAATAATTATAATAATACAATAATAATGTGTTCCCTTACGAAAATTAAATATATTGCATTATATTTCAAAATACATAACAATATAAGTTTAAATATATGTTTCTTATATAATATAGTATATTTTACCATATATTTCAGTATAAAATGAAATATACTAAAGCGGCAATAATTGATATATAAAAGTATATTTTGAACATATATTATAAAATATATTAAATATATTTATAAAATATATCTTAAAATATATTACATATATTTCAGAATAATATATTTTAAATGTATTTTATTTTCGTAAGGGTTGTTAAACCTTGGGAACGTGTTTAATACAGAGATAGTATTACAAGTACAAGTAATATATTCTATATAATATATTCTATGTATTTATAGTAAGTTTGAATTTGTTGCACTAGTCATATGTAACACTAATGAAACTATAATATAGTGTAGGATACTATGAACCAAAGAACCCATGTTCAAATGCTGCCCATAACCTTACATCTTCTAGTTTATTATTATTATTATTATTATTATTATTATTATTATTATGTTAAAAAACACTTAAAAAACAAGTGCATTAGTAGAAACCTTCCTGGATTTTTTGTTGTTGTTGTTTGTAAATTGATATCACCCATTGCCAGGTGTAGAATTTTGTTCCTGAAATGCCATTTCACAATCTCTCTGTCAGTAGGTAGGGGAGACCAAGGCTGGTTGTCACATGGGTAGGCTGTCACACAGCTCATATCTACAAGAAGGCTCTGACACAAAAATGTAACATCAAAATGTGCATCTGAGGTCAACCATTTTATTTCAACTGAAAGTCACAAAACATTGAGGTGAGCATAATGTTTTTTACCAAAAAAAAAAAAAAAAAAAAAAGGTTTTTGTAATAGAACTTTGTTATATTGGGTTATTCAAAACATTGTATATTGAATAAAGGAAGTACTCAGTTGTGTTTTGATAGTTTATCTGGAAAGCTATACTACATCATGTCAGGTAGTCAGCATAAAGTTAGCATAACAGTCTGGTTGAGGCAAGTTGCCACATGAAATTTGGGGCTGGTTATCAAATGTCAATATTGCAAAAATATCAGTGTAGAGGACATACAGGGAAGAACAGCATAATTTGGATATATGTTCAATTAAATAAATGTCAATAGTGTTAAGAATATATTTGTTGTGTTATTGGTTTTTGAAAAGGCAATAAACTGTGACAACCAGCCCCAGATCATGTGACAACCAACCCTGTGATGCGGCTGTCGCACAGTTTATTTAAACTTGTATAAATTAATGTTGAAGTGAAGAGTGAAGATCTAAACAATGTCCATTTGTACACATTATATTATTATTTCATGTGGAATTGAAAATAGCGTCATTTGAAAATATAAGATTGAGTAACACGTGTAACCCCCTGGTCTCCCCTACTGGCACATTAAAAGGATATATATTTTCTACAACAGCCCAGTGTTTTCTTCAATTGACAGTTTTAAAAGACATTCCACTCTTTCATACTGAAAGAAAACAGATAAACACCAGTTAAGACCATGTGCATCCTCAATGTATTTGTATGAAATTGCCTGCCTGCATAACTTATGAAGCTTACTGCAAACCTAAAAAAATTAAATGTCATGTTCATGTGCATGAAGATTTTAAAACATTATATATGCTTTTTCCTATTTACTACAGGTCTCAAACTCTGCATTCACTTAATTCACTTTTTTTCCTATAGTTAGACTGCATTTTATCCTTGTATAAACAGGAACTGGGTGGTGATGGTGCTTTAAGGAGAGTTTTGGTCACACTCACCTGATGTTATGTGTCATGTCTGATGATACCTTATTGAATCTCGTTTTATCCATGTTTTTTGTTCTTTCTTTAAAGTTCTCCTTTGCTTGTTTTATAGCACTCATCACCACCAATGTACTGATAATGTACTGACAAATCATGACTTAATAGCTGATGGACTGCAAGATGTTCCTTTCAACTGAGATTTCTGCAAGGTTTTCAAGGCTCATATTTGGCAGGAAGACAATGTTATGTTTCAAGCACATTTCTCGTATTGTTGTTGAATTGTTGAGGCCACCAATCGATTTGTTTTGTAAGTGAAACGGTATCAGAGAGAATGTGACACAGAGGGACTCTGAGATTAGTACAATTAGTATTGCTTAGAGCCCCACCATGGAACTAGAAGCTTTATATCACAGGTGATAATGACACTAACCAATCTCACAACACCATGACTACACCATCTTGGTGTTAACAGGTGGGGAGCTCTAATATCACCCACTAAATTCTATGGCAGGTACATAGGATCCTCGGGACACCAATTTAAGTTCCAGATGCAGAGATTTATTAAACACTGTAGTATTCACAAATGGAAACTGATTTCCATATAAACAGTAACAGTACAGGACAAATGCATTACAACTATACATTACATTACTAAACTTTTCAAATCACCTTTTATTAATTGGGGGGATAATCAACTCAAATAAACAAAATAAAACAGAGAAAGAATTAAACTCATTCACTTTACACATGTCTGTGGAAGTTCAGTTAGTCACAGATAATCTTCTGATTGTTTAGCTAAATCTAGTGATGATTAGAAGGTTTCTATGAAATCTGAGGTGTTTGTATACAGCCGATGATCTATAAGCGTTGATGTATCTACTATTGAAAGTTCCTGTCAGGACAAAACTGTATCAAACGGGTCTTTGACAATTGAATGAATTGTCTGTGATGAATTGTAGCTGGTGATAAAAAGCTTGTGATTAAATGTTCGTGACAAATTGACGGGATATTATATCCAACTGGTTGTGACTGTTATCTTTAAAGGGTACAGACACAAGTGCTTTAAATGTAATGGTCACAGAACCAGAGTCAGAATAGGTGATATAAGTGGACATAAAAGTAGTTTTGCCTAAATCTTTCCACAACGAGATATAAGGAAAAGTCCTTGTATTCATTTAAATTACACATTAGAATGAATGATATTGAAATCTTATTAAGAGCTATTTCTGTAATCTCTGTAATCCTGACTGCTTTTCACCCAGCCTTGAGCATTGTAAAATGTCAGCCTATTGACTGGAAAGTCATGCATATATATATATATATATATATATATATATGCAATGTTCATGACAAATATTTTCACTATCAATTCCACAGCTGTTGTCAACGACTATTCGAATAGTTGCCTCATCGCCCCCCACCCTCCCTCCTGCTACCCATTCAAAATGAGATGTACATTAAATGCAAAGTAATGCAAAGTGACAATTATTGCAATAAGTAATAATAAGCAATTAGGCTATATAAAAAATATCTTCCTATTAGGAGACGTACAGAAATGGCATAATAACAGCAACAATAAGCATACCTGTCAACTGTCACGCATCTGGTGTCAGACTCTCGTAACAATATGGGTGTCTCCCAATTTTTTTTTGCAATTACAGCTGTAACCTAACTGACCAAAGTGTTTTTCTTTTTAAATTTGTATTCAATTACTAATTAAATATTAATTCACTAACAGTTTAGCAATGAGATGCAAATGCCTTAATATTAGCATCCTTGTGCAATGTTTTCCCGTCATAACAGCAAAGTACAAAATGCATTAGACTATCAAGCTAGTTAATTTATACTAAAAAAACTATTTACGTTTTCCCACATTTTCAAACCACACTCAACATAGAGACTACCAGTCTACATTAAATCAAATCGGAAACATACCTGTGCATTCAAGTTCCAGTGAATACAAAATAAATAGCCTACAGAGGTGATAGCTGGCTATGCATGTAGCTAGCTTAATAAAATGAATTTGTGTGTTGCTCCTCTTTCCATTCCTGTCATTGCTAGCATCACAAGTACAGGCTTTAAAATACAATCAATATTCATTTTTTATTAAATCTAATGTTGGATTCACTTGTTGACAGATGTCTCATATACATACACATGTGTTAAAAGTTGACCAGCCTGGTTCTTGCCTCAGTCAGGCGTTTCAATCGACTTTGCAGAAAGTTTCTCTTGTTACCAATCTCTGAATCTTCTTTTAGGATGTTATCCAAGCTGTTCTTGTCCTGAAGCAGCTGGAACATCTCTCTGTGAAGCTGATCTGCTGATTCCTGAAGAGTTAAGTATTGAATGACAAGGGGGATCTGGTCTGCTAGGCGCTTAGAGGCAATCTGGAAAAGGCAAGCAGAGGCATATTGACACCAGTAGAATTAGAAGAAAATGTATTGCTTTCACAGTGCTAAATCACACTGGTAATTTGCCATAGCTTGCAAGATTAATACCATCTCAATACTCAGGCAGATTCAACTGTCATGGCTACCATCTAGCCCTTACACTCCATCCCCGCTAAATGTCGCCATTACCCTGTCATTTTCAGTCACTTCTCCCAGCTCCAATCATTCTATTAACATTCTGGAAACCCTTGTGCACTTGTTCACTCACCCTCTTCTCCCATTTCCCTGCACCTCCCAAACCTGTTTTTTTATTCTCCTTATATACCCTTCACTACCCTCAGTCTGGGCAAAGTTTTGTCAGTTCACGCTACATTTCCGGGCATTCTCCTTCAAACCCTTGCCTGACTTCCCGACCACAACTCTTTCTCTCCCTTGCTTGTCTGTTTGCTTGATCGCCTGACCCTCGCCTGTGACCACGACCACGTCTTTGCCTAGCCCTTGATTGCCCTGTTCTGCCAGTACCCGACCCACGCCTGTCTGACCATCCCTCAACCAGCACCGCAACTAGGTCCCCTGTTCCCGTGCCCCACGTCACATCAACACTGTTCACTTACATCATAATAAGATCTCAGATGGGTCATCATCTCTTGTAAAGTGGTGCGGCTGTCGGTGGTGTAAACCAACTTTCCTGGTGTGTTTTCTTCCTCATCTTCTTTGACTTCATACAGATGGGTGCTGTAGATGCTATCTTGTGTGTACACTACCATCTCCATCTTAAACTGGGTCCTTAGCATAGACTCCGCTGTGGCCTCTTTGTCGATTTTTATGGTTTCAATAAAGGTCTAGATACACACAAAATGAGCAAACAGACTACTTAAGAAATACTAACATGCTTAACTCATAGCAAAACTTCTGTGTAATGCTTGTTTCAATTTTGGAGTTTGAAAAATTCAATAGAGTGAAATAGAAAAACACTCAGATTCAGATTTCATAATTAAGGGCTATAACCATTTGAAGAGCTAAATGCATGCAATATATATTTAGTAAAGATATGTGCATTAAAATGTGGAAACAGACAAAAAGACATGTTCTAACAAATATACCCTGGAAGCCTTGAGCAAGTTTGGAAATCCAGCCAGATGGTCCTGAGCCACCTGCAAAAAGGACTTTTTCACAATATCTGAAAGAGAAAAGGTGGCATTACCATATCAAGCCTCAAACATGGGGCCGGATTAAATCAAAACTTTGACCCACCCGCTAATAGCAAACTACAAACCTGTACATCATAGCAGTTACATTTATGATTAGAAGAAAGTGGTATCTTACTAAAAATGCAGCCGCAACACAGCCGCAGTACAGTTCTGTAGTTTTCTATTAGCGGGTGGGTCACAGTTTAGATTTAATCCATCAATGATACAAGTAAGGAAACTGGAGTAAATAATTAATGAATGCAAAACCACAGTTTAAGAAATGCAAACATGAATAAACAATGCACTGATTTGTTGCTACAAGACAAGAAACTCTGGGGAGACCTTGCAAACTCCTGAATGTATATTCTTGAATGTTCCCATGTGCTGCTACATCTGTTTTAGTCATTTTTATATTAATTTGGGCCTTTACAGTAAAGAGTTGCACTGGGACCCCTTTCTCTTAATGTATTTTCTCACAATTCCACTTTCAAGCCTGCGATCTCTTATGTTGTTTGCATGGACCCATTTACCTGTAACATCTTTTAGCTTCTTAATGGCTGGCTCTTCCAGCTGTCTGATCTGGTCTTTCACCATCGATTCAAATGTCCTTTAGTTGATGAATCAGGAAGCTCTCTACCTCTGTAGTTGGTTTCATATTGAAGAAACTCTTTGTCCACCTTTTTCCTGATTGCAGCAACACAGTGAAGACATACAAGCAAATTGGTTGCAATAAGGATGACTTGAAATGGACTTTGTGTGTTTTAAGTTCTCCAAAAAAGTTTCATTCTTGTTCAACTGAACTATATGTCTTCCAGGCCTATAATGACATGTCCCTTTCTCCCATTTAATTTAATCAAATTTTCTCTTCCCTTTATAGTTATTTTTTGTACAGACGAGTCGCTACACTATTGGCGATTGTGTTGGAATTCTGTCTCCTGTTTTGACGTATGATGGGATTCTACAAAATTCTATTTCTACTTCCTCCTACATTATAGCTACCCTCTGCCTATTACTGTATCCTTTTCTGCTACACTTTCTTGATATGTGAGTGTTACTCCAAGTTATATTTTTGCTATTACAAACAGCACAAACAACCTATACTACTTTGTGATGGAGGTCACCCGCTAAGTTACACTACTGCTTTAAAGTAGTACTTTTTCTTTACTTATTTTCTCTGCTTTGTTTTGTTGACTCTTCTATATTACTCATTTTGTTTTGTATACTATTGATCTGTTTGTGTGTAAAACAGGAAACTTTTGGTGCTTTGTGCATTTGCTTTTTTGTTTGTACATGGCTTTATTTTGATTGCACAAGAGACACACAAGGGGACCAACTAGTTAACAAGCTCCATATTTTATAAATGTACCTTTTGTTCCAAATTTCATTGCATTGTGTTTTTTTTAATTTTGTGCTGTATCTCTCGACGAGCGATTGAGTGAGACAGCGGACGTGCGGACGTGACTGGGAGTCTCTGCGCCTCTGAAGTGCAGCAAGAGCAGCAACAACAGCGACCCACACTGGAGCGCCTGCACCGCGGATCTGCCTCCGAGTAGAGAAGCAAAAACAAAAGGGGAGTACTGCTAATATGTATTTTTCTAATGCCATTTACTGTTTGTCGTGCAGCATGTTTACCATGGTTGGTTAGATCCACCGACCAAAATGATAATTTTACTTGCACAAAATGCGTAGTTAATAAGGAGTTGGCGGAACGAGTACGTGTGTTGGAGGAGCACGTAGATACTCTTAGAAATATAAAAGAGGCCGAGAATTGGCTTGACTCGGTCTGTAGAAACACGGATTCGTCCTCTGTAGTCAGCGATAGGCCATACCGGCGGCTGCGCAGTCTCAGCAGGACCGTTGGGTCTCGGTAAAGACAGGCTCTAGAAGCGCGAAATCAAGAGCCAGAGCTCCGACGCACCGGTCTCCCATTCGGACCGCAAACAGATTTGAACCCCTCGGCGGCGCGTCTGCTGAGAAGGTGCTCATTATTGGAGACTCCATAGTTAGAAATATAAAGATTGTGTCACCAGCAGTAGAAGTAAAATGCCTCCCGGGAGCCAGAGTCTCTGACATCGAAGCTAAATTGGACGAATTGCCAGGCGGCGAAGTTTCTACTTTGGTTATTCACGCTGCACTAACGATATTAGACATAGACAATCAGAGATTTTAAAAAGAAATTTTACATCGCTATGCAAAACAACGAAAAAACGATGTCAGAATATAATTGTTTCTGGCCCACTACCAACATTACACAGAGGGGATGAGGCCTTCAGCAGGCTGTCCTCTCTAAATAGCTGGTTGACAAGCTGGTGTGCATCAAATAATTTCATTTTTGTGAACAATTGGGATTGTTTTTGGGAAAGGCCTGGCTTATACAGAAGAGATGGGCTCCATCTGAGCTGGAGAGGAGTGCTAATGTTATCTGATAATATAGCTAGTTGTTTAAAAACGTGACTCTTCAGAGCACCGGTCAGGCTGCAGACTCGCAGTCCTACACTGCAGTCTGCCTGTAACTCCCAGCATAGCCTGACCCCGATCCTAGATCCCTGCCTGGTGGCATCCAATAAAGTACATAGTCCTGAGATTAAATCTTATACAAACAAAATCAATAGTTATCCTATTAAAACAGTCATTTGTCATAGGCTTGGATGTATTCCTTCCTCTCGGGGCCCTCGTTTCAACAATCTAATAAAAGTTAAAACTACAAGACAAAAATTACCTGCTCACATTACTCCTCCCATGTATAAGCTTGCTGTCTTAAACATCCACTCACTACATAGCAAAGCAACCTTAATAAATGACACCATAACTGACACATACATAGGTGTGCTCACCTTGACTGAGACCTGGTTAAGACCAGATGACACTATTCCATTAGTAGAAGCCTCCCCTAATGACTACTCTTGCTGCCAGATGGCCCGTGCAACAGGCCGCGGGGGGGGGCTGGCCACCATCTACCGCACAGATCTGCACCTATCTACTAAGCCATTAGACAGCTTCGCATCTTTTGAAATTCACCAGGTAGAATTTAGGCTTAATCCACCTCTTCAGTTTATAGCTATTTATAGGCCACCAGGCCCCTATTCCATTTTTATTACCGAATTTAGCAATCTCTTATCTGACTTTTGGGGGACTTTAACATACATATTGACATTAAAAACGACCCCCTCACTGTTAGTTTCTTGTCCCTATTGGAGTCTGTAGGCTTCACTCAGCATGTGTCTGGACCCACACATCGTCACAATCACACACTAGATCTAGTTATTACCCGTCGGGTACAGATTCACAACCTAATAATATCACCCCAAAACCAGACGATTTCCAACCACTGCCTTATTACATTTGAGCTGCCTGGAGTAGAATTAGACACACAGGAGAGGAATATAGAAACTGTCTGCATAAATCCAACTGCTATTCATAAATTCACTACCCTGTTGCCAAATGCTAGCTTTATCAAAACAGGATCTGCAGATTAATTATTAAATAATTTCAACAATACACTAAGCACTGCTTTAGATACAGTAGCCCCATTAAGGACATGACAAATTAAACCAACAAAACACTCACCATGGTTTGACGAACACACTCGCTCACTTAAAACAGAATGCCGTAGATGTGAGCATAAATGGAGAGAAACAAAACTAGAGGTCTTCCACATGGCATGGAATGACAGTATAATAAGATACAAGCAGGCCCTGTCCTCTGCTAGGTCTGCCTACTACTCCAATTTAATAGAGACACATAAGAATAACCCGCGTTTTCTTTTTAATACAATAGCGACACTTACTAACCAGCAGGTAAAGCCTTCAGAGGTTATCCCCCCCAATTTCACCTGTAGTGACTTCATGGTTCATTTCAACAGCAAAGTTAACAGTATTAAAAAAACAGATAGAACAGGAAACATACACAGATACTGTAGCCGACACATGCAGTCCTTCACAGCCCCTGCCTACCTTGGACTCGTTTAACGTAGTAAATCACCAGGAATTGGTCTCCTTAATTACTAAAATGAAAACAACAACCTGCACACTAGACCATATACCCACTAAACTGCTAAAACAATCTCTGTCATTAATACACAATATTATTAATGTCTCTTTATCCTCAGGATCTGTTCCTGATTCATTTAAAATATCTGTAATTAAACCACTTCTTAAGAAACCCAGTGCCGACCCTAACCAACTTAAACACTATCGACCTTTCTAAGGTTCTAGAGAAAGTAGTTGCAAACCAACTGCAAGCTTTTTTAACCAATAATCATCTTTATGAAGAACTTCAATCAGGCTTCCGTTCTGGCCATAGTACAGAAACAGCCCTGTTAAAAGTATTGAAAGACGTGTTTCAGTACTCTGATGTAGGGCACGCCAGTGTTATTATTTTATTAGACTTAAGTGCAGCTTTTGACACAATTGACCACAAAATCTTGTTACACCGCTTAGAAAACCATATTGGCCTGTCTCGCAATGTGCTTTCATGGTTTAAATCATATCTGTCAAACAGACTCCAATATGTACAGATTAACGAGAACCATTTAAATTTAACTGAGGTTAAGTACGGAGTCCCACAGGGCTCAGTCCTCGGACCTATACTTTTTTCATTATACATGCTCCCTTTAGGTGATATCATTCGATGACATAATTAACTTTCACAGTTACGCAGATGACACCCAATTATATCTGTCTGCAAATCCTAACAACACCATAGACCTAGAAAAACGAATGTGCTGTCTGTCTGAGATTAAAACATGGATGACAAAAAATGTTCTTAAGCTTAATTCTGACAAAACAGAAGTCATAATTTTAGGAGACAAAAATCGAACTGTTCATCATGCACTAACAAAACTGAGTAATGATAACTTTAATTTCTCCCCTAAGGAGATGGCACGAAACCTGGGTGTCATCTGTGATCATAATCTATCTTTTGAATCACACATTCAGTGTAGAGATCTTCCTTCCTCCAGCTTAGAAACATTGCTAGACTAAGACAATTCCTCTCATTACAGGACACTGATAAATTGATACACGCATTTGTTGCATCTAGATTGGATTACTGCAATGCCATTCTGTCAGGCAGCACAAACAGAGCTATTTCTGCACTTCAGTTAATCCAAAATGCTGCTGCAAGAATCCTAACAAAAACAAAAAAACATGAACACATCACTCCAGTATTGGCTTCTCTTCACTGGCTGCCCGTGCACTACAGGATAGACTTTAAATTGCTCTTATTAACATTTAAAGCACTAAAGGGACTGGCACCTCCCTACTTAAAAGATCTCCTTATGGAATACACTCCAGGTCGGCCATTGAGATCACAGGAAGCCGGTTACTTAGCACTCCCTAAAATACACAAGAAAAGCGCAAGTGGTAGAGCATTCAGTTATAGGGCCCCGAAGCTGTGGAACGATCTTCCAGCCAATCTGTCTTAACCTTTAAATCACGTCTGAAGACTCATCTGTTTAGTCTCTGTTTTTCTAGCCCATAGTGCCGCCGGTGTGCCATGGACATGCAATTGCACAACTGTCTTTGGAAATGTGCTGCACTGCATGACCAGTATCTGAGCACGACTCCCCTCTTGTCTTCCAGCAACAGCCTCCTCTGAGGGTCCAACGAGGCACCTCATCCCCCACCATGGAAGTCTGATGAGGCACAACCCATCCCAGAAGCACCTCACCACAGAGGGTCAACGGGGCATCCACACCCAAGGTTTGACGAGCCATCGCAACCCAAAGCCTGTTGATGGTCCAAACCCTCCACCCCCGATGGCCAGCGAGAGGCCTCCTCCAGAGGGAAGAGCACAGCCAGCAGCACCGATAAAGAACTTTCTGATCTCCTTGCTGCTGTAATAACTATACTGCCTGGAGGGGAGGCAACCATTAGGCCTAGGCCCTAAGCCGTGGACCCCCAGAGATTCATTTTCTCCTACATGCCATCCATAGGAGTTTTTTGTTTTTCTCTCCTCCTTGCCTAAATGGTTTATTTACTTAAATGTTCACTCACTTTATTCTAGATCATGTAAAATGTTTACAGGTCTATATTTGATTTTATTGTATGTATGTTTTTTATTTTGCTATACGTTTGTTGTATGTTTACCAGTCTGTAAAGCACTCTGTGGCTACCCTGCGAAGGTAATCAAAATTGATTGATTGATTGATTGATTCTTAGCTCTCCTCCTCTTTTAAGGTCTACCTGTCTAGTTGGCACACAGCTCTGGTTCAATGTTGAGACCCTTCTTGTCACTTACTGAGTCCTGGTAGCTCTTCCCACTTTCTTTTGTAGTTAGCAGTTTCTTATTCTGCCCTATGTTCTCTTGAAAGCTCTAGTATGTTGGTGTTGGGATTTCTCCACCCTGGCATACAACAACTGACCATGAGTGGAACTGTTACAGAATCATGGGAGCAATTTGATTTGGTCAGAACTCGCATTGTTAGAAATTGAATTGTCTCAAAATACATTTAAAGGGACATTAAGGTGGTTAAAAAAAGATGCCACAAACTGCAGACCTAAGCATTGAGGTACTGTGCATTGATTTCCCTCCCATTCAGCAGCTAATGCCTGTGATTCCTGTGCATATATTTGACAGGAATTTCACAGTCTTTGCAAGTTGCAGTCGTCGCAAAAAGTCACAAATAGTCGGAATTCTGCAAAAAATCTTTTGTTTAGCTATCACTGGATGGCAGAGCCATTTAATTCACAAATCAACAGAATTTGCTTTTGACTTACATAATGTCCCAGTGTGATTGAGATGCACTTTCCATTTACCAAACTCCGCCCGCAGCTTGGGGAACAGATTGATTTTCTGTCCATTCTTTAGCTCCTCTCCTGTTGTCAGACTTCTGATATCCTGAGTGAATGCTGAGTGAATGCAGTGATTTTCAACAAAAGTCAAATAATGATTTACAATATGGGCAATTTACTTTTCCATGTTTCCAAACCACACTCAACAGACTACCGGTCTACATTTGGAAACATACCTGTGTGTTTGAGTTCCAGTGAATAAAAAATAAATAGCTGGCTGTGTATGTAGCTTAATAATATTAATTTGTTTGTTACTCTTTCCTTTTCTGTCATTGCTAGTTTTGTAGAAGGATGTTTGGCTTTTAGGTTGCTTAACATACCAGCTGTAGATTTGTGGTAGTTTAATTGCACTGCACTTGTTATACACTGTGTTTTCTTTTACTTTGTCAAAGTATTTCCATGCAGCACATCTCTGTGAGGAAGCCATCGTTAGTCAAGGTACGTTCTACTTTATCACAGACAAGAAATAACAAATCCCACCATCCTGTCAATCTTCATTACTGCTACATAGAGAGCTAATCAACAGTACAGGCTTCAAAATAAAATCTCTCTCTCTCTCTCTCTCTTGTACATATGCTTTTTTTGTTTTTATTTTTAATAAATTTGCAAAGATTTCAAACAAACTTCTTTCACGTTGTCATTACGGGGTATTGTTTGTAGAATTTTGAGGAAAATAATTAATTAAATCCATTTTGGAACAAGGCTGTAAGATAAAATGTGGAAAAAGTGAAGCGCTGTGAATACTTTTCAGATGCACTGTGTATATATATATATATATATATATATATATATATATATATAATTTTTTTTTTTTTTTACTATCAAATGTTAGTTTCACTTGTGGATAGTGGCCATCTTTAACAAATAGTCTTTTTTTTTTTACTATTCTGTCTTATCCCTACTTAAAAGGCACTCGCATCTACTCTGTTACGAATGCTAATGTACAGTTTTAAAGATTTTGATACCATAGATCGTGAGAATAGAATTTAAAGCAGCCAATCCTAACTGTATTTAGAATCAGGCCTGTAATTCATCAGATAACTCACATCAATCAAGAAGTACATTTTGTCTGCTAGATTTCCAGGTGGCCCTTTCCCGTATTTGTCCAGCTCTGCACAGGTCTCTGCAAGTTTAGTTTCAACCTGCTCCTCTAACATTGGCAACGATTTCTGAAAAATAAACATATAATAATAAATTCTTGTTTTGAAGAATGGTGATTGTGTATTGCATGACAGTGTAATCCAAACACAGACTGTAAAAACTACTAACTACGCTAGTCTTCCAGTGATGGAAAACTGCTTGCAGAGCCCACTCCGTCTCCTCTCTCAGTACCAAATGCTGGAATGTCCTACCAACTGAGGTCAGGTCCACTCAGTCCCTGACCACCTTGGTCTGAGCAGACCCTAACATCTGCTTAAGACTCGCCTTTTCACACCTCAACCACCTCCCGGACAATATATCACTCACACTCAAACTGTCTACCACACTTTTCTATTTATTAATCCCCCACCTTAATGTTCCCTTACATTGCTATTTATGTGATCAGGGGCTGGCATATGTGGTTAAGAACATCCAGGCTGTTGGCAAGTAGGTGAGTTTCATGAACCGCTTCTACTTTGGCAGCAGCCTGAGACCATTCAACCTCTGTGCCATGGATAATACCAGGCTGCACTCATGGGATCCCCCCCTGTTCTACAAGGCGATCCGAGCCATCACACTCAAAGTAGGCCTCGATAAAGCCTCGCTAGCAGGAGACCAGCAGAATATAAGATTTTTGTCTCGAAACCTGCAGAAATATCTGGGCTATGCACATTTGCCTCACAAATACACAAAAAGATGTCTCCTGGATGGCTGTGTTGTTTTTAGTGCATTTTCAATTCTGTATCCTGATTTGTTTTCGTTATTTTGGTTTATGATTTATCTGGTGCATTGACTGTTATTCTTTCTTTAGATGCATTAGATTGTTTTGTGTCGTTGTTTGATGGTTTTGTCATGTTTTTGTTGATCTAATGCATTAACTGTTAAGTTTTCAATGTACCAGATTGTATTTTTTCTTTATTGATTTCAGTTTAGTTGAATATTCACTTTTTGGCACTTGATTTAGTTTAATGTAATTATTGTTTTATGCACTTGTCACTTGGTTTTGTTTCGAGTTCTGTTATGATTTATATCATAAACGTAATGTTTTTTATAAATGGATTTTACAATTTTTTAATCATAAGTTTTAAAATTTGTTTGGTTTTATATATGCAATGTAAAATACTCACATAATAACAGTATACCTATCCTTCCATTTTAAAATACCGTACTTTAACTGCCTTCAACTATTATGAATTATGGCTGCTCTAACCATTGCACACAGTACATTTTAATTTTTACTTATACTACCACTAAACAAACTCTTGCACTTTATTTTGTACTTGATTTCAATTAGGACTTATTTAATTTGGTATATTGTATTTCTTAATTGTTTGAATTTATCTTACTATATTTCATGAAATGTGTATATTTGGTTATGACCATAAGTCATCCTAAATAAGGGCATTTGTTAATAAATAAACAAATAATAGATTAAAGTCAGTCTCTTATCCCCCTCTCACCCTCAGTTGTACCTTCAGTTTAGTTTCATTAGTGCTGTTTCTCATCCATCCTGACTTTTAATGTTCTTCAAATTTACTTGAGAGAAGACATACACTTACAGTTGTTATATATATATATATATATATATATATATATATATATATATATACAGTGAGGGAAAAAGTATTTGATCCCCTGCTGATTTTGTACGTTTGCCCACTGACAAAGAAATAATCAGTCTATAATTTTAATGGTAGGTGTATTTTAACAGTGAGAGACAGAATAACAACAAAAAAATCCAGAAAAACACATTTCAAAAAAGTTATAAATTGATTTGCATGTTAATGAGGGAAATAAGTATTTGACCCCTTCGACTTAGTACTTGGTGGCAAAACCCTTGTTGGCAATCACAGAGGTCAGATGTTTCTTGTAGTTGGCCACCAGGTTTGCACACATCTCAGGAGGGAATTTGTCCCACTCCTCTTTGCAGATCCTCTCCAAGTCATTAAGGTTTCGAGGCTGACGTTTGGCAACTCGAACCTTCAGCTTCCTCCACAGATTTTCTATGGGATTAAGGTCTGGAGACTGGCTAGGCCACTCCAGGACCTTAATGTGCTTCTTCTTGAGCCACTCCTTTGTTGCCTTGGCTGTGTGTTTTGGGTCATTGTCATGCTGGAATACCCATCCACGACCCATTTTCAATGCCCTGGCTGAGGGAAGGAGGTTCTCACCCAAGATTTGACGGTACATGGCCCCGTCCATCGTCCCTTTGATGCGGTGCAGTTGTCCTGTCCCCTTAGTAGAAAAACACCCCCAAAGCATAATGTTTCCACCTCCATGTTTGACGGTGGGGATGGTGTTCTTGGGGTCATTCCTCCTCCTCCAAACACGGTGAGTTGAGTTGATGCCAAAGAGCTCGATTTTGGTCTCATCTAACCACAACACTTTCACCCAGTTCTCATCTGAATCATTCAGATGTTCATTGGCAAACTTCAGACGGGCCTGTACATGTGCTTTCTTGAGCAGGGGGACCTTGCGGGCGCTGCAGGATTTCAGTCCTTCACGGCGTAGTGTGTTACCAATTGTTTTCTTGGTGACTATGGTCCCAGCTGCCTTGAGATCATTAACAAGATCCTCCCGTGTAGTTCTGGGCTGATTCCTCACCGTTCTCATGATCATTGAAACTCCACGAGGTGAGATCTTGCATGGAGCCCCAGACCGAGGGAGACTGACAGTTATTTTGTGTTTCTTCCATTTGCGAATAATCGCACCGTTGTCACCTTCTCACCAAGCTGCTTGGCGATGGTCTTGTAGCCCATTCCAGCCTTGTGTATGTCTACAAGCTTGTCCCTGACATCCTTGGACAGCTCTTTGGTCTTGGCCATGGTGGAGAGTTTGGAATCTGATTGATTGATTGCTTCTGTGGACAGGTGTCTTTTATACAGGTAACAAGCTGAGATTAGGAGCACTCCCTTTATAAAAGACACCTGGGAGCCAGAAATCTTGCTGATTGATAGGGGATCAAATACTTATTTCCCTCATTAACATGCAAATCAATTTATAACTTTTTTGAAATGCGTTTTTCTGGATTTTTTTGTTGTTATTCTGTCTCTCACCATTAAAATACACCTACCATTAAAATTATAGACTGATCATTTCTTTGTCAGTGGGCAAACGTACAAAATCAGCAGGGGATCAAATACTTTTTTCCCTCACTGTATATATATATATATATTTTATTATTATTATTATTTTTTTTTTAAGCATAGGGATGCAAGAACATGTTTTCCTATAGATTTTTTCCACAGATCTAGCCATCAGTATTGTATTAGTATTGTAGCACATGATGAATGCATTATTAGCCATTGGAGAACATAGAATAATTTTAAATAACATACAATTATTAAATTGGTTTAGATGTACCCAACCCATCTTGAATGTTGTCAATGAAAGTTAACATAACAAAGCATACATGGACATGCCATAATAAATGTGTGCCACTAATCCATATTTGTATTAGATGTGTATAAATACAGAAAGTCTTACATGTATGTGCTCCACTAGTTCAAGTGTTAGTTTCTCAGCTAAACGAGGAATTGTAGCACGTTCTTCTTCTAAAAGACAGCTGAGGAAGACAAAAAAACACAGGAATAATGAGCAATAAGAAGGTGTCTTTCAGCCACCTGACAGATTTCCAGTCTAGTGGAAAAAATAAACATGCATGTAATGGTAATAGCAGACAATCAAGAAAATGCAATCTTATTGTATATTTATGATTTTCTGTGTTAATGCTACTACTCCTGCTGCAGCGAATCACAGGTAATTGAAATGAGGTTAGTTTCATGCTGCTTTTATAGTGATTTTAAGTTGACAACTTTCAATATTCAATTTCAAATCTAATGACATCAGTAAGGAATAAACCAGTGCAAGTTTTGGATCGGCAATATCTGGAACAAACTCCCCAGCGATGTGGTAGAAGCTGAAAGTTTGGGAACATTTAAAAATAGACTGGATAGGATCCTTGGATCACTTAGATATTAATGGACACCAAACGAGCACGATGGGTCGAATGGCCTCCTCTCGTTTGTAAACTTTCTTATGTTCTTATGTTCTTATTAATATTATTTTTATTTTTATTTCTTGGCAGATGCCCTTATCCAGGGCAACTTACAACATTAATGCAATACAAAGTTTAAGAATACAGTTAAGTACAAGGCATCAAATATTACAAATTCAAATTTACATTATACAAAGCAATTCAAAGTAAAAATACATTTTACAACTTCCAATTTACACAGGTAAGTACAGTAAGTGAGGCCATACATCCTGGAAAGTAAAAGCTAAGCTATAATTCACAGTTCATGAGAAGCTGGACTATTCGGCAAATAAACGCTTGCCATGGTTTACCCCACTTGAAACATTTCTGCCCAATCAAGTCTTCTGTTGTACTGAGATGCGAGTGATCAGTAATTTTTCTACAGGTGTGACTGTAAACTCTGTTTGCTCTACTGTTTTGCTGCAGTGTCTGATTTAGTCAGATTCAGTCATCCAGCCACAAACAGCGTTTTGTGTTTCAAATGAAGAGAGTAGCAGGGAAACTTATACTTTTAATGTTGATCATGAAAGTGTAATTTAAAAGTTAAAGTTAAAGTACAAAGAAAAGAGCTGTGAGCTCTCAAGGAGAGGGTTGTGTTTCAGTTCTGCTAACTTTTGATATTTTAATTATTTTTTTATTTAATTTTAAAATGAATTAATTTAATAAATGCGTGCTATAACAAATCTGTGCATAGTGGGGTATACCTGTACAAGATTTCTGCAAGGGATATATTTTGAATTGTCGAGAGCAGATCACCCTGAGCAGATAATACAGAATATGAGAGAGAAAAAAAAAAAGAGCAAAGACAATTATTCCCTTTTCTTCAAACCCAGCCTCTAGGTCCAAACTAGTTTCTCAATGCCTTAATCAATATGTTCAGTTGGACAGAATTCACCTGATACAGTGTCACTGACTGAAGAAAGTTCCAAAACTTTAAGAACTGGGGAGATCACTGATCCAACATTTAGGTTAGCTAAAAAATGCTCCCTTGTGTTTGTTTGTGTCTCATCCCCAGTTGAAGAATACCAACCTGAAGTACTGATGGTCTCGGAAGAATGCTTTCTCATTTTCTGCCGCTTCAGTCAGTGAAATCTTGTCATTGATTTCCTGTTGTCCACGACATTTCACTATCATGTAGCCTTTATTGAGTGAGATCACATGGTTTCGCACAATGTCCACAACTGATTCTTCTGTTCCTTTGTCAACCAAGTCAGGCTTGGTCATAATACCTGTGTTTTAACAAACATAGCTTAAAGGGATGAATCCTGACACCAGTCCTGTTTGAATCCTATTTAAGACCTCCATGATCTGAAACTCATTTTGTGATTATTTTATCTTTACACATATTGTTAATTGTATTGTATTTGTATTTATGAGTTATATAATATTAGACTAGATTATTTCAAACAACAAAAATACACTCACCTAAAGGATTATTAGGAACACCATACTAATACTGTGTTTGACCCCCTTTCGCCTTCAGAACTGCCTTAATTCTACGTGGCATTGATTCAACAAGGTGCTGAAAGCATTCTTTAGAAATGTTGGCCCATATTGATAGGATAGCATCTTGCAGTTGATGGAGATTTGTGGGATGCACATCCAGGGCACGAAGCTCCCGTTCCACCACATCCCAAAGATGCTCTATTGGGTTGAGATCTGGTGACTGTGGGGGCCAGTTTAGTACAGTGAACTCATTGTCATGTTCAAGAAACCAATTTGAAATGATTCGACCTTTGTGACATGGTGCATTATCCTGCTGGAAGTAGCCATCAGAGGATGGGTACATGGTGGTCATAAAGGGATGGACATGTTCAGAAACAATGCTCAGGTAGGCCGTGGCATTTAAACGATGCCCAATTGGCACTAAGGGGCCTAAAGTGTGCCAAGAAAACATCCCACCCACCATTACACCACCACCACCAGCCTGCACAGTGGTAACAAGGCATGATGGATCCATGTTCTCATTCTGTTTACGCCAAATTCTGACTCTACCATCTGAATGTCTCAACAGAAATCGAGACTCATCAGACCAGGCAACATTTCTCCAGTCTTCAACTGTCCAATTTTGGTGAGCTTGTGCAAATTGTAGCCTCTTTTTCCTATTTGTAGTGGAGATGAGTGGTACCCGGTGGGGTCTTCTGCTGTTGTAGCCCATCCGCCTCAAGGTTGTACGTGTTGTGGCTTCACAAATGCTTTGCTGCATACCTCGGTTGTAACGAGTGGTTATTTCAGTCAAAGTTGCTCTTCTATCAGCTTGAATCAGTCGGCCCATTCTCCTCTGACCTCTAGCATTAACAAGGCATTTTTGCCCCTACAGGACTGCCGCATACTGGATGTTTTTCCCTTTTCACACCATTCTTTGTAAACCCTAGAAATGGTTGTGCGTGAAAATCCCAGTAATTGAGCAGATTGTGAAATACTCAGACCGGCCCGTCTGGCACCAACAACCATGCCACGCTCAAAATTGCTTAAATCACCTTTCTTTCCCATTCAGACATTCAGTTTGGAGTTCAGGAGATTGTCTTGACCAGGACCACACCCCTAAATGCATTGAAGCAACTGCCATGTGATTGGTTGGTTAGATAATTGCATTAATGAGAAATTGAACAGGTGTTCCTAATAATCCTTTAGGTGAGTGTATATATATATATATATATATATATATATATATATATATATATATATATATATAATTAAAAAAATAAAATAAAAATTACAGCACACTTCAGATTTTCAAACCCACAATGCCTGATTCACAGTGCTTTTCCTTAACCACTGTGCCAATGAAGATTAAAAGTTAAAGTGTGAAACCTGTTTTAAGTAGCCTACAGCTACCACACCCCGGTTATCTGAAAAAGGAAGCACTGCCCAAGAGGGAGGGAGTGGTTTCTGTGCACTGCTATACGAAGCTGATCGAAATGTCACTCTATCAAACCTGCCATTGGACCCTGCTCTTGTCACTCAAAACAGGTCCCTTTCCACATCCTGTTCCATAAAACATTATGTCAGCGCAGGTTCGTCCTCTTTTGCCAGGAGCCAGGACTCCCGCGCGACCTTGCAACCCTTGGCAGTGCTTCCTTTTTCAGATAACCGGGGTTGCATACGCAATCTATCGTTATGTTTCAAGTCGGAAGCACTGCCCAAGGGGGAGGGGTTACTGTATAACAAAACCATCGCGAGGGAGGAGGCAGCAAGCTGATACGGGAGCCTGACCTGAAGTGTACTGCTAGGGGTCTCAGCAATACAACTCCAGACAGTAACCTCAGGAGCCCCGTAGGGCCGCACCTGAGCCGCCCAGGAAAGAGGAACATTGTCACGCTCTTAGAACTGTCTAGAATCAGCATATACAAGGCGGGGCTACAGAGGTCAACTCTTACGCCCTCCGCTCACAATAGCAAGGCCGGCTGCTCTACTAGTGCAGCTGGGAGCGAGGCCGAATCTACTTGCACAATATCTGGCGCAGGCAATCAAGAAACTTGTGTAGCCTCCGTGTATTATAATGGCAGTGGACCCCTGATGCAATAAGAGCAGGGCCACAGACCCAATGAAAAAACAACAGAATACATAGCTGGCTAGTCAACAGAGTAGCTAAGCTGAACAACAATATACAATATGTACATATCGTGTGACAGCAAGACCTTCATGCTGTCAGCGTGCAGCACAGGAGCATCCAACTCAACTGAATAGTACAGAGTGGAAGAGCTCTAATTGTGCTGACAATTAGATTTCATACAAACAAACTATATACACAGGAGCCTGCTCTTGCGCTACACATGGGACATCAGAGCAGTGGCTGCTTGCTCCACTAGCACAGCTAGAACCAAGGCCACACCAGCTTGACTGTGTCATGACAAACAAACTATACACATCACAGGGCGCAGGAGGCATCTCATGCGCCACACATGGAACATAGGAGCAGTTGACAACTGCAGATTAGTGCAGCTAACACAGGGCAACTAAAGCTCTTACCATGTGAATAAATGAACTATGTACACAGCGGGGCACTGGAGAAGCTCAAGTGCCTTCTGCTGGAGGACAACAGCAGTGGTCCCCTTGCTCCATGAATTACACAGCCAGAGCGGGCCACAGACCTGCTGACCAAGGAACTATATACACAGCGAGGCAGCGAAACTCGAGTACCCTCAACTGGGAACAGCGGCAGTGAGCTCCAATGCTGCACAGTTCAGACGGAGCCACATATCATTATATATATATATATATATATATATATATATATACAGTGCTTAATTTGTAAATCAGAAGGTGCCATAACACAAAGCGTATATGAGAGCGGAGGGTTGACGAGGCAGGCGCTGGTCCTGGAACAGAACAGTGCAGAATGTGAGAACATGGCAGGTGCAGTAGCGGCAGCCGGCACAGCAGCGGAAGCAGGAGGAGACGCAAGTGGCTGTCTCCGTCACTGCAACCCTCGAGGAGGAGATGGAGGGGCGGAGGGGTAGAGGGGCTTGGGGAGAGGCTAGCAGAGCTCGTTCACAGCAAACTCAGAGCGTAAGATCTCCTACAGCCACAGTTGTGGGCTGTTGTGTGGGCGCAAGCCAGTGAGATCTCACCGAGGCTCAGGCCGAGCAGCTGGGCCTCGGATTTTACTGCCGGTGCTAGCGCTCCTGCTCTGGAGGAAAAAGCCCTGTGGACAAAAAACAAACACAGCAAGCAGTCGGAATATATATGGCACTATATAAACATGACTATTATTTTTAAAGTGTACTATTTGTACACAAAACTGAAACCAAAGCGCACCAGAGCACCGGAGCTTGGACGGAACAGAGTCGGATTAGCTATTAATAATAACTAAATAATACAAATAGACACGGTAATAAACGTTGGTGATAGCACAGCCGTGACACCAACCAACCAAATAATAATAATTATTGTAAACAGCAATATGGATCTAATGCACAGACAAGATACGGAGAGCTCACGTTCTCGGGTCCAGGTGAAGTTGCAAAAGAGGATGAACCTGCGCTGACATCATGTTTTATGGAACAAGAAGTGGGAAGGGACCTGTTCTGAGCTGACCTGTGACGAGCGCAGGGGCCAATGGCAGCTTTGATAGAGTGATAGTTCCGATCAGGTTCCTATGGCAATGCACAGAAACCACTCCCCCTTGGGCAGTGCTTCCAACTTGAAAGATTACTGTCTTAATTAGTTGGGAGATTTTTTTTAAATGTGGACACCTCAGGTTGGATTTGTATATATGTATTCATGGGTCTGTATCCTTTCAGATTAAAAGGTTGATCAGGAAATTCATAAACAGGCAGGAGACCATCAATCTAGTGGTGGTGCCCTGCAATGTTGACATAGCAACAACAGAAGCCTTGAAGATGGCACAGGACGTGGATCCTGATGGAGGAAGGACTCTGGGTATGTTGCAAGTAACTGTAATGTATTTGCATATATATATATATATATATATATATATATATATATATATATATATATATATATACACTCACCTAAAGGATTATTAGGAACACCTGTTCAATTTCTCATTAATGCAATTATCTAACCAACCAATCACATGGCAGTTGCTTCAATGCATTTAGGGGTGTGGTCCTGGTCAAGACAATCTCCTGAACTCCAAACTGAATGTCTGAATGGGAAAGAAAGGTGATTTAAGCAATTTTGAGCGTGGCATGGTTGTTGGTGCCAGACGGGCCGGTCTGAGTATTTCACAATCTGCTCAGTTACTGGGATTTTCACGCACAACCATTTCTAGGGTTTACAAAGAATGGTGTGAAAAGGGAAAAACATCCAGTATGCGGCAGTCCTGTGGGGGCGAAAATGCCTTGTTGATGCTAGAGGTCAGAGGAGAATGGGCCGACTGATTCAAGCTGATAGAAGAGCAACTTTGACTGAAATAACCACTCGTTACAACCGAGGTATGCAGCAAAGCATTTGTGAAGCCACAACACGTACAACCTTGAGGCGGATGGGCTACAACCGCAGAAGACCCCACCGGGTACCACTCATCTCCACTACATATAGGAAAAAGAGGCTACAATTTGCACAAGCTCACCAAAATTGGACAGTTGAAGACTGTATATATATATATAGATAGATAGATAGATAGATAGATAGATAGATAGGTTTAGGTTTTAATAAGCACTTTATTTACAAGTTGAAATAAACAAAAACACTGTACAGCAATCCACTAAATCATTAACACAGCAACAACCCCAAACCCTCCCATCCCCCACCCCACCCACATTCCACCAACTACTACAAGCAAAAGTGTAAAACCCGCAATCTTATACAGTATAGCACATAAAACAGAAACACAGGAAAAATCCCATACCCTCCCATCCCCCACCCCACCCACATTCTACCAACTACTACAAGCAAAAGCATAAAACCTGCAATCTTATACATAAAACACATATCACAGCAACCAACACAACATTTTCAAGAATAAAAATACCCCCCCCCCTCAGGTTGATAGAGATATAGGTTTTAGTTAAATTAGAACTTCATTCATAATTTCAGCATAAGAATAACATTGTAGACCTATCCACTAAATCATTAGCACTGCAAAAACCCCAAACCCTCCCATCCCCTCCCATCCCCCACCCCACCCCACCCACATTCCACCAACTACTACAAGCAAACGTATAAAAACAGCAGTCTTATACATTAAAAGCACATAAAACAGCAAACCAACCACGAAATCATCATATAAACAACACTAAAACACCCCCCTCCACTTCACACAACACTTTGTTTACACACCACAGTAGCTCAAAGCTGTCCAAATCCTGCATAGCGCTGTAGAACTGAAAATCTACCCTGATTTTAGACACCACTAGATGTTTGAAAATATGCACAGGATCCTGAGTGATAAAACCATTGACTTTGTTCTTCCTGCTTTTTAAAATGGCAAACTTGGCCTGTCCAAAAATAAAATTGCTCAGCTGAAAAATGCTTCGCCTCGTCTTTTGGTATTTAAAACCAAAAATAAAACTTGCTTCAGTAAACGGCAAACCCAGACCCTCAATCAGCGTCTTCATTAGCATAAACAGTGGCCTCAGTCTGGCACAGAAAAAAAAGCAGTGAAAAACAGTCTCCCTCTGAGAACAGAAAGGACAATTGTCCGTAACCCCAGGCTTAATGATGGTCAGAAAAGAGTTAATGGCAATGATGGAATGCAGGATCCTCCACTGCAGATCCCCCGACCTTTTTTGCCATGGAGGTTTGTACAAAGTACGCCAAGCCGGTTCAAACTCCTCCCCCACCCCTAACTGCTCTCGCCAGTGCGTATCAGGTAATTGCTGGAGCTGCTGCTGGTGACGAACCTTCACGCAGGCCTTGTACACCTGCGTCCCATTTACAGTAAATAGAGAAAGCTCAGTAACATTCTCAACCTTCAGTAAATGACCCGGCACCTCAGTGTGCTGACTGAATGCTGGGGACACTGTTAACAAGGGGAACTCAGAGTCAGGCTGTGGGGCCCTCCTTTGCCTAAGCATTCTCTCCACCAAAACCAGCCCCTCTGTTGGCAGAGCATTACGGACCTGATTTAGAAACCGCTCCACTACACGCACAGAGTTAACGCCCAGCTCTGCAGCCAAAAGCTCAGGCTCCTTCCACCTAAAATGACTCAAGTCCAACAAGTGCCCGACTTTCACCACTCCAGCCCTGACTAACACACTAGTGAAATGCGACCTCTCCACTAGCTGTGTTTGGAAAAAGGGATTCAGAATCAGGGGCTCCTCCAGTACACCATAGAAACTGAACCTCTCAGTATCTCTGCCGACAATTCTGAACAAGCTCCAGGCCTTCAGGAGACTGCAGTAGTACAGGGGCAACTGGGTCACCTTAAGGCAATGCATTTCTATGAGAAAAATACTCTTTCCAAAACCTAACTCCCCCACCTGTCGCAAGAAACCCAGAGCAAGCTGTGCCCAGGGCAGGTCCTCTGAAGAGTACAGCAGCCTCTGAAGTGCCTTCAGACTAAAGGCCGCAGTCCTACTGGCAATGTCAATCAGACCCTGTCCCCCCTCTGCCAAAGGCAGATACAGCACACATTGTCTGATCCAGTGCAGCCCGTCCCAAAAAAAATCCAACAAAATGGACTGAAGCTGCTTAATCAAAACCTCAGGAGGTTCTAAAACAATAAACCTGTGCCATACACTTGAGGCAACCAGGTTATTAACTACAAGTGCCCTGCCCCTATAAGACAGTTGAGGAAGTAACCACCGCCATCGCTGCAACCTGGCTTTAAATTTCTCCACCAGCCCTTCCCAATTCTTCTGAGTGGTGGCGTCATCATCCAAAAACATTCCCAAGTACTGGAAACCCCCCCTGTCCCACCGCAGTCCTGCTGGCAGGTATGGCGTAGCACAGCCATTCCAGTCACCCACTAGCACTGCATTGCTTTTCGCCCAGTTGATTTTTGCACTGGAGAGCCTCTCATACTTTCTCTGGCATGCCTCAAGCTGCTCCACATCCCCGTCTCCAACCACAAGCACTGCTATGTCATCAGCATATGCAGTGACTTTGAAGGACATATCTGGACACTGAGGAAAAGTCACCCCTGTCAGTACTCTCCGTAACTCATTCACCAGGGGGTCTATAGCCAAGGAGTACAGCATGCCAGAGAGAGGGCAGCCTTGCCGAATGCCCCGCCGTACCGAAAATGGGGCACTTAAAATGCCATTTATCTTCAGTACACCAAAAATATCACCATAAAGCAGCTGGATTTTCTCAATAAAGCCGACACTAAACCCAAAGGCATCCAGGACCTTCCACAAATACAAGTGATCTACTCTATCAAAAGCTTTCTCTTGATCCAACAACACGATACCAGCTTTAAAACCAAAAAGTTTAGAGGCTGCCATAATGTCCCGAATCAAAAAAACATTGTCAAAAATGGACCTGTTAGGTATACAGTACGTCTGATCTGGATGCACCACCTCACTCATGACAGTCTTTAAGCGATTGGCTAGGGCTTTCGAGATGATCTTATAATCGGTACAGAGTAGCGACACAGGTCTCCAGTTCCTTATTCTGCAGAGGTCCCCTTTCTTGGGGAGAAGCGAGATCACAGCCCTTCGGCAACTCAGAGGCAGTTCTTTCCTTTGCAGACTCTCCTCCAACACCTCACACAGATCTGCCTTCAACAAGGACCAGAACAGTTTGTAGAACTCCACTGACAAGCCATCAATCCCAGGAGCCTTGCCAGTGTTCAGGCCCTGCAAAGCGTCAGTGAGCTCCTCCTCACTCAGATGCTGCTCAAGTCGCCTGGCTCCCTCCTCTGAAACCTGCGGGAGGTCCTCAAGGAAGCGCTGGGAATCCGACGTCTCCTCCATGGCCTCCGCCATGAACAAGTCCCTGTAGAACTCTACAGCCAGCCTGCGAATGTCCCCAGGCTCACGCAGCTCCTGTCCTGCTGAGGTCGTCAAGCAGTGTATCAGCTTACTCTGTGCCCTCTTTTTCTCTAGCCCGAAAAAATAATGAGTGGGAGCATCCATCTCCGCACAACTCTGAAAACGTGCCCTCACCAGGGCTCCCTGTACTTTCATTCCCAACAGATCCGACAATCCCCTCCTTTTCTTCTGCAGACTCTCAATCAGTCCAGCCGTTGGGCAGGAGTCTACGGCTCTCTGGAGCTCCAGAATCTCCACCTCTAAAACTTTCATGGCTTCAGTTAAGCCTTTGGTGACATTCATGGTGTACTGCTGACAAAAAGTCAGAATCTGTACTTTCCCCACATCCCACGATTGCCATACAGAAGAGAAACCGGATTTCTGTGCCCTCCACCTCTCCCAAAAGAAGGTAAATACTCTCCTAAAGTGCATGTCAGCACCCAGAACTGCATTGAAATGCCAATGGGAGCTACGTGGCTTTACTGATGGAAACATCACAGTTGCTGTTACCAAACTGTGATCTGAAAAACCACTAGGGGTGATAAAACCAGCTTTTAAAATATTTACATTGTGCTGAAAGGTATAAAAGCAATCCAATCTAGCCAGAGAGACATCCTTCTCTGTGATCTTCGTCCAAGTATACTGTCTGGTGTTGTTAAAAACTTTCCAAACATCAGCCAATTGAAAACGTTTAATAATCCTTAAAAGCTCTTTGCTGGACTGAGGATGAGGTTCTAAATGATTCCTATCCTTCAGAGGATCAACTGTACAATTAAAATCCCCCCCTATAACCACCGTCTCCTCAGGTGTGCACTCCAAAAGCAGTGTTTCCAACACTTGGAGGAAACACACTCTCTCTCTTCCCTCAGTGGGTGCATAAACGTTTATAAAATGAAAAGCGTGTTTTTCCACCACTGCCCGAACGCTCATCAAACGTCCTTTGACCACCTCGTTCAGAATGACAGTAGAGGGCAAAAACCATCTACTAAACAAAACCGCCACCCCTGCACTGACATTAGTCCCATTACTAAAGATGAAGTAACCTGCCCACTCCTTCTCCCAATCTACTTGATTCACACTGTCTATGTGGGTCTCCTGTAAGAAAGTAACACCCAGGCCTTTCTGAATAATATTAGAGAGAACCGTGGCTCTCTTTACAGCATTCCTACCACCGTTAATATTTAAGCTCCCAATATGTAAATTATGATACATTGATAAGAAAGAGGAAGAAGAAAACAAAAACAGAGACGCAAAAAAACAGGTGACCGCAATAAGAAAGCAAACACCAGTGTTACTATACATTGGAGTCTTTATAATTATAATAACAGCACAACAGACCCGCTCATATGAGCTGCCGACTTTATATTTTCACAACCGACAACTTGCCCGATCGCCAGAACACACTCCTCCAGCGGCAAAAACTCATCAGAGGTCACTTTAACGCCATGCCGATGTGTTAAAGTCTCAAATGAAAAACTCAAATCCCCCCCTCCCCGACCCAGCCCCAGACATCCCGATCGCTTCGCTGACTGCAGGAGTCAGCTCAGCATGGGGAAACTCTTCAGAAAAACCTCTTACAAAACTGTCAAAAACACATTCAGAAAGAAAGAAAGAAAGGAAAAAGTAAAGGAGAAAAAACACAAACAAACCTGGCAGCAGCAAACATGCACACCTGCACCTCCACACTCACTCCCAACAATCACAGCGGCAGACAGCAACAGTCGATAGATAGATAGATAGATAGATAGATAGATATACACTACTGGTCAAAAGTTTTAGAACACCTCAAAGTTCCAGTTTTTATTGAAATTTACATAGTTTAATGTCTCAATGTACTTAATTAAAACATAGAACAAATAAACAATTGGAGATAAACAAGAAAGCGTGGAATCATTTTGTTTAACAAAAGGGCACCAAATCCGTGTGCTTCTCTTTAATCCCATGTGAACTCTACACTGTTGTGTTGTTTGCCAAGTGTTTGATATCCCATGAAAGCTGAGATTCTCATCTTTCTAACAATGTGAAGCATTCTCTGATGTGAATGCTCCTGCATTTATGCCCCCCCACTCCGCATTCTGAATTGGGGGGTTGGGGGGGATACTTGGTCTGAGTAGGAATACAAAATCTCAGAAAATATTGACAGTTATGACATATTCTGGAACCAGACAGACCATCCACATTTTGGTAGAAGCAACACACACCTGTAGAGAGCTCAAAATGTCAAGATGGAAAACTCTGTTTGCAGTGTACTAATACACAACAATTTTACATAATTGGATCTGAACTTCTCTGTGTTTGATACAACATCAAATATATACTGGATTAATCGTTAGGTTGATCTGAATAAAACAAGCCTATTTGCAAAATCCTGATCAAAACTGAGTGATCTGTGACTGTCTGAATGAGACCCCCCGGCACCCCCGAGCAGACTGCGCGTTTACCCCCTCTGAATGACGGCGGGCGACATGGAAACTGTAAATCGGATGTGTTTGAGAATGAAATGCACTGGTAGCCAAGAGAATAAGCTTTCAAATTATGTGCGCATTGTAGGAATACAGTCTAAATTATATGCACAGGAGCTGCACATAACACTGCCAAATAATGCTTAAGAGGGTGTAGTAACAGTATATTTTTCAGTTTTTGGTAACCTAAACTTTTTTTTTTAACCTCTGGCAGTTACCTTTGTACCATTTCAGGTTATTCACTGAACTGCTATAAATGTCAATAAAAACTGGAAAAATGGTGGTCAAAAAACATTTGAGTCACAGCTCAATTGTTTCCCATGACTAGTTGACGTTTTGGAGCTGCAAGTTATTCTTATGTATTTATTTTACCATAATTATCACCTCACATGCTGTGTATTTTGGTCTGAAACTACCAATTAGCGGCTTTCACAGACACTGCTATCTGACAATCCACTATTCTCATTGGCCATGACTGGATATGGAATAATCCAATAACTGAGAACTGATTTACACTCTTATTAGTTGGGACAGTACAGTTTGTTTTTAATGTATGTAAGTGTGGAAAAAGGTTTCATAGAGATAGGTAAATGCAAAAGAAATACGATTATCCATTGCGATTTCAGCGGGGCGGCAATCAACGGTTGTTAGATCCCCTTCCTGTTTTACCCACTCAGCTCTTTCCCTGGGCCCCCCATAAAGGGTCTTGCGTGCCCCACAGTTTGGGAACCACTGTTTTACATAGCCCTCTAATGTGACTGTTTTGCTCTCTATTCCCTCTATGCTACTGAGATGAAAATGTCACTTCATCATGAGGGGCAGATTCTTCTTTAAAAAAATATGTCGCTATTACTTTACATTATTATTTTATTTGGGGGACTGATGTCTAGGCTACAGTGCAATGCAAACGGCGCACACTCTTTGGAGAACGTGTGTGCATAGTTTGCACTGCACTGTAGCCGACATGGCAGTCCCCCGAATAATATCATAATAATAATAGCGACAGTTCTGGTGGTAAAATACACTTTTTATGACTGAAAAAACAATGGTTCTTTTGGAATCTTAGGGTAATGGGGCAAAGTCTCAGGCTAGATCTGTCAGTGGATCATATCAGATTACAACATCTCTTATTTCATACATCCAATCCAGTGTTTTTGGACTGTATCAGACAGTTACAATACAGATTATCGGATTGGCACATCTCTAATCCCAACCATAGCCTTCACTAAATCTGGATTCTGTAGGAGACAGGCCTTCCATTTCATGGTGCTCCCCAGGACTTGTCTGTAGAACGACAGCACAAATTTATACTTAAATATGATTGTATTTGTTTCTGTAGCAGCTTGCTTTGTTTCAGAAATTAAATGTAATTATAAAGAAAATTAAAAGGTTTCCATGCTGATGCATTTTCAGGGCAGAAATCACTGTAATAAAACACCCACCTTTTAACAAGTACACTTGAATAATAACAAGAATAAAGCTCACCTGCTCTCCAATGTTCTCTGGCTGGCCTTTCACAGCTACTCTCGCTATGCCAGGCAGATCAATGAGGGTTAAGTCAGGGACGCTGCTTGAGGCAATTTCCAGGCTGATTAACTCATTCGAAATCCCAACCCCATCACCTGCCATCTCATTTTGAGCTAGAAAGGGGAGAATGCTTGGCTTTAGTTGATATTTTGCTTTTAATTGTGGTCAATGCTTTTATTCTGCATCTCGTTGTCTATTATTTATACTTAGGAGATGTAAAGAAAAATTAACAAAAAATACCCTACCTGATTTTCTGTTCCACTTCTGAGGGGCAATTTTGGTATTTTATTTTTCCATACCACTTTTCATCCTCTTTTAACTTCTTTAGCTTCAGTTCCAGAGGACATCTCGTGACAATGCCTGTTAAGAAGAAAGATGCGTTCTATTTTACTAGGGGGTGTTCAATCATTCTGCTAATGCCCAATCCATCATCTGATGACTGAGAATGAAAAAATCAAGGTGATGATCATGTTAGTACTGAATATGGTTGTTTTCAATGTTAACATTCAGACTGCATGCCTGTTTCATGTGCATCAACGATGAACTCAAAAGGTCAAGCTAGGAATGAACACCTCTTTGCTTATTTCAGTGACTCGGCTCATGAATGAAGCTGCACTAGAGATCATTGTGCAGTTTTTTGCTTTGGGGGCACACGCCCTTATCCAGGGAGACTAAGACCCTGTTCACATTTGAGATTTAGGCCGGCCCATGGCCGCCTTAACTCAAATGTGAACGGGGTCAAGATTTAAGGCGGTCCTGGGCCAGGTCAAAACTAGTCCCACTTTTTGACCCGGCCAAAATCTTTTGAGGCGGCCTAAAGGCGGCCTAAAAGTTAATGTGAACGCGGCGGGCCCTGGGTCGCCAGCGTGTGATGCAAATCAAGCCACGTCCCCAGAGACTGCATGTCTGAGTCAAAGAGACGCCGCTTCGTACCGCATAAGGCACCGAAACAGCTTACACCACTGCACAAGACAAACAGTATTGTATATTGTTTGAATGTCATATCGATCTGTAGCCTTAAATGTAGTGACACATTTCGCTAGCTCACATCTTTATATATATTTAAAAAAGTCTAGGCTAAGTAATGAGTTATAATGATGTAAACAGTTCAAACTACTCGGTCGATTAAAATAAAAGTGTGTAGTTGGTAAACTTGCTATTGTTTTTTTCTTGTACTAAGTATGATTGAAGTCTTAAATTTAATAGTATGCATTTTACACGTGAAAATTGCATTGTGAAATTGTGAACGGGAACAGGTAACGTTATTAATTATCCAAATTTTGCATTTAAACGATATAAATTTCACCGAAGCAGGTTTCCATGCAAATCAGTGCATTTTAAAACCAGCTGTTTACTATCCAATCCGATATGCAATTATATTGAGCTGAGCAGTACAATCACAAATGCCGGCGCTGGAGGTAACAACTGGGACGATGCAGAAATTAAAGCGCTGCTTACAATGTGGATGGAAGATAAAGTTAAAACAGAAACCGAAGGAAGTGTACGAGCGCTGCTGTCTGAGAATATAACTATAGACACATCACAGAGGATTCTTTCGATGCATTAGATTGCATACTAATGCATACGATTTTTTGTGATTTAATGCAGATGTCCTAATAAAGGAGCTTCGCTTTCGGGTGAATTGTATAACAGCACTTTTAGACTTGCAGAACCTAAGGTAGACATTTGAAAAAGGAAATATATAAATTAAATTACCCATTGAACCAGCATATTTGTAATTATATTAGAAAACTTTGGCTGCAAAGGGTTAAGATTACTTTCAAATAAAATATAGAACTGAACAATAGCCTATATACATGAATATTAATAATTTGTGATTATAAATACATTGTATACACCTGTAAGCAGACCTAATGTCCTGCGTCACTGGTTTGTTTTGGCAGATGTGTTTCATTCCCGGCTTGTATTTTGTTTAGGTCTCCTTTTCGCCCGCATATGTGAACGCACTTAGGCCTCCTAAAACTGCAAATGTGAACGGGGTCTCTAAAAAAAGCAGGACTAAATTTGAGGCGGCCCAGGGCCGGCCTAATAAGTGTGAACGGGGTCTTACAACACATAAGAGCAATACAAATACAGTTTCAGTCACATGGCAGGACAATGTAAATTATGTAAAGAGGCAACTCAAATTTTCCTTGTATTTTACCAAACATGCTATATTGTTTTCAGTTTGTACATACCAGTATTAGTTTAATTTTAAATTAGTGTTCTTAAAATTCAAAAATTATTAACACCCAAGAAAGGTAGTTAATGTAATATTGCTTAGACCCAATGGAAATGGTTTAAATTACATTATTATTATTACATTTTAATATTATATTATTTGTGAGTGACCTGTTTCTTATGTGCCAAATCATGTTTTTCAGCTTTTAAAGTAGGTACATTTACATTATTCCACACACTGGTTCTTAGGACTTATTGCTAAACTTATCCAGAGGCTTTTTAATATAGTGTGTCAATTTGATTTGAAGTGTCATTTTATACTCTATGGCAAAATATGCATTTGTCATATGAGTTGTTATGGCCCCAATCATTATTTCTTTAAGGAGATTGGTGTGGGTGGAGTTCCTGAATGGACGTGACCTCACAGGACCTATAAAGTCTCAGAGTTCTTGAACTAAAGGAAGCTGCCTTAAAAACACGTAGTCTGTGTGTGATTATTTTTTTAGTTTCTTTTTCCTTTCTTTCCTTTCTTTCTTTTGTTTGTTTTATTTTCTTCCCCTTTAAAAACATTTGTCTTTTCTTTTCGGCTTCCCATGGCAGTGAGGTGAGTAATTGCTTTTTATTTCTTTTACTCCCCTACCGCCCTGCCATAGCATAGATCACCTTATTAGACGGAATTCCTTTATTATACTTTAACAGCCCTTACATTTTTGTTTTCCTGTCCACACTTGTGAAATAAACGTGTACTGTTCTACACTTTTAAATTGTTATAAGTGACTCGTAAGTGTTATAAGTGTCTTAATCTGCTTTGCAGCTTTTTTTATGTTTGCGATGCATGCGGTATTGCATTCTTATTGGTGAGCGCTTTTGTAGTCGTAACAGTGTGTATAGTGTTTCCTAAAACAATCCATGAAATAACAATATTTTGATAAACCGTTCAGAGTAAGTCTGACCATGGGGTGTGTTATGACAATTAAAAAAAAAAAAACAGTCTTGAAAATTTGATTTCTGTGATGTGTGCATATTTAATGAGGGGTTGCCTCATTTGCATATTTCAATCAAATACAATAAAACTTAAAAATATATTGTATTCATGTACACTTTCAACTGGTAAAGTTTCATTCTGATATCAGTAATGGGGAGAAAAAACAATTAGGATGTGCTTTCTATTCTATATTTAATGGTAAACTGGCATAGGGGAATCTAATGAATGTTTGGCTTCACAACTTGTTTAATTATGATAATCATTATGATGATGCACAATTAAAGCATAAGTGAAGCACAGTGAAGTGGTGAAGCAAGGTAAAACATGTAGGAAATGCATGGTAAAAATGCAAATCTATCAAGAAAAGTTACAAGGTGGAACATGTGACCATTGCTGCAATTGTGGGCATCCTTTTCTGGGTGTATCCTGTTACTTACTGCTAAAGATAATGTAACTTTTTCAGTTAAACCAGTTACTCTTGTTACTCATGATGTTGCTTTTGCTGTCCTTTGTTGATGTGAAGGATGTTTGTTTGCCGCTGCCTTTTAAAACAAATGCCACCACAGTGCCTGCCAGAACTTTAGCATTGAGCGTTTACAATGCCAGGATCAAATGCATTAGTAGCATTTGATCTGGATCTGTACCATCTCCCTGAGACGTACATTTGATCTGATCACTGACCATTTACACTGCAATTTCTGAGCAGCATCAAATGCTACTAATGCATTTGATCAGGATCAGAAATGGCAATGTAAACACACCGAAAAACTTTAGAAACTCACTGCTGCCTCTGGGCAGAGCCACTCCAGACAGCGCCTCCAGCACTGAACTCTTTCCAGAGCTCTGGTCTCCAATCACAGCAATGGCAGGCAGACCCAGATCCTTATCCACCCCCAGGGACCGCAGAGAGTCGATGAGGTCAATGCAGGGCAGCACCCTTTCTTCTAATTCATTGTAAAGTGACTTGTTCATTTTTGCTCTACAGGAAGACCCAAGAAAACGATGATTAAAAACCTTACTTTATTATGAAGGTGTTGCCTGCATTGAATTAATGAAAATGATAACCAAAAACAAATTAAATTAAGTAAAAGCCTTTATACAGGTAGCTTCTTGTTTTTACATCAACATTTAATTTGTTCCATTTATCTTAAAAAAAAAAAAAAAAAAATTCAAACAGCGATCATTGTTCATTAAAACATGTCTAAGCAGCTAATGCATTTCATTGTTTCTTCTGTTAATTGATAATATGTATAGTTTTACATTTGTCAAATGTGTCTGTATGAATAGTTAGCAGACTATATGAAAAGATTAACAATGTGCTGGACTCCACTTTGTAATTCACAATACATTATATTCATTTAAGTTTATGGAATGATGTTATTTCTGTGTTTGCATAAAGACAATACAAGTTTGAAGTTAAAAGAACATCTCAGAGATATAACTTTAGCAAGGATAAAACAACACCATATATACATTGAAGATTGAATCAATTTTCTGCTGCCACAACATCACTTTTTTTGTTCTGTTTTCACTTTATTGCAATGTTGCCACAATGTTATTTGCTATTTGCTAATAGTCACAGCTGTTGTGCAGTTAAAGCTTTCTTTGAAATATAAGTAATGTGAGAATTGTTTGCTTTAACTGCTACTTACTGTACTGTACTGTACTTAAAGTGGAAATATTTTAAGATGTTATTTTAAAACATTTATAGTTTACTTGTAGTGGCTGAAATGGTCTGGAACTGGAGGAAGTGAATACAAAAGCAAACACTAGTTAGTTTCTATTATTTGAGATCCCAGTCTAAAGTTGATCAACCCTGATCCCTCAGATACAAAATGCAGAAGGTTTTACAGATAGTACTTGCAAGGGTAGAATCCTCCTGTTTTCTAATGACTGTCAAGAAATGTGAGTTCTTCATCAATTTAATCAGTGAATACTTCAGTGAAGTGCAGAATAAACAATTCTATCCTTTGATGATTTCAGAGTGTGGCATTTTCCATTCCAAAAGATCTCTAACTGATTGAACATATTACCTGCTTAACCAATGGGAATGTATTCCAGTTGTTTAGAAAATGGTTGGTGTGTGCTGAGCAAAACCCTAGGATTAGATAAAGATGGCAACTGTTTCTAACTACTCAAAACTTTTTAACTTCACAAATATAGTTTCAAAATAGATATATAGTTTTCACCAGGATTTGTATAGATTTCCCCCCATATGGGATAATTGAAGAATAGTAACTACGGTTGTCATAATGAACACAAACAATCAATAATATCCTCAATACTATTCCCGAAGTTTGGTGACTTAAGACATTCTGACAGGTAGTTATTGGCCTGACGTTATCTGTTTGATAGTTTCTATTATGTATTTTCTAAATGGAGTAAGTAAGAAATATGCTAATAGTTGATTGTTCTACATCTAGTAACTAATATATATATATATATATATATATAAACATATACATATACACTCACCTAAAGGATTATTAGGAACACCTGTTCAATTTCTCATTAATGCAATTATCTAACCAACCAATCACATGGCAGTTGCTTCAATGCATTTAGGGGTGTGGTCCTGGTCAAGACAATCTCCTGAACTCCAAACTGAATGTCTGAATGGGAAAGAAAGGTGATTTAAGCAATTTTGAGCGTGGCATGGTTGTTGGTGCCAGACGGGCCGGTCTGAGTATTTCACAATCTGCTCAGTTACTGGGATTTTCACGCACAACCATTTCTAGGGTTTACAAAGAATGGTGTGAAAAGGGAAAAACATCCAGTATGCGGCAGTCCTGTGGGCGAAAATGCCTTGTTGATGCTAGAGGTCAGAGGAGAATGGGCCGACTGATTCAAGCTGATAGAAGAGCAACTTTGACTGAAATAACCACTCGTTACAACCGAGGTATGCAGCAAAGCATTTGTGAAGCCACAACACGTACAACCTTGAGGCGGATGGGCTACAACAGCAGAAGACCCCACCGGGTACCACTCATCTCCACTACAAATAGGAAAAAGAGGCTACAATTTGCACAAGCTCACCAAAATTGGACAGTTGAAGACTGGAAAACTGTTGCCTGGTCTGATGAGTCTCGATTTCTGTTGAGACATTCAGATGGTAGAGTCAGAATTTGGCGTAAACAGAATGAGAACATGGATCCATCATGCCTTGTTACCACTGTGCAGGCTGGTGGTGGTGATGTAATGGTGTGGGGGATGTTTTCTTGACACACTTTAGGCCCCTTAGTGCCAATTGGGCATCGTTTAAATGCCACGGCCTACCTGAGCATTGTTTCTGACCATGTCCATCCCTTTATGACCACCATGTACCCATCCTCTGATGGCTACTTCCAGCAGGATAATGCACCATGTCACAAAGGTCGAATCATTTCAAATTGGTTTCTTGAACATGACAATGAGTTCACTGTACTAAACTGGCCCCCACAGTCACCAGATCTCAACCCAATAGAGCATCTTTGGGATGTGGTGGAACGGGAGCTTCGTGCCCTGGATGTGCATCCCACAAATCTCCATCAACTGCAAGATGCTATCCTATCAATATGGGCCAACATTTCTAAAGAATGCTTTCAGCACCTTGTTGAATCAATGCCACGTAGAATTAAGGCAGTTTTGAAGGCGAAAGGGGGTCAAACACAGTATTAGTATGGTGTTCCTAATAATCCTTTAGGTGAGTGTATATTAAAACGAGAAGTTACCTGACATAAATACTAACCTGCGTAGTTATTTAATGTCTGACTAACAATACTAATGAGAGACTCACCTTCGTCTTACTAACCGGTATTGTAGTCAATGTGTTTATAACCTTTTTTGTTTAACGATTTGTGTGTTATCATATGCGATCCCATGGTCTTTGATTTGGTCACGGAAGTGATTTGTCTTTGATTTGTTGATCTAGAGTTGAATTTTAATTAGTTTTTCCCTTTTGTATAATTAGTGTAGTGCTACATTTAGTCTTTGTTTTTGAAATAAATTTGACAATTTATATCTTTGGAATTGGTGTCTGCGTCCAATTATTACAGAAATTGAGTTCTACAAGATTCCAGGATTCGTGATGAGGTGATACTATTAATTCACTTCTTTAATTGAAATTTATAAGTGTACCTTACGCTACACTGTTAATATAAACATTTTTATAAGACTTTGTTTTTTTAACTAACAAATTACAGATGAACTTAAACTTGTTTATTAACTTCTCGTTTTAATATACACTCACCTAAAGGATTATTAGGAACACCATACTAATACTGTGTTTGACCCCCTTTCGCCTTCAGAACTGCCTTAATTCTACGTGGCATTGATTCAACAAGGTGCTGAAAGCATTCTTTAGAAATGTTGGCCCATATTGATAGGATAGCATCTTGCAGTTGATGGAGATTTGTGGGATGCACATCCAGGGCACGAAGCTCCCGTTCCACCACATCCCAAAGATGCTCTATTGGGTTGAGATCTGGTGACTGTGGGGGCCAGTTTAGTACAGTGAACTCATTGTCATGTTCAAGAAACCAATTTGAAATGATTCGACCTTTGTGACATGGTGCATTATCCTGCTGGAAGTAGCCATCAGAGGATGGGTACATGGTGGTCATAAAGGGATGGACATGGTCAGAAACAATGCTCAGGTAGGCCGTGGCATTTAAACGATGCCCAATTGGTACTCAGGGGCCTAAAGTGTGCCAAGAAAACATCCCCCACACCATTACACCACCACCACCAGCCTGCACAGTGATAACAAGGCATGATGGAACCATGTTCTCATTCTGTGTACGCCAAATTCTGACTCTACCATCTGAATGTCTCAACAGAAATCGAGACTCATCAGACCAGGCAACAGTTTTCCAGTCTTCAACTGTCCAATTTTGGTGAGCTTGTGCAAATTGTAGCCTCTTTTTCCTATTTGTAGTGGAGATGAGTGGTACCCGGTGGGGTCTTCTGCTGTTGTAGCCCATCCGCCTCAAGGTTGTACGTGTTGTGGCTTCACAAATGCTTTGCTGCATACCTCGGTTGTAACGAGTGGTTATTTCAGTCAAAGTTGCTCTTCTATCAGCTTGAATCAGTCAGCCCATTCTCCTCTGACCTCTAGCATCAACAAGGCATTTTCGCCCACAGGACTGCCGCATACTGGATGTTTTTCCCTTTTCACACCATTCTTTGTAAACCCTAGAAATGGTTGTGCGTGAAAATCCCAGTAACTGAGCAGATTGTGAAATACTCAGACCGGCCCGTCTGGCACCAACAACCATGCCACGCTCAAAATTGCTTAAATCACCTTTCTTTCCCATTCAGACATTCAGTTTGGAGTTCAGGAGATTGTCTTGACCAGGACCACACCCCTAAATGCATTGAAGCAACTGCCATGTGATTGGTTGGTTAGATAATTGCATTAATGAGAAATTGAACAGGTGTTCCTAATAATCCTTTAGGTGAGTGTATATATCAGTCTCATTTACGTTTAGGTGCCGAGAAAGACCCTATCAGTACTTGTTACCACAATTTCCCTTAACTGATTATTATTCAATGATTAAGGATAGGCAGGGCCACCAGACCAGACACCAGACTAAACAGTTAAACAGGAATGAGAAGATATTTCTCGGTGTTGACAGATTTTATTTCTAAAATTATCAACAAAACAGTTTAATGCAACACACATTTATATTTAAGAAAACTAAATGATATTACACATTCTAGAGTTATGAATCACAGATTAACATTTCTAATTGATTTCTCAAATGTCCTGAATGGTGAACTCCAAACTGTTAAACTTATCTGAACTTCGTCGCAGAGAGGCCTCTCTGTCTTCGGGCTCAGATAACAGCACACGGCACGAGGTCCGTGTGGTTTGGAACAAAGGCAGTCCAGTTCGGCTTTGTCCAAGAACTTCACTCAGTCGATGCACCTGGAAGTTGGGGTTTCGCGAATGTAGAGTCTTTTCCAAACAGATTTTCCACTGGTTTGAAGACTCCAAGGTTGTGCACAAAATCTTCTTTGTAAGCAGGGTTTCCACCGTAGTTACTTGAAGACAAAGTCTTTGAGGAAAGCAGGGCCCTGTTTGTTCCAAGGGTCAAGTTTCTTAAGACTCAAATAGCTATTTAAATGACTGACACTTTCGTATACAGTCAATTGTCCAGCTGTAAAACTCCACTGATCAGGTGGGCACAGGCGGGCAGCGCAGTCTGTAAAGTTCTTTATTTAATAAAGTCCTTTAAAAGAATTATTCATACGGCTCAATCTGCTTCTCCAAGTTTAACTCTTCTGTTGCCGGCAAAGACTTGGTTGGTTTCTGGTTCCGGTTCAGGCAACAGAGCTACAGGTTGAGCTGTGGCAGCGAGTTTCTGGTTCAGGTGAGAGGGTGTCAGAGAGAGAGAGAGAGAGAGAGAGACCGTGCGCTGTTCTTTATAGTCTGTCAGATCAATAGGTGATTGGTTCTTGAGTTCTTGAGATTGGATTTCGGTTTCAGCCCCCAGTGTCCTATTGGAGGGGGGCTTGATTTATGACTGATGTCAATCCATGCCATCTTTTGGAAATGCCGGTTGGCCCGGGTTCGTAGCTCTATGTCGGGATTTCGGCTCTCGTCCATTTCAAAGAGTTTTTATCACCTACAGGCCCCTTTCTCCAGACATCTCATTGCAGGATTCCAAACTATTTGGCCTCTTCTCGGTGCCATCCTCCCCAAAACTGTCACTTTGATGCAAACCAGTTCCAAGCTGATGAGTTAAGGAAATCTGATAACTTTTGGGGGGGAGAGGTCTTCTTTAGATCAGTGCTTCAGCTCAGAGCTAAAATGCTCTTATCAAAATACCCCCAACATAACGCTACAGAACAAATCCCTTGAATGAATAATTCAATGACAAATACATTTTTTAACAGTCACAGTTACTGGTATAACAATGTAATTGATACAATCGTTATGTGACTTGTCAAGTTACTTCCAAGAGGAGATTTACTCTATTTTGATCACTACTGTAGACATCAGTGTTTATATCCGAACTATAAACTTTTATCCCTGGACTTGTCAAAATTTGAATTATTTTAATACAGAAATAATGATACTGTGTGGTTGAAAACTGTTTCACATAATAACTGCTCTCTCTGCATCAGCAGCAGCGCCAACGCAGATTTGCATGTTCACTGTGATCGTAATCGTATAGATAGATATTTTAGATTTTTTTAAAGGTTTGTTTTAGATCTTAGTTTTTGTTTTTTTTGGGGGGGGGGGGGGGTGCTACAGAAGCAGTCGTGCGTGTGTAGTGCTGTTGCTTTCAGCCAATAAAAACATAACATTTTCTGATGTTATTTTTTGATTGGTTGGAGCGGTCTACAGCCCTCCCTCAAACTTCTCAACACACAACCCGCCTCAGATTGCTTTTAACCAATGCACATGTAACGGTTTTTGTGCACTATTTGATATTTTTACCTTAATTATTTAAACACGTTATTTATTTACTTTCAGCGCACTTTTCATATATATATATATATATATATATATATATATATATATATATATATATATATATATATTCACGTGTAGTTAAGTGTGCGAGAGCTAATTACTAGATTGGCTTGGGCTCGGATTGATCGAGACTCCTACACCAGCTGTGGTACCTTTTTTAAAAGGAACTTGGTTTGTATACCGGTAGCTGCTGCTGAAACGGTCTCCCTGCTCTTCTGAAGCTCCTGCCCCTGGTCTGTCCTGTTTGGTGTCGCGATCTCCCCCGCCTGGGTGTCGGTGCAGCAGTTGCGTCGCCGGAGCCCGATGTACGTCACCTGATCCGAGCCGGTCGACACACGTCTGACCGCACCTTCAAGACACTGACTGAGGGAACATTATATGCGCAAAGAAGTTTTTATTGTGTTCATTAGTGATCGTGAAGAGGGCGGCATTTGTGGGGATTTTAGCGGCTTTTATTTTATCTTTGTTTTTATTATTTTGTGGTTCATTTTAGGGGATTCACTATCCACAATTCCAGTGCTCTTTAGCGCCCCTGCCTATTGGCTATAGAATTGGATTTGAAAATCGGCTAAAAGCAGAGTATTAGAGGCGCCTAGAAAAGAGTAAGTGGGTTTGGGTGGTGGCTAAGTTATAGTGACTAGCTTGATTGATAGGGTGCTTCAGAGCCTAACTGTCCCCTATATTTGACTTCTTTTATTGGTTTTAATATTAGATAATTATATTATGTTTTCCATATCGTTGGTAGCTTTCGAGGACGCAGCGTAAACCACAAACAGGAACTTTTGAGAGAACACGAACACGCGCTCGACCCCTCCGCGCGGGAACCGGGCACCCCTACTTATGTCCTCTGGCCCCGTGACCGTCTCCCCCAATCACGGCGCCTGCTGTAACCCCGGAACTAACCCGCTCTAGACAGGCCATCCCCCAAAACACACACACGAACATGCACCACCCCCAGTCCCAGAGCGCTACAATATTATTCAGTGGGCTATAGCCGATCACATGAACTGCGGGTCTGGTGGCTGGAGAAGAACGCATTTAGAACTCATTCATTTTGAGGAGTTTAACAGCTGAAACGCCATAGATGCATTTCGTTCAAATATTTAGTAACATAAGAACGGATATGCAGGAGAAATTCACATACGCAGAGACGTGTGTATGTATGTTCTAGTGTGAAGTCTCTAGCGAGACAATAGAGATCTGCACATACAGAATGCAATTTGTATGTGTGTGTGTATGTATGTGTATATTTCTGTAACATGTCATGAACAGTACGTGGTAATGTACATCCATACAATCGTAGATGCACCATAGAAATCGGGTTTCATGGTCTTCAGATTGCGATGTGTTAAATGCCACACTGCCCCCTATGGACGCGTCAACCTTACGTTACCTTAAGTATGTTGGCCGGCTGTCTCACAGTCCTCCTCTCTCGTCCACGTCTCAGGTAGTAATCCAGCTCCACTCTCTCCACACGCCCTTTAAAGCTCTCAGGGGTGGACAATTAGTACTGCGGAACAGGTGGAAACGGGTAATTAGCATGAGAGCTCATCATAGTGCCTACGTTGGCCCGATGAGCAAAACGACGACTGACCGACGTCGGCCCAACGTCGGTCGGTACATCCGTGTTTTGACCTGCAAATGCTCATCCCCAAAAGTATCCTTTGCTCTTATCCTGTATCCAGTGTTGCTCGTCCTCGTCCTGTAGCCCTCGGTGTTTTCAAAGCCCGGTCTTGCTGTTGTAGACATATATTGCAAAAGAGCAGAACTACAATCACACTGTATCAGTGCTTCGTTTTCTCAGAGCATCAGCCTTGTGCACAAAATGTTCAGGAGCTGTTTGATCTCCCTCAGCTTCCAGTTGCTAGCTGACATGCGCTCCGTGACACACAAACACACACACACACACACACACATATACACATCGCATTATTAATTATCTGAGAATATAGCCTATATACAGTATTATGCAAAAGTCTGCCACTCTGAAAAATATAATTAAAGGCATTTATGTGAGCAGTAAGTGTTTATTTGTTCAAACACAAAGAAACATTAATACAATGAAAAGTAACAAAAATGTTTTTAAATCAAGTCAGTTTTTTGTGTGGCCTCTTTTGTGTGTAGACTGTTGTGTAATTCTTTCAGGAAGTCCAGTGGAAAAGTCTGCCAAGCTTCTTGCAGGATGTGCCATAACTCTTCTTTTGAATTTGGCTGCTTTTTGTTTCGTTGGCTGAAATGCACCCCAGACCATGACAGAGCTGCCACCGTGCTTCACAGAAGGCTGAAGACTCTAATTTCCTGACCGTTTATTGCTCTGCAACAAGTACTTTGGATTCTGGCAAATAAATACAAGGGATTTATTTTAATAAAAGGCATATGTTCAAACATTTATTTCATTACTGTATTACAGTACATACAGTTACCATAACCTCAACCCATATTACAGTTTACAATCAATATCAATGTTCTAAACCATCTAAACCGTCATTATCCTGAAGACTAGTCCACTTTGTAGTATGCTAACTAAATAACAGAAATAAGACATCACTCCATAAACTTAAATTAATAACAACATATAAAGGCTTTTATTTAATTTCATATTGGTCTAATAAAGTTAAAGAAAAACAGGCTTATTGTCAGTCAAAAATTAACACACGAATTATGTGTATTATATGTTTTGTCAACTGAAACTGCATATATATGTAAATTAAAGCAACGTAATATGCAAATAATATAATCTACCACAGGGTCATCTGACTATTAATTGCAGTGCATTTCAAACCTTTAGTGCAGGGGTGGGGAACCTTTTTCCTATCAAGGGCCATTCGACACACTGCAATCAAAACATAACTAACTATATAGCCTACAATAAGCAAAAAGATCAAGAACGGCATACAATAAGATAATGAAACAAGTGTAAACGTAAATATTGGAATAATGCTCAAATATTTTATAGTTCAAAAATAACTATTGCATTTATCAAAACATAATTGTACACTAAAGTAAACATTTTCAACACTGTGTAAACTTTGTTTTCAACATACAAAGCTACAGTGAATAAAACATGTGTATTTCAATAAACTATTTACTATATATTTAGCCTGCATACCTGACAGCTCGGTACAGTCCACACAGGACACGTTTCTGCACTTTCCCTGCATGAGCTCGTACCTCACACTGCATTTTGACAGCCCTCTCCAGGTGAACACGTTTACTCCGCGAATAACAGCATCGCAATACATGCTCTTATGCTGATAACGTCCGTGAATCATTATTTTGGTGCGATGTGCTGCGCTATTGCACTCTGTACTGTGCAGTAGCAATCGCGTATTGATCAGTAGAGTAAAAGCACTCGGTGCCATTTGGACCTGGCGTTTCACTCACAGTGTTTTCACAGCACTGGCACAAACCCACTAATGATCTGTCATTGCCAGTATCACTGATGCCCCTGCCAACCATATGCCGACGTCGGCCCAACATCCTGTGCTATCTGGGTAGCTTAGCCTTTTGAATTCAAAACCAACTTGTCTGCATGACATATAAAGTACTATGCTGTTTATTTTTCTGACACAATAAAAGCGTGTTTCAATTATAAATAACGAAGTATAAAGTTGAATAAATTAGTAGAAAAGTAAGTTGTATATAAATAATAATAGAAATAGCCTATTACCCCCAAATCTAAACTAATTTACCTATAGTTTCTTTAAACCGTGCATACAATGTATATTTGCTCCCCACGGTTTATTAATTCATGCTCACAGTTAAATAATTTGTGCACGAAGTTCATACATATAATTCTGTCTACTTTTAGGCCCGCGACAGCTTTTGAATGAAGAAATTGCGTGTGAAAACTACAATTCCCATCAGCCACTGCGAATGAGGTAGGGTTTTAATAGCCAATCATAGGCTGAGTTACTGTCCGCGCTCCTGTTCTTTCAGTCATCTGCAATAAACTCAACTCAAAATGTCCAAGAAAAGAAAAATCGACAAGAAAAGTGGGAGTTTAAAACCTGTATGCCTCGTTTGTAAGGAGAGTTTAGCCCTGATGAAATAATTCAATATACGGCGGCACTACGAGACGAAACACAAAGAGAACTATGGGTGTTTGGAGAGAGAGCAAAGGCTGCACAAAGTGGCTGAATTAAAGAAATAAACTACAGCAAACCATGTGTAGCAGGTGGCTGCATTGTTCCCTAATTTCAACCGGTGTCCTAATTGACTAATTGTCAAGTTATTGCCATTTAAACTTGCTGTTATTTTAAGCGAGAGACGATATTTCACAGACATGGGGCCATTGTAGCAGTTAGTGATGTTAAGTAGTTGCATTTGAGATCTGAATGTATTCAATTGTTAATTGCATGTGTTTTCATTCTAGCGAGCATCAATCGCTGTTTTCACTATTGGGTTGTTTTTATTATTGGTTTTGTTTTTTTAGTTTGCACTATTTGGTTCGTTCTCTTGTATTTGTACTGGTGTTTATTTTCACGTGTGCTTATATTTTACGGTCTTTATTGTGATTAGTTTGTTCTGTTTAAACTCCTATTTTCGATTATTCTTTTGGTTTGATTAAGGTTGCTGCTCGCTGCACAATTACAAGAGGAGAACTTGCTTACTCTTAACAAGACCTTTGGAGATGGACGCAGTGTGCAAGTGGTTTTTAATTGATACAGTCCTGCATCAATGACACGCTTAAAGGCGAAGTTATAGCCCTTATTACAGCGCTGGTAAAATTGAGTTTGACACCCCTGCCTTAGCACATACCTGGAACTTAACTGTATCACATGTGACAGCTCATTTATACTTCATAGTGATTGTATTTCTGTCACTTTGTAATGCATTGCAAATGTCTTGTGAAAAGTCATCCTTGAGTAAGGGCATCTGCTAATAAATAATGATAATTTGGCAGTGGGGAATTTTTTGCAGGTTTTGTAGAATTATTTTTCCACTCTCTTTGTTTTTGGAAATACCCTGCTCAAGATTTTTGTTGACTGAGCAAAAATAATTCTGTTCTGGCAATATTGCTTGTTAAATAAGCTGTTCTCCTAAACCTGCCCTAACAACTCTTAATAGGTTATAGAGCAATGATATGCAGATCAAAATGGTAATTTATTTTGTATCCTACACTCCTTATAACAAGCATTGTCAATTCTGTGTGGGTAGTAGGTAAATTCCAGACACTGGATTTCAGGTCAATAAAACCAGCAGCAGCTAAGTGAAGATAGTACAGGGTGAGTGCTACTTTCTAATGCCAAATCATCTTAAGACAGTTTAGAATTGGTCTAAAAAGCATCTTTGCAAAAAATATTAAGGGTTTGATTACAGAAATTGAACAGAGCTCTGGGAAAACCAGTAGGCCACACTGTGAATTACATATCAACAGAAGGGAAACTATATTGGTAGGTATACAGAGAACAGAAACACAGCTATCTCAGCAGAGACAAAGTTGTGGTTTTCATACACAGAAAATGTGAACGTGTCAATGGGGAAACCCTCATTTGTCAACTGTGGCATCTGTTGTGGTCCTAAACCTGCTATTAATTCTCAAAATGTACTTTTCTTGCTGACAAGTAACAGCAACAAAATTTCCACCACGGTTTCCTTTTTCTAAGTATTTTAATTTAGTGCCAGGGTTTATTTTCTAAATGTTTTTCATGCATTGTTTAATTGGGTGGGAGTAGTATGTGATTGTAAAAGGTATGGTTTAAAAGGCTGGGTAATAACACACACTGTATTTATACATTTCAAGAAATATTGATACTAATGTAGGGTGGAAATCCAGTACCTGTGTATGTGGATTAGTAAAGGTAAACTACTGAAAGACCATTAAGAGATTATACACTGGCTCCAGTACAGAATTGTACATGCATGAACATAAGCAACAGTAGAGTATGTCATAGAAATTAATAATGGCATCTCTGCTAAATTGATATTGCCGTTACATTATTAATTATATTTTTTGGCAAATGACCGCATGCAGGGCAACTTACAATTTTACAAAAGTGCAAAAATACAACCTCAATACAAATGTGCAGCAGTATAATCAATACAAAGTATATTTGAGAATTACAAAAATGTAGAGGTACAATAAATATAAAATATGAAGCATACATCCTAGTTCAAAGCATGAAGACATGACTCTGTTGGGATTCTGCTGTCTTGACTTCAGTGGGAAGTCATTCCACCATGTAGGGGCCAGGGTTGAAAAAGGAACAGGCTCTGGAGGAAATGCAGCGGAGAGTGAACAAAGAGTTTTGGATGAGCAGGAGCGGGCAGGTAGTAGTCCAGGTGGGAGAGGACCAGGGTCTAGACAAGCAGCTGAGTCGAGTAGTTGCTGAGGAATGGGTGGATTTGTCGTATCTTGCCCAGGAAGAATCATCAGGTGCCTTTCAGCATGGAGATGTGCTGGGTGTAGGATAGAGTAGGATCAAGGGTGATTCCAAGATTCTAAGCAGAAGAAGAGGGTGAGAATGTGGTTGATTCCATGGGAATTGTGATGCAGAGATCAGCAGAAGGTGAGGAGGGGAGGAAGAAGAGAATCAGGTTTAGAATGGCTGAGATTGAGGTGATGCAAGTGCATCCAGGAGGAAATAGAAGACAGAAAGGAAAGTATGTGATAGGGGATGTGTGGGTCAGAAGATCTAGGCATCATTTGCATAGATGTGGTAGGAGAAACCATGGGATGTGATGAGGGGACCCAGAGAGCATGTGTAGAGAGAGATCAAGAGGGGGCCCAGGACAGAACCTTGGGGCACACCTGTGAGGTTTGCTGTGTGGATGAAGATCTTGTCACTTGGTAGGTGTGGTCGTTGAGGAAGGAGGTGAACCAGCACTGCTTCAAACACTTACCTTCTAAAATTAAACTTAAGCATTGCTACATGGGTAAAATGATAAAAGAAATGCACATGATTTGTATAATGATGATGATGATTAAATTGTGATTCCTCTTCTATAAAACAATAACATACTAAGGTTGTTTGTGGATTCACAGTCATTTTGGGTCTTCAAAATAAGATTTCTATGTTTAAAGTTGGTCACTGACAATCATTATGGCTTGCTTGGTTTTCAAAATTTTACCACACCTGGATGGCACTGTGATTTCAAATCAGACGTACCTGGTGATTAAATCATCCTAGTCCATCAAAGTGGACTGGGCAGAAACTACTTACAATGTTTCATGAATTAAAGTGAAGTATAGAGCATCATGAATCATGTGAGGCAAGTTCCTCATTGGAGGATATTTGTGACGTTTGTTTGTCAGCACTGCTTTTACAATTCAAGAAATTAGGTCAAATTAGGTCTCTCGCAGTGGAAGAAGCAAGCAAATTAACAGACTGCCCAGGTATGGCTCTTTGTTCAAGTTATATAATGGTGAAATCTTGAACAAGTGTTATGCTTAATATCATTAGCAATCAACACCACATGAGAGGTGTTTCTTTTAAAGATAAAAGGCTTTTTTTTATTAAAATGGATTAGATCTGCAGAAAGATTCTTCCACATATGGAGCTCCCTCCATGACAGGGAAATAAAGAACAAACTATTATTTATTGATTAAATATATGTCCTGGTAATTATTTTAGCCTGCTAGAAAGAAAACAAGCAACAGATTGAAAAGTCGAAGTGAGGTTGGTAACTCTAACATTAATAGGACAGTTATTTTTAAATACAAATCAGTAAGCACATTTGCCTTGCTATCAATGTGGCCATTCTAGGAAATGTTATGTTATGAAAAGCAGCCAAAAACATTGATTCTTAACTGGATTTGTGTTCTTTATTAAGAGGTCTAACAAAATATTATGCTATTTTGCTAATTTCATAATGATAATGTAGATAGTCGTCTACACAACTAGCTGGTTTATTTACCATTCTTGAAACTTCCTGGTTGTATTCTGCCTTATTGCCAAAGGGGTTATAATGATTAGTCACGTTTCTCCCTGGCAACTTCCTTTTTCGTTTTAGCTTTTACACATATTTGTACAGCAATTTATTTCTGTAAGTTCTCGTTGATTTACATTTATGAGAATTAAATTCATTCGATATCTGCTTCCAGACATATTTGTTTGGAGAAAGGGTTATGTTTCACAAGTTATGTAAACATGTGAGGCACATCTTGATCTGCACAACGGGAAAATGAGATCATATCTTCTATCCTGGAGTTGATCTGCTCTCAAACTCAATGTATGTAGACAATATATAATCCCTTACTGTAACACCAGTGCAAAAATGCACACCGTTAAAATTAAGATTTTAATTGTATTATTATAATGATGATGATGATGATTATTGCACTAAATAGTACGTGTATTACGCCTACAGGTTCTAATTTCCACGGAATTTCTCCTAGTAGCGAAACGAAACGAAAACCTTTCTTTGCATCAGGCACTTTTGAATTAAAGGCAGGCACTTTTATTCTGTAAGCAGTGGGAGTAAGGACGTCTTTATCACTCTTCATATCGGACTGATTGGAAGTAAAAAAAAAAAACGTATGTAAGTGAACTATGAATAAGATAAATGGTCTTTACTGTATTGCGTGTATTGACGTGAATAATGTGACAATTAAGTCAGCGCAAGCAACCTAGTAATATATCTTTAGCCTATATCTATATTACATGGATTTCTTGTGCATATATAGTGATGACAGTTTTCAACTGTTCACATGGGAATATGTTTAGTCTTCCACATGCAGACGAGTTAATAAATTAGTCGGTCTTTTTTTTTGTTTTTTGCGATAAATGTCATGTCGAAAAATAAATAAATTGTGGATTGAATTTCGTAAACATGGACCAAAAGTTTTTAGGTGGATTTTTCATACGTCGATATAGATATATGTCCGGTGAGGGTAAACAGAGAAGAAATGTTAAATAAAGAAGAAACATTCGGTGATGCGTTTTTCTTTATAAATTCATGCTGAATTCCTAAAAGTGAGGGTTTTAAGAAGTTGTTGGATATTAACTGTAAGCAGTTATTGTCTCTGTACGTGGATTAGGTGTATTCTATCATTTTAAAACCTCTTTACAGGGTGTTGGTAGCCTACACTAATGTCAATAGCCTATAATAATAATAATAATAATAATAATAGTCTAATTAAAAGTCAATGTTTAACTATTTTATTGTGATTAGCTTTTATGATGATGATGATGATGCAATACTAATACCTGCCACAGAGTCATCTCCTGCCAAGGCAATTTGTTATGATGGGTTTGTCTTTCTTGAATCTTTCTCTCCCCATTCATTAATTCAGATTCGTTAGCTGATGACAAGTTGTGTCGTTCTGGGGCTAACAGAGTACGCAACGTGTCTGACGAGCCCCAGCATCACCACTGAGAACCACAGCTTCACACCTCCATATCTCCGACGAGATGCGGTTGGTGGTGCATCTCCTACTCTGCTACTCAGGCAACTTGATGTAGCTGCTCACCATCCTCTCCCATATGGCAGAGCACACTGCATATACACAACAGTGAATGGTGGCCTTGCGCACTGTGCACAACTGGCCAACATTTACAGCGCAATGGCTTTGTGCTTTCTGGATTGAAACTGGAGAACGGTGGCTTGGTATTCTCGGAACAAACTTTGGAAGGTTGGCTTGGCCATTCGGAAATGTTCATTGCCTGCGATCATATGGTGAAAGTACTTCCTGAAACATCAAAAGTATGGCAACTTTTTTGTGGGCCTTGGGCTAGCTGGCCAGCCATCAGGAGTAGCTGCAGGTTGAAGTGTGTCAACAATAGTTATAGTTTTCAATTATAATAAAAACAAACTATAATTTTCAGTTTTTCAGTTTCAATTGAATGTGTTGTAAAACTCTTTACAGCTCTTGAACTTTATTTTATTTTAGAAAAAATTATTTAAAAGTGAGCCATGCTTCTACTTTTGAAGGTTTTCTAATTCCTTTTTAATTTTTTTATTTCAAGGCAATAATCAGGGAAGACAAAGACAATGTTCCTGTTCTTGATCATATTAATCTTTAAAGGTAACAGTCCTCATTTACACCTCGCTGATTGTTAGATGGCTATATGCGTGATTGTAAGGAAGACTTTGATTTAATTGTGGTTGAGGTGATAACCCAGAATCATAGTATTTTTAACTACAAATCATGACCTGATTCCATGATACAAATCTGTAACTCTTTGAATTAGGGTTCACCAATTACTTAACACAGAATATATATACAGTTAATAGTGCCTGAATTTTCTGATAGAAAATGGCCACTGTGAATTAGTAAGTGTATGTTATTAACATAAGGCCCATTGTTCTCACATTGTGTAAGTTAATTATTAAGTGTGTATTGTATATTTAACAATAATTTGTCTACATTCATTTAAAGAGTTCTCATAAAATCTCTTCTAAAGCTCTTCAGTAATACTGGTTGGACTGTTTCTTGAGATTTGCAAAGGAATGGAATTGAAGCACTTTGTTGTGTTATTTCTTGAAAGAAAAATACCAGAAATATTTCCCTTTTTGTCTTGTTCTCCAAATTGTTTTCTGTTTTGGGACAGAATGCTCTTGCCAATGCCCTGCCAACCACAACAAGAAGGTGTTTGCTCATGCAGGGGAGCTAGTACTTCTGAGCTGTAGATCCCATGTGAGTCTGCTGAGTAATGAGACACTCGTCTGGAGTGTGAACTCAACACTGGGCTTCAGGGAGCTGACAGAGAGCCAAAACGTGATGTTTGAGGGAAGAAATCTCATACTGCTCGGTGTCACATTATATGATACTGGACTTTACCAGTGCAGCCTTCGGTATGTAGCTGCTCTGTGTTTGAGATGTAGGTGCAGTAGTAGATACTCGCAAGGAGTATGCTCAGAAGAACCCATTAGGACCTTGGTTTTAAGATGGAAGTCCACTTTTACTCTATACCAGGGGTTTTCAAACTGGTCTTGGAGTACCCCCTGCCCTGCTGGTTGTTGTTCCAACCTAGGTCTTAATTACTTAATTAAATTGTATATTGATTTGTTAGGGCAATTAAGGATTAAATAAAGCAATTAAGACCTTAGGGCAGGGCAGGGGGTACTCCAGGACCAGTTTGAAAACCACTGCTCTATACTGATCTTCCACTTTTACTACAGTCCATTTAGCTTTATCATCCCACAGTGAACATGCCACTGAAACATGATTAATGAACTTTCAGAGTTACCTCTTCTGTTCAAAATGTAATTCATTCAACTGAACTAAAGAGATGACAAAAATTAAACAGACTATTCAAAATTGCAAAATTCCAAGAGCAATTATATATTATAATATAGTGATAGATAGATATTTAATATTTAAGTTTATACTGCTGTGTTTTTACAGTTTCTCCAACAATGTGCATCAGACATTTTATGTGTTTTGTTATTATGATTAAAATATAACTGGTGCTTACACTTTATTCTACAGGAATGATACCAGTATCGTGCTTTTGGATCAAGTGAATTTAACAGTGTACAAAGGAGACTGCTACACAGAAAAATATATCCGGAGAGTAGATGAATATGTTGGAAAATCTGTTACTCCGTGTCGTTCAATGAAGGATTGCATTCCATTCTCTACACCAACAATTACCTGGGTGAAGGTACAGTATTGTAACTGACACTTTTTCAAATACCTTATGAAAGGTGATCTTTTGGGGCAGTGTAGAACTGTAATTTGTCATTCTTTCTTAATGTTTCAGAACTGTTTTGCAGTGTATATAAAACCTAAGCCAATATTATGAAGATCACATCCATTTAAAGCACATGATTTCAGTGATCCTGAAAGTAAATATACAATTAGAAGGAAAAGATAACCCTTGTGCTATCGAAGAAGGACCTGCATATAAAACTATATCTATATTTTTTTTCAAATATATAAATTGTAAGCATTTATTCATATTCAAACTCCAGGCATTCCATGTTTTAGCTGCACCACCTGAAAGGCATTAATATTGTCATATAAGGTTGTCCTGCTTAGGAAAAATCTGAATAAATGAGTGGAGGAACATAGCAAATGCAGATGCCTCCAAACAGGTGTACTGCATAATACAATTAAGCAATTAACATCCTATCATGCTCTGTGGCATGTATAAAAATGCTGAGCAGGCCCAGTTGACCTCACTTTTGGATCAAGATGGCAAGAGCAGAGGATCTAAGTGACTTTGAAAGAGGGGTCATTATTGGGGCATAAATAGCAGGAGCTTCAGTCACAAAGACTGCTCAACCGGCTAGTGTTCTTGACAAGTGGTCGAGTGCATGTGTGGCGACACCAAGAGAACGGTACAGGCCTGACTGCTTGACCTCTACAGTGAGGGGGTTCGGAGGCTCTGTTATGCTGTGGGGGGCATTTTCCTGGCATGCTTTGGGTCCACTTGTCCCTTTAGAGGGAATGGTCACCGCAAATCATTACAAAGTTATTCTGAGTGATCACCTTTATCCTATGGTGAAACATTTCTATCCTGATGGGAGTGGTCTCTTCCAGGATGACAATGCCCCATCCACAGGGCACGAGGGGTCACTGAATGGTTTGATGAGTATGAAAATGATGTGAATCATATGCTATGGCCTTCACAGTCCCCAGATCTCAACCCAGTTAAACACCTATGGCAGATTTTGGACCGACATGTTAGACAGCGCTTTCCACCACCATCATCAAAACCCCAAATGAGGGAATATCTTTTGGAAGAATGGTATTCATCCCTCCAGTAGAGTCCAGAGACTCATAGAATCTGTGCCAAGAGCATTGAAGCTGTTCTGGTGGCTCGTGGTGCCCAAGACCTTACTGAGACACTTTATGTTGGTTTTTCCATTAATTTGTCATCCGTCTGTATCTGAAGGAGACATTTGTAAATATCTCACAGTATTTATGTAATAAATATTGATCTCATGAATATTTATCTAATTTATCTCAATATTACTGCATTTCAGTGAGATGTACATGTGAACACATTGCAGTGTTTAAAATATTTATTTCTTGCTTTTCTTTTTCTTTTCAAAACACCATATAGTTATTGTGGAGTAATTCTTCTTTTTGCTTGTGGGATACTATAATTATTTTGTTACTCTCTCTACAGGACTGTAATCAACATAAGGAAGAGTCTGAAAACGTACACATTGACAGTCTTGCAAAAAGCGATGCTGGGAAATATACTTGCATATACACTTATGAATTTGGGGGGAAACAATACAATTTGTCTGAAACAACATATCTTGTTGTAAATGGTAATGTTGCATAGTTGTTATTCTGAGATTGTTCTGAGATCTGTTTTGGTAATATTATATGTATTATGGTTACTTAGAATGCATTTGGTTTGCCACACTGCAGCAACTCCTGAGGCGACGTGGTGTCATAGATTGCAGTGCAAAATATTCTGGATATCTTTGTCAACATGGGATGCATTAGGAGGATTAGTTAATTAACAAGTGCACAGACAAAATTATAAGGGTAGAAGGGAAAAATAAATATGATTACATCTACATCTAAATAATAACTAGTCTTTGATTAGTTGGTATTGCCACTTCACTGATCAACACAATATGAATCCCCTTCAGGTACCTCACATATTTGTAAGGATTTTTCAGGCTCAGAAACAGACTCAAAAATACAATTTTCCCATTTATTGGAAACACAAAATAAATATACAATACTTGCAAGTTCTACATAGATCTCTGATAGAAATCCTTTAATACATTACTTCTACACATAGAAACAAACACACATCTTATTTGCAAGCAAGTCTCTGGCCTCAATTATCTTTAATCTTTCAACAGTTATAACTAACCTATCTTTATATATTTATCTATGGAGCTGTTTAGTACAGCCTTACCACAGCCTTAATACCTCACCAAATGTCTATGCTCTTTATGATCATAGACAACCATGGTCTTCACAGATCAAAGAGATAATTATTTAAATAATTCCTTACAAAGCATTTGAAACACAAAATACATGTTATATTCAATTAATAATGTTCCTTACATATTCAATGCAAGTAAACCAAAAGCCTATTTGTCTATTTTAGAGAATGAGGTGACTCTGGAACCAAAGATTCTTTCCCCTACATACAATGAAATATTGGAAGTCGAACTAGGTAAGTGCCTAAAAATAATTGAATCCAAAACCTTTATTCATTGAAATTCATAAATCAAATTTTGGGAGTAGACAACTCTGCACTCTCACTTTCGCTCAATAGAGTATAACAATTGCATGAAAATGAAGCTATGTTTGTTTATTGAACACTGTTAAGATGGGGTGTGTAAACTTGACCTGAAAAAAAATACTTGCTGTTTAGGGAAAAGGAGAGTGATAGTCTGCACAGCAGAGTTCTATGCAGCATCAGATTTACTTGATCTTTACTGGTTAAACGGATCAAATTTTTTCAATAAAGATGAGCGTGTCTCTTTGAATGATTCAAGGTAAGCATTTTTTTTTTTTTTTTGGTAAATGATCAGAGAATATACAAACATGTAAATAATGTACACATGATCAAAGCTTTTATAGACTTTTGTTGAAAATGCCTGTAAGTAGAACATATTTTTTTCCTTTTTTTTATGCAATCCAAACTTAAAAAAAAAAATGTTTTCCTCAGATATGTAAACATGTATAGTATGAATTTCCTGACAGCAGCACATTCAATATTCACTAAAGTTGCCTTGTGTTATACTTTCTTCATTAAAATAAGCCTTTTTAATTCGTTTAGGCATATTTTCAAAGTGCTTTACAAGGTCATCTTATATACAGCTCTGGAAAAAAATAAGAGACCACTGCAAAATTATCAGTTTCTCTGGTTTTAGTATTTATAGGTATGTGTTTGGGTAAAATGTTTTTTTTTTTTTTAATTTAATTTTTTTGTTTATTCTATAAACTACTGACAGCATTTCTCCCACATTCCAAATAAAAATATTGTAATTTAGAGCATTTATGTGCAGAGAATGACAACTGGTCAAAATAACAATAAAGATGCAGTGTTGTCAGACCTCGAATAATGCAAAGAAAATAAGTTCATATTCATTTTTAAAGGACACAATACTAATGTTTTAATTTAGGAAGAGTTCAGAAATCAATATTTGGTGGAATAACCCTGATTTTCTATCACGGCTTTCATGTGTCTTGGCATGCTCTCCATCAGTCTCTCCACATTGATGTTGGGTGACTTTATGCCACTCCTGGGGCAAAAATTCAAGCAGTTTGGCTCTGTTTGATGGCTTGTAACCATCCATCTTCCTCTTGATCACATTCCAGAGGTTTTCAATGGGGTTCAGGTCTGGAGGTTGGGCTGGCCATGACAGGGTCTTGATCTGGTGGTCCTCCATCTAAACCTTGATTGACCTGGCTGTGTGGCATGGAGCATCGTCCTGTTGGAAAAAGAAATCCTCAGAGTTGGGGAACATTGTCAGAACAGAAGGAAGCAAATTTTCTTCCAGCACAACCTTGTACATGGCTTGATTCATGCGTCCTTCACAAAGACATCTGCCCGATTCCAGCCTTGCTGAAGCACCCCCAGATCATCACCGATCCTCCACCAAATTTCACAGTGGGTGCAAGACACTGTGACTTGTAGGCCTCTCCAGGTCTCCGTCTAGCCATTAGACGACCAGGTATTGGGCAAAGCTGAAAATTTGACTAATCAGAGAAGATGATTTTACTCCAGTCCTCTACAGTCCAATCCTTATGGGCTTTTGCAAACCTCAGCCTTGCTCTTCTTTGCTTCTCATTGATGAAGGGCTTTGTTCTAGCTTTGCACGACTTCAGCCCTGCCCCTAGGAGCCTGTTTTGAAGCGTCCTCGCCGTGCACTTCACCCCAGCTGCCGTTTGCCTTTCTTTTTATTGGTCACTAGATGTCATTGTATGGTTGTTCAGTGACATTCGAATGAGTTGGCGGTCATCCCGGTCAGTGGAGAGTCGTTTTCACCCTCTGCCGGTCTGTAGCTTTGTTGTCCCCAATGTCTGCAGCTTGACCTTGTTCTTATGAACCGCTGTCTTTGAAATTTTAAGAATGGAAGCAACCCGATGCTCACTGTATACCTCTTCCAGTAAAGCCAGAATTGAACACTTTTCCTCACTCAAAACTTTCCTTTTCAACTCTTTTGGCATAGTCAATATTATTTTTTGATTCCAGTTACTTTTGAGGTACTACTAGCACTGTTTTTGCCATCCAGCTGGTCCTTTGCAAGAGGATAGTGATGACCACAGCAGTGGTTTTAATACTTTTCCTCGTTAAATAAGATTTGGTTCAGGTGATTACCTAACCAGTATCTCATTCAGTAGAATGAGGTATGCCTGTACTGGAATTCAACAGACACTGGAATGGAATGGCTACCATGCATGTTGAAAAATTGCAGTGGTCTCTTTTTTCCAGAGCTGTATAAAGTATATTCTTGTTTGTGTGTAAACAAACCTTCAAACTTTTGCCTTCTTAATTGTGATGTATACTCGTAGATCATTATATTCTACAGTTGATTGGAAAAATACAAATAATCAGCCTACGTGTCAAGCTTTAAACAAGTTAGCCTAATCTAGTTTTAGGTACAATTAGGTAATTGGATGTCTACTCTAGGTAATTATGCTTTTGCTGTATTTTACCCTAATATGAACAACCCCCAAATCAAATCATGCACTGTAGTTTGCGCTTGCTTTAAGTTAATTTAACCCTAAATTAGGCTGAAGTTCCATGTTGTGTATTATTGCTCGTACTGTATTATGTTTATTGAAACACTTCTGTAAACTGTATGTCTCTCTAGGGAAGGTCGTCTGCTAATACTGAATCCTATGCGCCTAATCTTGTTTTTTTTTTTTAATGGTGGAATAGTTCGAATAGAAAATAGGTAACATAGCTTACAAATTATTTGCCTGCAAAACTGAAAAATATGTTTTTTTTTTTTTTAAGTTTTAATTTCAAACAAAATGTATTGAATGTTCCTGCATGCAGGATCAAAAGACTCATTCAATGACACTTAGGCCTATAAATATTTTTCCACAATATCCTAATGCATTTGTGTTTTGGCCTAAATTGACTACATGTGAATATGTGAAATCTTCTGTTATTCTACTTGCAAAACATAGACATATGCAGAATAATAATTAAAACAACATAATATGTACATGTATTTTTTTGTTTTAAACCAAGATCATGTGAATAAATATGGAATACATTTCTGAATTAAGTTATTACAGTGTTTTTCTTTTGTATTTGAAAACATGTAATAAAACAGTACTTACTGTTCCCTTCCTACAATATTCTGGTTGCAGTTATCAATCTAATGGGAAACAATTCATTCAGTCAACCATAATATACCAGTATGTTACTGAAGAGGACCTAAAGACCAAACACATCTGCAAACTGGATTCTGAATTTAGAAATACAAATGTATCTATAACCTTAAAAGTTAAAGGTAAGATTTTAATCCACTATTGTTCATTTTAATCATATCAGTGTCTGCAACAAAGAGATCTGAAGTGGGTATAACAAATACACATATCATTGTTTTTTAAAACTTTGGTAACTCTTGAATTACAGAGTACATCAGGGTATAACATCAAAGATTGGTTATAATAAGGTTTTTACATTAATTACATTATTAATTGAGAGGATCTTGGCCTGTGATCATAGAACCCAGTCTTGACATGGGCTGGGACTAATACCTCAGTGGGTCATACTTTTGATTTAATCACAATCATAGTCTTATGAAATGTATAGTCGTCTTGTCTCATCCCCTGCCAATTTGTTTTTCCAGAGATGCCTCATGTGAAGCCCATTTTTCTGTGGTCTGTGATATTGGGCATTTTTGCAGGGACCGTTCTCATTGTTGTTGTGGTTTACGTAAAGCTAAAGATCAACATCATCCTATTATACAGAGATCTTACTGGCAAAGATGACACTGTTGGCGGTAAGACAATGCAACTTTATTTAATTTGCTTAACCAGTGTAAGTGTCCTCCACAAATTATCCCAATTCCAATCCCTCCATGTTGTTAACATGCATTGTTACGGTTTACTGATTTCTGGTATTGTGGTCAGACACTGGATTCAAACCACTTTCTCAGGCATGTGTCCAAGTGCTTGATCCACAAGATCCAGTCATCCAGCCATGAATTGGTCTGTTAACCTAATTAATTTAACATGTAATAGTTCTCCGAAGGCTTGGGATTCTTTCAGAGGCAGTGGCAAATTGAATCAAAAGAATCATAATTGACTGCACAAAACCTTTAAACAGTGCTAAGAAGGTTAATTAACTAGGTTCAGGAGTGGAGACAGGAGGTGGGCACTGGCCCCTGCTGAAATCTGATTTGCCCCCAGAGTGCCCTCCCCTGGTGTCACTCAAATATTTTATTTCAATCAATTGACCGTTTCCCAAGTCCGTATTCTGGACAATGGGGTAAGTTAGTTTCTTTTAACAAAGATCTTTTTGTGTGTATACCGCCCTGCAAGAATCCATGAATTTAACACACCCATGTTGCTGTTGTTCCACTCTGCTCTCCAGTCTGCATGTGCACAGCCACAGCCAGACTACATAATATATTCAAGACAAGAAGACAGTTTATGATAAGTTGATCAATTTTAAATACAATTGCTCTGCTAAATTTTATTTCTGCTAAGACATTGACGATTTGAAGAATGGTGACAGCTAAGCTACAGTAGTTTAGGACTACCATACATCTGTTTTTTCTCTTTTTCGGTTCTTTAATCTCTGTCCAGCTGGATTTTATAAATATTTTTAAATGGCTGGGATTTGCCTTGCTTGTCCCTTTCAAACACTGAACTACAATTCCTGGTGTACGTGTTTAACCCTTCTGCTCCTGCAGCGCTAGAATTTAATTACTTATTTAATTACTGACATCAACAACCAATCAGGAAGGTTTTTTTTTCAGTGGGGTGTTAACAATTGACAACAGAAAAAAAGTTACATAGTTTGAGACATGGAGTGTGTGAATGAGAAGGTAGATTTTGACATGGCAGCAACAATATGTGATTGCGGAGGGCAATTTTTTAAAGAAAATTAACAGGATGTTTTAGACATTTTCTTTGAAGAAACGGCGACAGCAGTGACAGGTGTGGGGACAGACTCAACCTCAAAGAAATCATGTTTAGTTGTTACTGTTTATTCATAGTTTTATATTTGTGCTATTTTACAAGTGTTAATGTGTATTTTATATAATCATGTTTTGTTTTTGCAATGTTAATAGTTTTATATATATTCATTTATTAACAAAAAACAATCATGCAAATAATTTGTTTGAAAAATCATACTAATAGTTTGTTATTTATTGTTTTTGTTATTAATATAAGTTATAAAAAATTTTTTTTCTTGGTAAAGCATTTTTGCACTTTGCACAACCCAACTTTTGAAAGTTCAGATGTAGTAACCCTATACTATAAACGTTTGACTTAACTAATTATAAATGGGGAAGTACATTTAGATAACATGTTAAAAGGGGGATAATTAATGTACAGTGTTAAAAATGCATTCCAATGATTTATTTTGGGATGTGTCCCCATTCTGTCCAATCAGGCATTTTCTTTCTTTCTATTTGCATATTAAGGAGACCCTATTTTTTCCACTAATATAATTGATAATCTTTCCCCCACCACCATTGACAAAATCATAGAATAGCCCTTCACTGAAGCCTCCATTTGGAATGAAGACTCAAAGACAATGCAGAACCTCCAGGATCAGACATCTCTGGTCTAGGGAAAATGACATAACAGCAACAGACAAATTTTGCATACACACTAATGAGTCCTGTTCCACTCTCACCCCTCAGCTACACAACACTCTCAACATCTCAACAGCATTAAACATGCTTAAACATCCAATACACATCCCAACTAACACCCAGTTCCTTATGATATTACACCACAGTCCATTTGGAAAGTAATTTGGCACTTTTCAGTGGTCTGTATTATGGTTCTCTTTAAATACTCTCCATACTCTACCATTCATTTTAATGTTGTTTTCTTATATGGTATACTATAGTCAAGTATCAGGCACACTTCCATGAGCACAAACACTATGCCAAATACCTTCACTTACTTCTGAATCCCCAAGTGACTGAATTTGAGGTGACTGTTTTGCATCGATTTATATTGTGGAGGGCATATTTAAACCATCTATACATGTAATGTACTTGTCACTTTGAGAGACTTTCAAGACTTGCCCTTCCTGTAAGTTCTGAAAGTGTCATGGGACATGATCTTAGGAGTCAAAAATGAAGATGCAACAGAGGTTTAGATTAGAATATCTTTCTTCATCTTAAATAATGATAATAATATGGATAAGTAATAATTATAAGAATGAGAAGAATAGAGGGTGTTTTCCCAAAGGGCTGTATGATGAGAATGGTTGTATCTGTGCTTGGGGTCATAAGGTCAAATGTGATGATGTTTTCGGTACTTTCTGGAAGAATGGGCACTTTTGTCTTTATGATTCTGTCTGGATGCATCACTGCCCCTCAGTAATGTGATTGTGAGAAGGCTATAGGCATGAGGCTGGCTCTCATTAGGTGAGAGGCAGGGTGTAAAATGATGGACCAACATTGCATGTAAGTATGAAATCAGCATCTCTCTGTTATCCCCACCAAAGTAACCTATATTCCTCTTTCAGATGGAAAGGTATACGATGCCTATGTCATATATTATAAGACCAGCAGTACAACGCAAATTGATAATGAAGAAAGGGAGATCATACTAAACACGCTGGAGAGCCACTACGGTTATCAACTTTGTCTTTTTGACCGTGATGTTCTTCCAGGAGGAGGTGAGGCCATTTGTGGTTTAGCTTTTCATGTAAAGTGATTGCAGATATGGAGCATATATATATATATATATATACAGTGGGGGAAAAAAGTATTTGATCCCCTGCCGATTTTGTACGTTTGCCCACTGACAAAGAAATGATCAGTCTATAATTTTAATGGTAGGTGTATTTTAACAGTGTGAGACAGAATAACAACAACAAAATCCAGAAAAATGCATTTCAGAAGTTATAAATTGATTTGCATGTTAATGAGGGAAATAAGTATTTGACCCCTTCGACTTAGTACTTGGTGGCAAAACCCTTGTTGGCAATCACAGAGGTCAGACGTTTCTTGTAGTTGGCCACCAGGTTTGCACACATCTCAGGAGGGATTTGTCCCACTCCTCTTTGCAGATCCTCTCCAAGTCATTAAGATTTCAAGGCTGACGTTTGGCAATTCAAACCTTCAGCTCCCTCCACAGATTTTCTATGGGATTAAGGTCTGGAGACTGGCTAGGCCACTCCAGGACCTTAATGTGCTTCTTCTTGAGCCACTCCTTTGTTGCCTTGGCTGTGACTTTTGGGTCATTGTCATGCTGGAATACCCATCCACGACCCATTTTCAATGCCCTGGCTGAGGGAAGGAGGTTCTCACCCAAGATTTGACGGTACATGGCCCCGTCCATCGTCCCTTTGATGCGGTGCAGTTGTCCTGTCCCCTTAGCAGAAAAACACCCCCAAAGCATAATGTTTCCACCTCCATGTTTGATGGTGGGGATGGTGTTCTTGGGGTCATTCCTTTTCCTCCAAACACGGCTAGTTGAGTTGATGCCAAAGAGCTTGATTTTGGTCTCATCTGACCACAACACTTTCACCCAGTTCTCCTCTGAATCATTCAGATGTTCACTGGCAAACTTCAGACGGGCCTGTACATGTGCTTTCTTGAGCAGGGGGACCTTGCGGGCGCTGCAGGATTTCAGTCCTTCACGGCGTAGTGTGTTACCAATTGTTTTCTTGGTGACTATGGTCCCAGCTGCCTTGAGATCATTAACAAGATCCTCCCATGTAGTTCTGGGCTGATTCCTCACCGTTCTCATGATCATTGAAACTCCACGAGGTGAGATGTTGCATGGAGCCCCAGACCGAGGGAGACTGACAGTTACTTTGTGTTTCTTCCATTTGCGAATAATTGCACCAACTGTTGTCACCTTCTCACCAAGCTGCTTGGCGATGGTCTTGTAGCCCATTCCAGCCTTGTGTAGGTTTACAATCTTGTCCCTGACATCCTTGGACAGCTCTTTGGTCTTGGCCATGGTGGAGAGTTTGGAATCTGATTGATTGATTGCTTCTGTGGACAGGTGTCTTTTATACAGGTAACGAGCTGAGATTAGGAGCACTCCCTTTAAGAGAGTGCTCCTAATCTCAGTTTGTTACCTGTATAAAAGACACCTGGGAGCCAGAAATCTTGCTGATTGATAGGGGATCAAATACTTATTTCCCTCATTAACATGCAAATCAATTTATAACTTTTTTGAAATGCGTTTTTCTGGATTTTTTTGTTGTTATTCTGTCTCTCACTGTTAAAATACACCTACCATTAAAATTATAGACTGATCGTTTCTTTGTCAGTGGGCAAACGTACAAAATCAGCAGGAGATCAAATACTTTTTTCCCTCACTGTATATTCCTGTGGTTCAAATACACAAACCTGTTTCCAATACACCATTTCCTGATAAACTCATACTTCTTAGAAAGGAAGAGGTAAAAACGTACCCACAATGTATACTGATCACCTGAAAATGATGGACGGAAACATTATTCAAATGATTTTATGAAAATGAAAATTAAAAATTAATATGAACAGCCAATCATTCAAAAACATTATAAGACCTTCAAGCTTCTCTCTCCAGTAGTCTTCTCAATCCCTCCAAATCCACCCAAATATGCATTTGTAGAACATTAACTGACTTTTTGACAACAAATATGTTTTTAGTAGCTCCCACCAAAACTATCACTGTTTCATTGTTGGTATTATTATTGTACATTTGAGTTTATAAATAAATATAATTTACCTTCTTAGAAAACTGGAAATTTGTATACTTTCTAGTATCACAAAATCTATATTTAGTATCCCATATTGATTTTAGTCTTAATTTAGTTTTAATCCATCCAGAATCTCACCTACCTTGTTTTTGTCTGATTTCAAGCGTTTGCCGACACAGTGCTGGAGTACATTGACAAGAGCAGGCGACTGATAATGATACCCAGTACAGACTGCAGGGACGAGAGTCAGTATGAGCTTGTAACAGGTCTGCATAACGCTCTGGTGGACAGGAAAATACAAATCGTCTTTATTGAATATGACTCGGCCACGGATATGGACTTGCTGCAGGAGTCACTCAGGCTTCTTGTAAAGTCAAACAAGATAGTCAAGTGGAAGGGCAGCAAATCCATAGACTATCACTCACCTTTCTGGAAGAAACTCCGCTACATGATGCCAGCAAAGAAACTGCTATCTAGCTCAGAGGAGGAATTAATGCTCTCAGTGCAGCAAAAAAGCATTGCATAAACCACTTGGAAGGCTTTCTCTTATTTGTCCAAGTGAAAGCTTTCAGCAGTATTGCTTAATAGACACTTCATCAAGTTCTGTAAATGTGAAAAATTTGGAAGGAACAGGAGTCAACGCAGCAAATAAATGAATGCAGCAAACAAAATCTCAATAGGATGCTAACTGCACCTGATTTATTCCCATAGTCCATGTTTGTTGCTGTAAGAACCGTCCTCTTTAAAAAGGCCTGTAGTGCATCTTGAATGGTGTTCACTGTCAATTTAGTTAAAAGTCAAGACTAAAACCCGGATTAATTAATCCAGCAGAATGCAGAATAAATACACAGTAACCTGAATTATTGGAAATGATTTGTGTGATCCTTGCTACCAGACATATATAACTTTTATGCCTGTTTTTTTGCTTGAGTATAATTATCCCTATGTTGATATTGCCCATTTAATATGGCACAATTTAACTGAGCCAAAGGGTTAAGATATACAGTGTTTGTCTTATTTATGTAATTTACTGGATGATATTTATTGTAATACTTTTGTAATAATAGTCTTTTTGTGTCTATCAATTGTATCTGTGGCCTTGTAAATATATTTTAAAATATATAGTCAAATGTTTTGTATTGGACGGTTTCAATTAGTATATTTTTATTTTTGCTTTTGAAGAGACAGGTTTGGAGCCTGAATTTTTAATACACTGTGAAATTTTACCAGTAACATGGATCTAGTTTACCTCTTGTAAATCGTAACCAATGATTACACTATGTAACACAAGTCAGAAAAAAACACCATATGAATCCAAATTAATATGTATTTATACTAAAGTAATACAAAAAGAATTACAAAAGATTTAGAAGTGAGCAGTTTTTTTAGATTTACGATTATACTGTAAATTTACTGTAGGTTATATTAGTGTTCCATGCAGGGGAAATGCAGTTAGCACCTTTCTCTCTTTACGTAAATATACAAATACTAAACTACGGATAGGTAGTTCATTTTGGAGATTCAGCACAATTTTATTTTATTTTTTTACTTTGATTAGAATAATCCTTTGAGACAGAGACAATTTGGAAATATCATGTTAATAGTGACTTGTGCTTCTGACATATTCATTCCTCCACCTCGGATCTTAATTACTTAATTAAACCACTGTTATGATAAGAAGTCCAATCACCTCTTTATTCCAGGTCTTAAACAGTTGCTAAGTACCATTTGAAAAGTACCAATAAGATCTGCAATAATCTGGCCCTTGAGGAATGGAAATGGCCAACCTGATACCTTAGGTAGAGTAAAGTCAGCTTTCACTATGTAAAATGGCCCAGGAAATGGCAGTGAAGAATCAGAACATGACTTATTAGGAAAACAGTAGGACTTTATAATGAGGGTGTTTATTTAATGTTCCTTACTATACAGTGCTGTACACTTTTATGATAAACAATGAGATATTACAGTATTTCACAGATATTATTAGAAATAGTATACACAGTAGTAGTAGTAGTAGTAGTAGTATAAGTAGTAAACACATCTATTAGTAATATTATAAAAACTATGGGCACATGAGGACATTTAAACTAATATTTTTTGAAACTGTGATAGCTGTCCTTGTAGGTTGAATACTAGTGTAATATTCCTGCTGGGAATCAAAGCTGTGTAAAATTCGTATTCAGAGCCAGGCAAGTTTGCTAATTGTGGTGAAACTAAAAGTGATATTTTCCTCAACTGGAAAAAGCATTTTGGACCCACTTTAGGGTTTACTTGACTCCGAATGTGTGAATAAAAAATAGTCCTCAAAAGCAGATGTCTTTTTTTACACATTAATTGTATTTAGTGACTGAAGCTGCAGCATCTATCAGTTCTGTCCCCCAAGAGGGTCACTTCTTGCAGGCAATGGTGTGAGGCCTGACTGAAGAGTATCAAAGCATCTTGGGGAATAATTATTTATATATATATATATATATATATATATATATATATATATATATTCACTCGTCTGAAAGTTTGGTAAGAGTGAATTTAATTTACAAAAAAATATGTTGTATATTACCAACTGCAGATGTGAAATTATTGAATTATTGCAGTAACTGAGAAATCATAAAGGCTTTTCTGTGATTCCTGTGACTGTCTGTTGTTTCCTTTGTGACTCCAGCCATAAGGTCTTGCTTCTACTTGATCATGTTACTTTCAGTCTTATGAACAGGGTAAACACTTATCAAGAACTTGTAATGATTTTGCCAGATGACTGGAAGTGAGAAACGGGCTGCAATATTTGTTCTAACTCAGATTTTCTTATATACAGACAATAATCTCTTTCACACTACAAAGTCTCTAACTAATAGCATGATAGCCTAATATATTGTCCATCTTCTGAAACATTGTTCTGTAATCTGCTGGTGGTTCAGCAAATGTGAATCCAGACAATTGATGGGGGAATACAGCAATCATTTCCTTATCCTTACATTTTCCCTGAACTGTCGATCTATTTTGTTAACCCCCAAAAAAGTAACAAATAGATAAATAAAAGGTGAAAGAACATTATGCAAGGAGCTGAAAATGACTATCGTTGCTTCCTAACAAAACAAAAAATCTTGGCAATAAAGACCTAGAATTGTGTAGGAAATCACAATTTCTCAACCCAGCATCCTCTTATGTTATAAAGCCTGAAACACATTTTGCACTGTTCCTTACAGTTAGGCCTTCTAATAATACTACTAGTAATAATACTCAAAATAATCGCTAGATATACCAACAGTGACTGTTGTATAGGAAAATCTGGGTTAAAAAAGTTTGTCTCTTGCATTAACACAATCCTATTGCACAATCCAGGGCTTTTGTTATGGATGAAGTTAGGCAGATTAGCCAGCTGGTTGGATGAGGTAATAGTGTCAGAAACTACTAGGAAACAACAGACTAGAAAGCAGTTTGTACTAGATATAAATTGTACTAGATACTTTAAAAAACTAAATAATTGCCCTAATTCCTCTTTGGGTTTCCATGGCTACCTGTCCATTTGATGTCAATGATGGGGAAATGTTAGGTTTCATATGCAATAGCTATTCATAGAGTTCAAAGTCTAAGGTTTGGCAGAAAATAGAAGCCCAGTTAATATATGGTCCATGTAGAGACATTAGGTTCACGGTGGCCTACAAGTCCAAATGAATTGCAATTAAGCTTTTGAAACCACCAAAGTATTGATATGTAAATGTCTGTCACTGGCTGTTTAATCATTTGTTACTGCTTTTACCCAAATGTTTTTTTCAAATGTCATTAGTGGGCTGGATTGTTGTCAGCAGTGAATCACATTTAAACAGATTTGTAAATCAATTTCAATTGATAATAAAATAATATCTAGTGAAACTGTCTAGGTGTTGCATATCACCGTCTGTGAAAACCCATGGACACATAGGACTATGGAAATCTCCTGCCATGTATGTTGTTTCAGCTGGGATACTGTGGACATTTCAGCTTCGTTTCAAGTCACCTGAAGCTCTAAGCACACCCTATGAAACATGTTAATATTTTAACGTCAAGTACGGTATGCAAGGTGAAAATGGGCATTTATTTCCATTTTCAAGTGTAAATGAAATCTACACTAAACTTATGTGTGGTCATTTTTCTGTTCCCAAAACCAATTATTTCAAACATTTCTCCTCACACGAATGCAAATTATCACTTCCCAAGAAGACAATTGAACATGGAAACTCCACCATTGACATGGATTAAACTATTTTTCTAAAACATTTTCAAACACCCTTAAGTTTATAGAATCGCCAATTGTGCTAATGCTTCTCCGTTCATCACCTAGACCATGCTAGGCAAAGTGTGCGCCACCACTGAGCTCTCCCGATCACATTGAGCTGGGATCAAACTGGCAAACCTGAGCTCAGTTGCTTATATCGGGAGACCAACATGCATTAAACTAAATGGATACTAATTGTACAGGATTGGTAGATGCAAGCTCAATGATTTCCCAATATTATTGGAGAAAAGCCTTGTACAGCACATACTAAGTGATCACTAAAGCGCTGGCACCTGAGAAACCAAATGTTCATAATTAGAAGGATCAGAGAGAGAGTGGACCTTGAGAAAGACGAGCCCATTCATTGACTCCTGTTGATGCAGTCAAGCTAGGTGCATTAATTAGCAGCAATTCAAAGCTTCACAAAGCAACTTAATTTGTTTTTAAATGTGAGGCCACAGTAAAAGACTGTACACCACAGTTGTATTACACACTGACCAGTAAGTATTACAACATTGTAAATATTAAATGCAGTGTGTTTTTCTTTAAGTAGTGTTCAATATGTTCAGGTACATTTTGCAACACTGTCAAAGGAAAAGCTTAAGGAGAAAACTAGTGGGATACTTCACGTAAATGGTTTCATGCAACTGGCCATACAGAGGCAGTACTCTGAGAAAGATTAATTCTGAGTACATAGGTCAAGTTTTTGTTTCTTCCCTTCCTTAACAAACCTGGTGTTGAAATTAAGAAGACGACAAAGGATATGTTGTAATTTATGTTGTAAGTAGCCCTGGATAAGGGTGTCTGCCAAGAAATAAAAATAATAATAATAAAAAGGATATCCTCTAACATGTTGTAATTTATGTTGTAAGTCGCCCCGGATAAGGGTGTCTGCCAATAAATAAAAATAATAATAATAAAAAGGATATCCTCTAACAGTGCGATGAGAACTCAAAACAACCTTTCCCTTAGTTACTCCATTAGGATCATTGTGGGGTCACAAAACAAAGCTTTAATATATCCTTCCTGGATATCCATTGAAAGGGAAGGGAAAACAATGTACAGATTAATGGTTTATTTTAGAAGTAAAAGTGCAAGAATTGCCTTTTTGTGTTGCATTCTGTATTTTAAATAAATGCATTATATTAATTCTACACCATGGTTGTAACCAGTCAGTTTACAGTAATGATTGAATTGTTCTCTCAAAAAATGTGTGCAGACTGTGGTGTTATTATCTTTCAAGTCAGAAGCACTACCCAATGGGGAGGGGTTTCTGCACACTGCCGTAGGAACCTGATTGAAACATCACTCTATGAAAGCTGCCATTGGCCCCTGCGCTCGTCACTCAGAACAGGTCCCTTCCCACATCCTGATCCATAAAACGTGACATCAGTGCAGGTTCGTCCTCTTTTGCCACTTCGCCTGGACCTAGAACGTGAGCTCTCTGTGTCTTGTCTGTGCATTAGACCTTGTTATTATTGTTTACAATAATTATTATTACTTTCGATTGGTTGGCTTCATAGCTGTGCTATCACCACCGTTTACTTCTGTGTCTATTTGTATTGTTTAGTTATTATTATTGATAGCTAACCCGACTCTGTTCCGTCTGTGCTCCGGGGCTCCAGTGCACTTTGGTTTCAGTTTCGGCCACAAATAGTACACTTTAAAAATAATAGTCGTGCTTATATAGTGCCTTATATATTCCGACTGCTTGCTGTGTTGGTTTTTTGTCCACAGGGCTTTTTCCTCCACAGCAGGAGTGCTAGCAGCGGCAGTAAAATCCGAGGCCCGGCTACCTTCATGCCAATTGAGAGAAGAGCCGCCTGACTCCAAGTCAGCAGGCACAGTTCCTTGGACTGCGCCTCGATTCCGTTGCCATGGTCGTCACGATGGCACCAGAGAGAGTTGCCTCCATACACATGTGTCTCTCCCTCTTCCGACTGAGAGCTTGTCTCAGGGTGTCCGTTTGCCAGAGGCTGCTGGGCCTCCTAACGGCTGCATCACAGACCCTCCCCCTCGGCCTCCTTCAGTTGAGGCCACTGCAGTGGTGATTCAGGTCTCTGAGGATGCATCCTTGCCGCGATCGAGCATTCCGGGTCATAGTTACTCTGGCATGCTGGAAGGCGCTCCGTTGGTGGTGGAGCCCTCACAATTTAACCCTCAGTGTGCCCCTGGGGCCAGTCTACCACCGAGCAGTTATGATGAAAGACGCCTCCAAGCAGGGTTGGTGAGCAGTCTGCGACGGACGTGGAGTCTGAGGCAGGTGGACGGAGCCAGCACGGGCCTTCAATATCAACGTCCTGGAGTTACAAGCCGTACTCCTTGGACTGTCTCATTTCCTGCCGGTCCTGCTGGACAGACATGTGCTGGTTTGGACGGACAACACAGCGGTAGTCGCCTATATCAAAAGGCAAAGGGGGTCTCCGGTCATGCAGACTGTAGTCTAGTGCGCTGTCTGCTTCTGTGGGCGCAGCCACGTTTCTGCTCCATCAGAGCAGTTCACCTCCCAGGCCTGGCCAAAATTGCGGCGGACCTCCTCTCTCGGGGAGGCCCCCCAGTCTCGGAATGGCGCCTCCACCCATCTGTGGTACAGCAACTGTGGTGCCGGTTTGGCAGAGCAGATGTGGATCTCTTTGCCTTGGCAGAGTCCACATACTGCCCACTATGGTTCTCTGTCCATGACCACTCAGGAACCCTAGGGATTGACGCGCTAGTCCACATGTGGCCGCGCTGTCTCCTTTACGCGTTCCCATCATTCCCCCTTCTCCCAGTGGTCCTGGAAAAGGTCAGGAGAGAACGAGCGACAGTTCTGCTGATAGCCCCTTGGTGGCCTCGCAGCTCTGGTTTGCAGACCTGATCGCCCTCCTCCACGGAGAGCCTTGGCAGCTCCCAGTGAGAACGGACTTGTTGTCCCAGGGGCAGGGCATGCTTTGGCACCCCAATCTAGGCCTCCTCCAGCTCTGGGCCTGGCCCCTGAGAGGGAGTGACTGATTGCCTGGGGTCTGTCAGACGCGGTAGTAGCCACTATTCAGTTGGCGAGAACCCCCTCTACAAGGTCGCAGTATTCCTACCGCTGGCGGACGATTAGCACCTGGTGCCAAGACAGCGGTCAAGACCCCATTGCCCCATCGGGGTCATATTGCAATTTCTACAGGAGCTGTTGGACCCGTCCATGCTCAAAGTGTATCTGGCGGCCATCCCCCTGAACGAGCCTGTGAAGCTCAATAAAGCCGGACACCGCCAAAACCCGAGACTCTCTCTCTGTGCATTGTGTCCGGCTGTCACATTTGGTGGCTGATGTGGGGAAGCTCCGCGGCAGACTTACCCTGATCTCCCTACCTGGTGCACGGAAGGACAGCGATGGACACGTCCGTGGTGGAGCAGTTGCTGGCCGTAGTGGTGAGGCTGCAGGCGCAGCAGCAACAGACAATGGAGATGCTGGTCCAGCAACTCCATGTACCAGCTCCTGCGCCTAACCTTGCTCCGGTACCTGGAGGTGATTCCTCTATGGACGATGTTAGCGACTAGGATCACTGAGGAGCTGTTTAAGGTCTTCACTAGGGTGGGGATCCCAAAGGAAATCCTGATAGATCAGAGCTGTCACACCGTGTTTTTCTCTTCCACCAGATTATGCCTTCCAGTTGAACACTCACGCGAGCTGCTCCTGGATTTACTGACATCCCTGTCGATGTGTTCCCAGGGTCTGTCATGCGGCCTACAGGCACGTTGCCTTACGAGGTTGCCCTGTATATTGTTCGTTCATTATACATTGTGTTGCGGTGGTGCATGCATCTGGCCTGTACCCCGCTCTATATATATATATATAAATGTGTTAAACAGCAGGACTGTGGCTCTGTCTGACCTGTGCAGCATGGAGCTCTCTGCCGCTGTTTCCAGCTGATGGCACTCGAGTTTCGCTGCCTCGCTGTGTATATAGTTCCTTGGTCAGCAGGTCTGTGGCCCACTCTGGCTGTGTATGCCATGGAGCAAGGGGACCGCTGCTGTTGTCCTCCAGTGGAGGGCGCTTCAGTTTCTCCAGTGCCCCGCTATGAACATAGTTCATTTATTCACACGGTAAGAGCTGTAGTTGCCCTGCGCTAGCTGCGCTATTCGGCAGGTGTCAACTGCTCCTGTGTTTCCACGTGTGGCGCATGAGCCGGCTCCTGCACCCCGTGGTGTATATAGTTAGATTGTCACGACATGGTCAAGCTGGTGTGGCCTTGCTTCTAGCTGTGTTAGTGGAGCAAGCGGCCACTGCTATGACGTCCCACGTGTAACACATGAGCAGGCTCCTGCGCCCCGTGGTGTATATAATTAGTTTGTACGAAATCTAATTGTCAGCACAATAGAGCTATTCCACTCTGTACTATTCAGTTGAGTTGGATGCTCCTGTGCTGCGTGCTGACAAGAATGAAGGTCTTGCTATCACACCATATGTACATATTTTATATTCTTGTTCAGCTCGGCTACTCTGTTGACTAGCCAGCTATATATTCTGTTGTTTTTTCATTGGGTCTGTGGCCCCACTCATATTGGATCAGGGGTCCACTGCCATGATATGCGCGGGGGCTGCACAAGTTGTTTGATTGCCCACGATAGACATTGTGCAAGTAGATTCGGCCTCACTCCTAGTTGTAATAATAGAGCAGCCGGCCTTTCTATTGTGAGCGGAGGGCGTAAGAGTTGACCTCTGCAGCCCCGCCTTGTATATGCTGATTCTAGACAGTTCCCGGTAAGAGCGTAACCACGGTCCTTGCTCCTGGGTGGCTCAGGTGCGGCCCTACGGGGCCCCTCAGGTTACTGTCTGGAGTTTTGTTGCTGAGGCCCCTAGCGGTACACCTCGGGGCAGGCTCCGTTATCAGCTCGCTGCCTCCTCTCTTGCGATGGCTTGGTCTTTGGGCAGTGCTTCTGACATGAAAGATAACGATAGGTTGCATATGCAACCCCGGTTATCTGAGAAAGGAAGCACTGCCCAAGGGTTGCAAGGTCGCGCGGGAGTCCTGGCTCCCGGCAAAAGAGGATGAACCTGCGTTGACGTCACGTTTTATGGAACAAGATGTGGGAAGGGACCTGTTCTGAGGGACGAGCGCAGGGGCCAATGGCAGCTTTGATAGAGTGACATTTCGATCAGGTTCCTACGGCAGTGTGCAGAAACCCCTCCCCCTTGGGCAGTGCTTCCTTTTTCAGATAACCGGGGTTGCATACACAATCTATCTGCTGGTTGTGATTACTGGTTGTGGTTTTGCATGCTCCCTGAGGCACACAGTACAGGGTAAGCAAAAAATTGTTCTATTTTTGCAGAATGCATTAACCTTTTCACCCACCCCCTGCATCCTTTTTCAGGTAAAAGGTTTTAATTGCTTCACACCATGAAGACTTAACCAGACATAAACAACACATGTGTATGTGTGAACTTTACCACATACCAAAGTGATCCTGTTTCTTTGAAACGTAGGCAATGGTGAGTTCCTGTGATAATTTATGCAAACTCGTATGTCTTCTCAGCAGTCTTTAAATGCCCATTCCACAGAAAGGTCACTGGTGAACTAGTCTGTTATCTGGAAATCCTACTAGGTACAACTTTGTCTTGAAAGGGGGGTGTATTCCATGACTTATAGTTTTCAGATTATTGTATTACTGCCTTATCATGCCTTTCCATTTACACAAGAGTATGGACGGGAAAAAAAACAACAAAAAAAAACACTCCTTGAATGGCTTGAGGCAATGTTGTAAAGGCAGAAACTTAAGTGTAATATGTGTTGTGTGGTATTGAAAAGACAAGAATTTGACTTTTTAATTAAAGCAACATTTTACCACTTCATTATTGCATAAAAGGTGTAGGAAGGAAACATCACATATAGTGTGAGAGAGTGACAGAGAGGAAATAATTTGTTGACAAACCAACAGAAATGTAAGTAGCTACTTATTTGAAAGATTGAGCATTTCTGTTTTCCTACAGATTAAACTTTCACAACTGACATATTCAAAAATATGTATTGATGCGTTTTAAAATAAACAGTGACTGGAATAATTTACAAGCCCTGGATTAGATAGGCAGGCATGAAGGCAAATTCAAATGTATCAAATGTACCATTTGTTTTTGCGTAGCACAAGAACGCTGCATAGCATGTTCTTTATTAAACTGGAATGCTGTAAGAAAAAACTTATCAAAGCAGATAATTAAACCATTATTTGCAGATTAACATACTTCCAATTAATAGAACATTAGAGACATCAGAACAATACTTAGCCCATCTTGCTGATTCAGTTATTTCAGGCTGTTACCCTCACATGCAGTCTGTTTTGCTTCAGTTTTGTCAGCCTCTTCATGTTTAACAAGCCAGATTTGCTATAAGCTCTTGATTTCATTTCTGAAAACTGCCTACAGAGACATTGTGCTCATTAGTATTTGTTTCCTTTTTTTTTTAATAAGCCATTTTAAACTCGATCTCAATACTTATTCACTTCATATATACAATAAAGTTGGACGTTTGTATTTAGAATTCAACCCTTGTGTAACACCAGTAACCGATGGGGTATCAGGCCACTGAAGCACTGAAATGTGAAGCTGCACTTTCAACAAGCCACTTCAGGAAGTTTACTTTATGTCATGAAACTGAGAACGAAAGCTGTACTTTGATTGTATTTTCTGCACTGCAGTCCGGGAACACCCCACAAGAGCTGCAGTTTTGGAGATGCTCTGACCCAGTCGTCTAGCCATCACAATTTGGCCCTTGTCAAAGTCACTCACATCCTTACGCTTGTCCATTTTTCCTGCTTCTAACACATCAACTTTGAGGACAAAAGTTCACTTGCTGCCTAATATATCCCACACACTGAGTGGTCATAATGTTATGGCTGATCGGCGTATGTACTGTAGATGCATATGTGTACATTACCAGACTGGATAGCAATTTATAATACAAGTAAATAAATGTTGTTAGTGTAATTTGTCTTAAACGTTTATCCAATACATTTTACTTATCGTTATTCAAACTTGAAGGGTTCATGTATGTCAATCAATGTAGTTTACATACTTTTGTTTATTTCCAAGATCCCAAAATGATTAAATATGATTTAACAATTTTCCAAAAATTGATTTTATAAATGTCAACTTGCACCTATTATATAAGGGGCTATTGAAGTTTGCTCTTATTAAAAGTGTCACAGACAACACTGGTTGATTAGAATATGTCTTCAAATTTCTGTCAGCTACAATAATAACAATAATAATAGGTGAATGCGTATGTAAAATTCATGCATCTACAATAGAGGACATAAGTTCCTTCTTATTAGAATTAATTGATGTTTAGTGAGTATGATTTCCATTTTTATATTGTGAATATTAATCATCATACTGAAAAAATAATTATTGCCGATTCTGATGGATGCATTGAACCATCCATCCATCCATCCATCTTCGAAACTATGCAGGCATAGGGTGCAAGGCAGGAATACACCCAGGATGGGACGCCAGTGCATCGCTGGGCGGATGCATTGAACCTCAGAGACTAAATGGTTTGGCCGCCCATGGGGTGACTGTGCCAGCACATGTCCCTGATTAATTTTGATTTCACCTTCTTCTTCTTCTTCTTCTTCTTCTTCTTCTTCTTCTTCTTCTTCTTCTTCTTCTTCTTCTTCTTCTTCTTCTTCAAACATGACGAGAACCTCTACGGCCCCCTGGTGGAGCTTGTGTCCTTCTTCGACTTCTTTAAGGAAGATCATCAGCTGGTCAGAACAAAGTTTCTGCACCCTGGGCCTGGAGTACCCAGTACCTGTGTCTTGAGGTTGTTCTGGTCTAGTTCTCCATTACTACATATAATCCTTCGCTCAGTGATCTCCAATCATTGAATAGTTCACAACCATGACCGAGATCCAATTAAGCAATTATACTTCTTCATTTTAGTCATTAAAATCCAGCCTTTAGGACCCGACTAAATTAATAATTTGAATCTTACTGGTGATACAACAAGCTGATAAAAAAAAATGTTTCCCTGATTCCCTAAGCAAGACTAAAAATACAAATATCATTGAAAACATATATTATGCAACTAATTAAAGACACTTTACATAATTAAAAGACTCACTGAAAATAAATTATTGTATTTTTTAACTGAATTTGTCTTCTTTAATATTGTTGTGATTCGAAATGTCACAATTTATAAACCAATCTCTTAGTGTAGAATTATGCTTTAAACAATGTGCAACATGTTAACAACATGCACTTACTCACTGGTGGTTTGTCAGTTAGTACCTGGTTAACAGCACTTCTAATAATACCTTTCTTTTGAAGCACTTATGTATTTAAGTTGCAGTCCCTGATCTAAAGTGTTCTCAAGTGTTTTTATTTTTATTTTTGTACAGTCTGGTTTGTACTGGAACTAAGTTAAAATTGTAATTCTCGTTGCTCCACAGGAGTCACACACTATGTAGGTGTGACAAGCATGTTCAGGACTGTGCTGTCTGGCACAGGAATAGAAAGAACTCCCCTAAATTGTTAGTTCACTTTTACCACTGTGCAGCGAGACCTGTTAAACTGCTATTTCCTGTTAAGGGGGTGGGGGGTGAGTTTTTCCGAGAAATGCATTTGGTCTTTTAGAAGATGCACATTAGAAAGACTTGTTTTTTTCTTGCTTTGAATACTAGACGCAGAAAGAAAAATGGTTGCTGTTGGGGGAGTAGAGGGGAGTTGATGCACAGGTCATTGCAGCCTAAGTATTCAAGAGTGTTGGGAAGGGTATTAATATTTAGCTTTGTATAAATTAAAACTGCTCAGCACTGTGGAAGATGAATAATTAAGAGTTTTTGCAACTTAGATGCAAAATATACTTTTTTTCTCTAAGAAACTGTATAAATATTTGTCTCACATCTTCTCACATCTCACATCTTCTCACATCTTCTTCCCTATTAGAAGTCACATACACTAACATGGTTTCCAGCACTTTAAAATAGACTTGTGTTGTGAAGCCGTGGCACTAAAGGACCACAACCTAGCAACATGATGTGCAACATGGAGACACAATCATTGTAGCATTAACCAACTAGGTGGTTGCTTCCACAAGTTTTTACTCCAACAAGGAAGCAACTGCACATTTTCTTCTTTGTTGTTCTATTGTCATAATGCTTTAGGAAGTCATCAAGAGACACAAGTAGGAAGAGGTTTCTTGATTTCAAACTTCCCTGCATTTATCACAACTAATATAAACCTATTTCTTACCTGTTACACAATAAAGACTTGTATTGGTTGAAATAATAGTGTTTATAGAACAGGCTCAGCTGAACAATGTAATGCAGGTCCTATATAGTTGCAGTGCACAACATACACTGCCAATTTAACAGCTGATGAAAACTGGGAGCGTGTTGGAAATTGAATTGTGAAGGCTACAAACACGGAGATGTAGAAGTAGTGTGGGTTCAACTTCTATAAATTATGTAAGAAATTATGTCACAGGTGATACATTACACCTGACTACACCACTCTAAGATTTTAACAAGGAGGGGAACCTCACACCACCATCTACAGTTCCCCACTCGCACTGTCACAGCAGCTGCTGATGTATATGATAACACACATTGGTGCTTCTGGGCAATACTTTAAGTTAAATGTCTTTAGTAGTTAATCTACAGCTTCCACAATTGATCATCCTCATACAATTGCATACAGTCATACAGTCCCAGAGATTCCAAGGTCAGCGAGGCAGGAGAGGAGGATGGAGTGATCGACAGTGTCAAATACTAAGGAGAGGGACTGAGGAGAGGGAGGCCGCCCGAGCACACCTGAAGTAGTCAGTGACAGCCAGGAGAGCCATCTCAATGGAGTGAGATGTGCGGAAGTCAGATTGCAGAGGATCCAGGAGTGCGTGTTGGGACAGAAAGTCGGTGGACCGCACGCTCTAGGGTCTTTGTGAGGAAGGGGAGTAGGGAGACAGGGCAGTAGTTCTGAGGAGAGGTGGTGTCAAGGGTTGGTTTCTTGAGGAGTGGGATGAGAGCAGCTTGTTTAAATGCAGAGGGGAAACAGCCAGAGAGGAGTGAGGAGTTGACGAGGGAGGAGATCAAGAGCGGTCGCTTGCAGAAGGCAAGAAGGGAGAGGGTCCAGTGCACACGTTGTAGGTTTGTGACGAAGGAGGAGAGTGGAAATGTCAGCATCTGAGAGAGGTGAGAATGAAGAAAAGGAAGCTTGATCGGTGGGAGGTTTGGGTGTGATGGGAGAGGAGGGGGGATTGCTGAAGAGCCTACGGATGTCTGCAATCTTGGAGGAGAAGAAGGAGAGATTATTGAGATTAATTCTGCACCAAACCATATGGTTGCTTCCAATCTTGAATCTGTTTAGGACCGTTAGGACTGTTTCGGACTTCTATGTTTACGGTTTGCTAAGATACAATCTATTTCACTCTTTCCTCCATTAGTACTTCGCCAGGTTCATTTTGTTATTTTTTTCTTGATAAGAAATTCCACTAATCTATCACTTCTTTCATTCCTGTATTCATATCCTTATTTACCTACTGAGGTCTCATCACATTATTGTTTTCCAGTTTTTGCATTGATGTCTCCCATGATGATTTTAACATGTGCTTTTCCTTTTTCATGTAGTTGTTCTATTTCTTCATTCAAATATTTATTTCCTCATCAGAGTGGCTTCATACATGTGTATAGGCTTGGACAATCTGAAGTTGATGTCTTTGTTACCTGGATAACTGTCAAGTTTGATGTTGTTACTCTTCATTCTCTTGTGTTTAATTAACACCACTTGTGACACCAATTTTTAATTTGATAAAGGAAAATATGTACACAATTCAGTTAATGTCATGTGAAACTTCCCTTTACTGGATAGATTGCCAAGTCCTCCTATTATTAGAACCTTCCCCCCTTATTTATAGGAACTTCTTATTGTGAAGGAAGCTATGGAAACTGCCAAATTACAAAGAGGAACAGCACTCCCTGTATATACAGCTCAGAGGTTTGGGGTTTTGATGGTATTACCACTGTGAGACTAAATCACCCACAAGCACCATTTCACTTTAAATAGATAGTTTGAAACATACTTTGGTAAAATGAGAATGAAAATATTTCCATAACTTACATTGCTACACACCTGTTCGTCTCCAAATTGAGGATCCCTCCTATTATTACTGAACAATCTTTTTGTAATTATGTTCTTTATTCCTTTATTGATTTGGGCACAGTTTTCTTTGTCTTGCCAAAAGTCACAAAACATACCTGGGCCACTGGGAAGGTGAGCAGACATTTAGTGTACTACAGAGGTCCTACCTTCTTTTAACTCGTTAGATTATTAATTTGTGCAAAAACTGAATACACTAAGTGCAGTTCACACTTTTCCTGAAACAAGAAAGCTCTCAGAAAATATGAGGAACCGGGTAGGGAGTAAGCTGGTCTTGGTGGCGCAGAGAATCACCATGTGCCCCCATGCTCTCAGGTAGCACACCTTGACAGTGGATTCCAACATCTCACAGGGGTCCACCAAGGATGGCAACAGTTTTGTGGAGAGGTCCTTGTTCTGCCAGGGGCTGTACCCCCAAACAACAGGACCAGGGGCAGGCTTTGAAACCTTTACTCTTACCAATCAAATGTTTATAATTGGGATTGGGGGAACGAATGGGACATTTGTCTTTGCTATTTCATCCTGTTTATGAGAAAATATGGCCTAATTGGTTTTCATTTCATTCAGACTTGTAGTCGAGTCATCATGGTTCGAGTCCGAGTCCGAGTCCGAGTCACCATGGTAATTGATTTTTGAATCTCAAATCTAAAGTTGAATTTAACAGCCTAGATTACAAAGATTAAAGCTTAGTTGGTGTGTTTTTCCATTTCTCTTTATTGATTATTCATGTTTCTTAACATTATCAACATGACATTAAATAAACTCTGTAAGAGACCATTTCCACTGTCAATTTTGCTAATTATATACTTAACACTAGTTAATAAAAGTTATCAAAAGTACATTTTGTATACAAACATAAAATTGTTGCATGTTGTATATTATTATACAATTATATAATAGTATACACCAATCAGCCATAACATTATGACCACCTGCCTAATATTGTGTAGGTCCCCCTTTTGCCGCCAAAACAGCCCTGACCCGTCGAGGCATGGACTTCACTAGACCTCTGAAGGTGTGCTGCGGTATCTGGCACCAAGATGTTAGCAGCAGATTCTTTAAGTCCTGTAAGTTGCGAGGTGGGGCCTCCATGGATCGGACTTGTTTGTCCAGCACATCCCACAGATGCTCGATTGGATTGAGATTTGGGGAATTTGGAGGCAACACCTTGAACTCGTTGTTGTGTTCCTCAAACCATTCCTGCCATTTTACTGCTGAAAGAGGCCAATGCCATCAGGGAATACCGTTTCAATGAAAGGGTGCACATGGTCTGCAACAATGCTTAGGTAGGTGGTACGTGTCAAAGTAACATCCATATGAATGGCAGCACCCAAGGTTTCCCAGCAGAACATTGCCCAAAGCATCACACTGCCTCCACCGGCTTGCCTCTTCCCATAGTGCATCCCGGTGCCATGTGTTCTCCAGGTAAGCGATGCACACGCACCTGGCCATCCACGTGTTGAAAAAGAAAACTTGATTCATCAGACCAGGCCACCTTCTTCCATTGCTCTGTGGTCCAGTTCTGATGCTCACGTGCCCATTGTAGGTGCTTTCAGCAGTGGACAGGGGTCAGCATGGGCACCCTGACTGGTCTGAGGCTAAGCAGCCCCATACGCAACAAATTGCGATGCACTGTTAGTGCTTTTCCACCGACAAGGAGCCGGTGCCAGTTCGGAGCCGGTGCCTTATCTGGAACCGTTCTGCGCTTTTCCACTGCAAAATAACTGGTTCCTGGCCGGCTGGGAGACGCTTTTTCTGGCACCAAAAACTTGCTGGTCTGGAACCAAAGAACCAGTGACATCAGGGGCCGGGGGGTGGGTAAAGTCGTCTCCACTAAAAGTTATGTGCTGGAGTGCAGCCACCATGTTTAAAATGACAGCAGAGACGCGAGCAGTGAGGAGAGTTTTGATTAAAAATGTGCAAAATCAGCTGCAAACAGTGGTCTGTCGAGGAGAGAGACACTTCAGTAACAATATGGTCTCACCAGGTCGCAAATGGCAGCAATGAGAGATGACTGAGTGCACCTTCCGTGAAAGGAAAGACGTGTTACAGCAATATTATGATTATGGAGAGTTAATGCGATGATATAGATTGGACAGAAATGTTGTTTGTTAATGAACTGATCATTAACTGGTCCTTACGTACAGTTTCTTCCGCCACTGGCAGAAATGCGGTGTTACGCCGAATCCAGTGCCCCCTATGAGTCATGTGTCCCTATTTGGTTTGTGCATGAATAATGTGTTAATTTATTAATACATTCATTTTCTTAGCACAGGGCAAATTACACAAAACATACATATTCTACAGTAAGAGAAGATCAAATACACAATAAGCACTGTTACAGTGATGCGCTTTGTGCTCACATGCCAGCAGTGCTGACAATGTATTATTACTATTGCGTATTTGTTAGCAGACGCTCTTATCCAGGGCGACTTTCAAAACATAAGAGTATTGTTGCGTGGCTGGATGCAACAATGATTTGGGACCATCATCACAGACTTCATCAATAAGCACAATTTCCCATCAAACCATTAACATCACCTGAGATCGTCCGACAGTTTATTGATCTGCCCACGACTGTGCCGCAAATACCCCCAAAACAACTGTATTCATAATCAATAGGCTGGCCTATAGTCATTGTTTTTGAAACAAGAATAAAAGTAAAAATACAACACTAAATGAATGAAATTGTATCCACTCATACAAAGTATATTCATAATGAATTGTGTGTGCGGTGATGAATGCATGTTAACTCTATCTTGTATTTTATTTAATTAATTTAAGTGTCTGAAATAGCGAATCGGTGTAAATCCCTTAATGCATCGATAAAAAATAAATATAATAGGCTGAGTTATCTTAGCATATTCGTATAGTTGTATTTTCGTTTCTGCTTGTCTACATGTGATCTCGTGTTTTTTTGTTTTGTTTCTATAATGTATCTGTGCTGTGTGTAGACGCTGAATGAGTTTAATTTTGATGGGTAAATAGGGTTTCAAAGACGCAGTCCGCCTCGGTGCTGATTATTACCGCCGTGTGTTTCTCCACTTCTATTCTGTGCTTGGGAACGCCCACATCCAGTGACGTCAGCGTTCGATTCCAAAACCGGTGGAAAAGCGGCGCAAAAAGTTCAGCTGGTTCCCAGGCCGAGCACCGGCTCCGGCTCCAGCACCAGCTCCTTGTCGGTGGAAAAGCGCTTTGTGTGTTCTGACACCTTTCTATCAGAACCAGCATTAACTTTTTCAGCAATTTGAGCTACAGTAGCTCGTCTGTTGGATCGGACCACACGGGCCAGCCTTCACTCCCCACGTGCATCAATGAGCTTTGGCCGCCCATGACCCTGTCACTGGTTCACCGCTTTTCCTTCTTTGGACCACTTTTGATAGGTACTGACCACTGCAGACCAGGAACACCCCACAAGAGCTGCAGTTTTGGAGATGCTCTGACCCAGTCGTCTAGCCATCACAATTTGGCCCTTGTCAAAGTCGCTCAGATCCTTACGCTTGCCCATTTTTCCTGCTTCTAACACATCAACTTTGAGGACAAAATGTTCACTTGCTGCCTAATATATCCCACCCACTGACAGGTGCCATGATAATGAGATTATCAGTGTTATTCACTTCAGCTGTCAGTGGTCATAATGTTATGGCTGATCGGTGTATATATAATTTAGTAACATCCTGGGGAGTTTTGAGATTCAAACCCAGGCTCCTGCACCACAGTGCAATAGATTACATTATAACAAATGTGATCACTACAGGGGTACATATTTTATATTGTTTATTTTGTTTTGTGTTTATTATGCAACTCTTTGGGATATGTTTGTGTGATTGTGTGTGTGTGTGTGTGTGTGTGTGTGTGAACAGTGAATTCAAAATAGGCTATTATATAAATCCCCCAACGTTAATGTTAATGTTGTTATTATTGAATACAAATTAATACAAAGTAATTTCAAGATATGTGCCTAAATAACATTTATTTTTGTTGGAAGTGCCTTTCTTCAAGATAAAATTGAGGGACTATAACAATAAAATACCTTGGTAATTTATGGAAAATAAAATGTTTTAAAATGGATAAAATTAAAACATCAAATAAATCTCTTGCGTGCCCACTTCATAAGGCTAACACACAAACACATGCACATTCACTTTATTACTAAAATCACAATTTACTTTTACAAAATCCAAGTGAAACTGAAAACTTCAGTGTGTGTTGGTAGGCCTCCAGGCACTGCACAGGCCAGGGTGATTCATACAAGTCACATGATGTTTAAGAAATCATTCTATGATTTCAATTGATACCAGCTTTAGAAACAGAGCAGAGAAACAGATCGCATCACCCACGGGTAAGGAAGCATCCAACAGACAGCCACTGCAAGGACCGGGTAAGTCAATCCTACATGTAACCCGAATTAAATAACTTGGGTAAATGCTAAACACAATGAATTAATTAACAGATACATGTTTAATGGTCCTCATATTCAGAATTTAATGCATTTGATCTACACTTACAAAACATATAACTGTGAACATGTTATTTTAAAGCAGCTTGTTGCAATTGGCCCTAAAGGTAAAATATATTATTATTAATATTCTAATCAGGTAAATTATGTTAGTTAAAGAGTTTTATTTTCAATTGATGCAACGTATTTTGCACACATCTGTAAATATATATTTTCTTGTAAATGTATTTTTCTGTAAAAACATGTACTACAATTATTCCAGTACACTACTGAAAAATCTGGTAAAAGTTACTGAAGTATTAGTACTGGCCAGTTTGGGTCCTATTTTAATTATACACATTACTGACACCTTTTCTCCTTGGCAGCTCATTGTGTGTATATAAAAAATGAACAGGTTTGTTTTATTCTATAAAATACTGACAACATTTCTCCCAAATTCCAAATAAAAATATGAATGGAAAGGATTGGCTGCCATACATGTAGAGATGCTGATTTAAGAAAAGCTTGCAGTGGTCTCTTCATTTTATCCAGAGCTGTATAAATACAGGAAGTCAGAATTTTTCAAAAGCAGACTTTGTCAAGTCTTATTACTCCAGGAGCTTTTCTGGAAACTCCTGGAGTTTCCAGCCCAGGATATAATAAATTTATACATATATATGTATAGCTCTGGGAATAATTTGCCTTGACTTGTTGAAAAATTCCCAATTCCTTTTTTGTTTCTTTGTTTGTTTTGTGTGTGTGTGTGTATATATATATATATATGTATATGTATATATATATGTATATATATGTATATGTATATATATATATATATATATATATATATATATGTATATGTATATGTATATGTATATATATATATGTATATATGTATATGTATATATGTATATATGTATATATGTATATATGTATATGTATATATGTATATATATATATATATATATGTATATATGTATATATATATGTATATATGTATATATATATATATATGTATATATATATATGATATACACACATAATGAGCTGCCAAGGAAGTGATACCCAGCTTTAAGCACAATAATAAGAATAATATCATCAGATAACAAAATGCTTAGAAATATCATTAAAAAATAATATAATTACCATTTTGCAATTAAAGTTAAGCATGAAGCTCAGCGTTTACTGTAAAATCTAGTGAATTTATTAATGCTGTAGTATTAAAATGCTTTGGAGTTTACAGATTAAAATACATACAGATCTGCTTGTGTTCCTGTTTACACAATGCCAGCACAGTTTGCAATTTTAACAAATTCCATAGATGTAGGGATCTTGAACTTTTTGTCAAATAGATTAATGTGATATTTAAACACAGATATAATGTGGAGTATTTGTCAGCGAGAGAGTCATAACACTGCCTATATGAAACAGAGTTAGATATCTCCACTTGTTTGAACATATTGTAGTGATCCTAAGGCCTCACTAAGGGGGCTGGGCCTTAGTGATGTGGTAAGGTTGCTGCACTGTGGTGTGGCAGACTGGGGTTCAAATTTCACTATGGCTGGTACCTCTCAGGTCATTACGGTATGTGCTACTCTGTTTGACCACTTTATATGTTTCTGGGTGATGTCATTCAAATTTAAAGGATCTTGAGTGGCACCCCAATAAAGTCTTGGCCTTCTCAGTCACCAGATCTGAATCCAATCAAGCATTAATGGAATATTCTTGAACAACACCCAGCATTTCCCACCTCTATCAGCCAGGCGTGACTTTGTGCCTTATCCTTAAATTTAAAAAGAAGGGACGTTTTTCCTATATATATATATATATACAACATATACAGATCATTAATTTCTTCATAAACAAATATGGCAAAACTACTTCAGAAAACATGTTAAAAGTTTGTGCGGTTCCCCCTCCCCAGACCGCAAGGGTGGCCCTTTTTTGCTTGAGCACCTGCCACCCCAAAAATCACTGTGCACAGACCTGGTCTAAGCAAATGCTTTTGTGATGCATTTCATTCTGTTTGGTTAATTTGATTTGGATTAATCTGATAAAGGATTGAAGCCACCATAAATCCTATTAAGGCATTGCATTTTAATCAAATTAACAGTTGTGAAATGCCATATTCACAAATATGTTTATGCATCAAATTTTTCTAAAACTTTTGCTTGTCTGGGTTGTCTTTGTTGGCTTTCAGGTATCTTGATGACACAAATATTCTCATGATATATGCATGATGATTAATTTTCTTGTATGAAACCATTTAAAGCTTCACTTTAATGAGTGTCTCTCATTTCCTGTTACTATGCATGTCAGCTTTACCAATAGAACTCAGGAACAGACTGCAAGTCTAAGCAAACAGTCAAAAGACATCCCCTGCAAAGACCTGGTAAGTCTCTGTCTCTACAATATAACTTAAATGAAATATTGAGAAATGAAAAATTCTGAACTTGAATAAATACTAAAAACAATAAATGAATGAATAAATACAAATAAAATGTTCTTAATTTGATAAAATATAAACATTTTCTAATATTTTCTAACATTTCTTCTTCTTCTTCTTCTTCTTCTTCTTCTTCTTCTTCTTCTTCTTCTTATTATTATTATTATGTTAATTGTCCCAAAGGAATGAGTAATATAGTTATTGCATTATGTTTTATCTTCAGGAAAATATTTGTATCTATATATCCATTCATGTGGGAAAGAAATCTTCTATATGATAGTATGTTCTTTAGAAAAACTTGCCTGTCTGCCTCTGGAGCGGTTAGTTATAATTGAATAAACAATTTCTAATTAATTATTCTAATTAAGTTAGTGTTAGAGAGTGTTCCTTACTCACCTATCTCTTAAAGGAGTACATGTCTCCCTATCACTATCTCTCTATATGTATTTATTCATTAAATCATGTGGTATCATTAGAGTACTAGTATTTTTAGCATATATATGTAAATTAATTGTATTCATGAATTGTATTTTTTTTTAGAAGAACAATCAATTAAATTATCTGAATCAGTGAATATCATTAACAGAATGGTACAGTATTTTACAGACAGTGATTTGCCTGGGAAAAACTATCAGTTTAAAGTATATGTATCATGTTCAATGTGTTGCTGTTTCAAAGCTATTTACAAAATACATATTCAAGTGTAGTGTACTGTGGAAGTACAGACCAGGCTTATTTTAAAGAAACACAATCAGACTAGGATGAGGGTAATTCCTGAGTATATTTGAAAATAATCAGATTTCCACTTCCAGTTTGAAAGTGAAATTGAAACTAAAAGTCCTGAAATCCCAGGAAACTCCAGAAAATGTCCAGTCTTGTGTAAATGCAATACAAAATAAAGTATGACAAAATAAATAAATAAATTATGTAAGAATTATAAATAAATGGTAATATATGTTTTAAATGTTATTATGCAATAGAAAAACGAACACATACTTCCATACATATATATTTAAAGGCAGGTTATCCCCTCAAAACCGTTCACCTCTGTAATTGTAAGTGTATTAGACCCCTTTCACATTTGAGATTGAGGACGGCCCAGGGCCACCTTAACTCATATGCGAACGGGGTCATAGTTTTGAGGTGGCCCTGGGCAGGGTGACAACTAGTCCAGCTTTTTTTCTAATTTTTTTCATTTACAATGTAAATATCAACCCACCAGGCCCTGGGCCGTGTGAAAAGCATCAGTATGCAACTCAAACCATGCCCCCACAGACTCGAGTGTCTGTTTCAAAGAAGAGGCCACTTCTCGACAACGCAAAAGTACATTCACCAACAAATCTTACACAACTTCACAAGACAAACAGTATTGTCTTTATATTGTTTGAATTTCATTCAGTCATATCAATATAGCTTTAAATGTACTGATACATTCTGCTATCTCACATCTTTATATATATAGATAAGTACAGGTAATGAGTTATAATGAAAACAGTTCTAACTACTCAGTAAATGTAAATAAAGCTGGTAAACTTTCTATTGATATTTCTTCTAAGTATGATTGAAGTCTGAAATTTAACAGTATGCATTCATCAGGTTAAAATGCATTGTGAGATTGTGAACAGGACCAGGTAACTTTATTCACTTATCCGAATTGTACATTAAAACTATATACAATATATATATATATATATATATATATATATATATATATATAAACACAACTAAGCAGATTTCCATTCAAATCAATACATATTAAAAATATGACCAGATGTTTACTATGCAATCCGACATGCAATTATATTGAGCTGAGTAGTATAATTCAAAATGCCGGCTTTGAAGGCAACAACTGGGATGATGCAGAAATTAAAGCACTGTTTACAATGTGGATGGAAGATAAAGTTAAAAAAGAAACCAAATGGAAGTGTACATGAGGACATGACTATGCAAAAGTGATCATAGAAGGCTTCTTTTGATGGATTTCAATCACTCACCCGACCAAGTTAAAAGGAAAATTAAAATGCAAACATCAGACTTTAAAAAAAGTGGATGACAACATATGAAATGGATTGACGACACCAACACTTGATGTACTATAATATACACTGATCAGCCATAACATTGTGACTACTGACAGGTGAAGTAAATAACACTGATAATCTCATTATCATGGCACCTGTCAGTGGGTGGGATATATTAGGCAGCAAGTGAACATTTTGTCCTCAGAGTTGACGTGTTAGAAGCAGGAAAAATGGGCAAGCGCAAGGATCTGAGCGACTTTGACAAGGGTCAAATTGTGATGGCTAGACGACTGGGTCAGAACATCTCCAAAACTGCAGCTCTTGTGGGGTGTTCCCGGTCTGCAGTGCTCAGTACCTATCAAAAGTGGTCCAAGGAAGGAAAACCAGTGACAGGGTATAAAATAACATTGATGCACTGGTGTCCTTCATTGCTTGACCATTACCCCATGTAATGTAGCTGCATGGAATTTTAAGAAGAGTTTGCTTTGTAAAACATTTGATTTGTAATGGTCTATGATTGATTCTGATTCTTCCTTTCTTAATTACATATAAAAAGATTTCTAGGTGCTCCCATAATTTTTCCAGTGCATGTGTGTGTGTGTGTATAATGCCCAATGTGTGTGCATTATATATAATTAAGTTGTACCATAATTTATTTATTGCAGAAATGGCATTGTGGTTCAGTGGCAAGAATCCAGGGTTTGCCTCTCAAAGCACAACAAATCAGGAGAAGTAAGTTAGCATACATTTTGTCACAATCCTATTAATAAATTACAGGTGGAGATGAAGAACACAATGTCCCATCTCAGCTCTCTTCAATCACAAGAAATATTATGGATTTATAATTGTCAAAAGTGTGGAGGTGGTACATTTTTTTTGAATTTCACAAATGTTTGTCATTAACAACTTACCTAAATTATGAAGTTCTGAAACACAGGTAGTGGTACAGTGTGATTGCTATTTCCTTATACCAAACATTGCCTTAGACTTAGCTAAATAGGTGAATGTTATATTTCCCTTTTCTACCTTTGTGTATAATTTAGCCATGGTGGCAGAAATGTATTATTCACCAGTGTGTCTAGTTTTCATTTCTTCTCCATTGGGTATTTGTAAGACAGTAGATTACTGGAAAATATAAAATAATCTGCTTCAAATTTGATGATGAATAAAAGTTTTGAATTCTAATTACTTTTCATCTAGTTTTAGTGATGGAAACACAGAACAACACAGAGTCCTACATAACTACTTTGATGTGAAAGTTCGACCCTTCATTGACCTCATCGACTCCCTGAGATACCATGGCATTGAGAAAGATCTGAATCTGCCCGCTATCGCTGTGATTGGGGATCAGAGCTCAGGAAAGAGCTCAGTGCTGGAGGCTCTGTCTGGAGTGCCGCTGCCCAGAGGGAGTGGTGAGGCTTAAACCATATTCCCTCAGGATGTACCAGGGCTGAGACATCTCTGAAGTGGCTCACATTATGTTTAAGTAATGTTCACCCAACCTATCTTTCTACACTGCAAAAAAAAAAATACCCATCAAGAAACAATGTTAAAACAAGGAAAACGGGTACATATATTTAGAAAATTCCAGCAATATTTCAGAAGAAATATCTGCTAATGGAATAAGATGACAAGGCAAGGTGGCACAGTGCTAAGCCCTGCTGCCTGTCAACTCCTGGGACCTGGGTTCAATTCCTGTGTGGTGTTTACATGTTCTCCTTGTGTCTCTGTGGGTCCTCTCTGGAGGCTCCAGTTTTGGTTCCCTGATAAATAAGTCTGTGGCTCACTGTGACCCTTTACTACTACATTAAGTGGTTATTGATTATACATGGAATAAGATGACTATTTTATGAAAAAAAGACTGCAACATAACATGCTACTTTTCACTTAAAATTGGGAACATTATCCATTTTTAAGAATATTATTGCATCTTCGTTTCAAAACAAGATTCGTGCTAGCAGGGTTTGTGTTACTGCTAGATTAAAAAAAAAAAAAACATTTACCTGATTCACTTTCTCATTACTTTAAAATAGATCATTAATCGAAGACATTCTCCAAATCTGCTATTCTGGTATCAGGTAATATGTGAGGTTGCCAGTTAGGTTTTACTTTCAAATTAAGACCAATACACTTGATAAGACTTCTGTGTACAGTATTTAATATCAATATATAGTTTGTGGTCAGGCTTCTGCTCGGATTCAGACCACTACCGCCTCTCTAAGCATGATCCACATGACTTCAAATGAGCGAGAAATGTTCTGCTGCAAAAGACCAGTCCCTTGATGTGTAGGTATGAACACTCTACCAAGTCTAAGGGAGTGTTGTCACCATAACAGGATCATGTGCACCGTGAGACTTGTTATATGTATGTGGATGGATGGTTGAGATGCGTTTTATTGAAGCAAAGAAGAGAAATCAGTCACCCTTTACATGGATGCAAAACTCAACTGAATATGAAGCATAACATGTTATGAGCAGACAAATCTGATGATTTTCTGTCTGTTTTTTCAGGCATTGTAACCAGGTGTCCTCTGGAGCTGAAGCTGAGAAGGGCAAAGATAGCTGGTGATTGGAGTGCAAAGATCAGCTACGATGGCAACTCTGAAGAGATCAGTGATCCCTTAGAGGTAGAGGAGTATATTTGTAAAGGTAGGTGGGCTCTCTTCATAAATAGCCCAATTCAACATACTTTTAATTGTTTCAAGATCAAAATTTTGAATACATGAATAAAAGGAATACTTTGTCAATCATATCCTGCCTTTTATCTTCCTTGTTGTGTATCACAATAAGTCAAGTGTTATGAATTATACTGTTTTGAGTTTCTTTTCACATTTATTTCACATTTATTTCACATTTTAACAAACTGTTCTGAAAAATGACTGCTTTGAACAGTCTTATCATAGCTGTCTGATGGCATTTCAACAGGTGAATCTTCAAGACAGCTTTTGGGAAGCCGATTTGTGTTGTTGAATAAGCTGCTGGGTAGTTACAACAGTATAATTACAGACAAGCATACAATAGCACAGGCGAAACGTAAGAAGATGCACATTACTGATGTGGTTTACTCCCCGGATATTTTGTATTGCTTCATGATGTCACAGACCATGTCAAAGAGCAATTAAATAAATACAGTTTCCAGGTTAATGTTATGATTTTTCTTCTGCTTTTTTGTAGCCCAAAATGATCTGGCTGGGGATGGTGTTGGCATTTGTGCTGAGTTAATCAGACTGGAAATAACATCCAGCGAAGTCTCTGACTTAACCCTCATTGATCTGCCTGGGATCGCAAGAGTACCTGTGAAAGGTCAGCCAGAAGACATTGGCCAGCAGGTGAGTATCACCTGTGTAAGAGAAAATAGTCCACTCAGAAAGTGACGATCTTTCTCATTTTACCCCACATTGTTAAATGTATGTAAAAATGACTATCTACATAATAGCACTGTGTAATGTTTCTTAAGTTAGTATTTCATTAAATTGTTGTTTTAACATTAATAATGACAATATTTCCTTATGTGTTATTTGATTGCTTTTTATAAACTTTTGAAGCCCACATTTTAACACAGGTCTACTTCCACGCTTACATTGACAGCACAGCTCACACAACCCTCAGTCCCTTAACTACACCAAAGAAACTTTAAAAAACCTAATCCAGTTTGAACATTTCCCACAATGGCCACCAAGCTCTCAATGATAGATCTGGTATAAAAGTTTTCAAACTTACATTGGCAAATATATTTGAATCATTCTAAAATACTACAATACCTTTCAGCAAGCCCAGTCACATCAGGGGATGCCATGAGTAGAGGACCCAGGTGTGGGGCTAATGCTGGTCTGGGAAGGGGTGTTAAGAAACCGGTCAAAGGGATGGGAGAGGGATATGATGCAGGCTATCAAGGTTAAAAAGGGCAATCCAAGATAAGTTGTCCAATAGGCAGGCAAAAGATCAGTCGATCAGCAAACAGAGTGCTAGGGAAAATCCAGGAGTCGTTAACAAAGGGAGAAGCAAGGTCAGGTACACAGTGAGTCACTAAACACTGAAGAAGGTCTTGGAATTGTTTCACTAAAGAATACAAGACTTCACAATGAATGAGGGAACAGAGGGATATATATATATATATGAGAGAGAGAGAGAGAGAGAGAGAGAGAGAGAGAGAGAGAGAGAGAGAGAGAAAGAGAGAGAGAGAGAGAGAGAGAAAGACAGGACTCAGGGAGCAGATAGCAGAGGAGTGGAGTGCTGGAGCAATGGTTGGGAAGAGGGTCAATTAAGTGAAATGCACATTGAGTATGGAATGTAATTCTAGAGACAGAACTAGCATTCAGGCGATGATGACCTCAGGTGGTGAGGTGAGAACATGATACCCAGTAATGATTTCAGTACAATCAGGGTTATAGCATTTTACTATAAAGAACACAATAATGCACAGGTGAATTTATAGTATTTTAACAGTGTAAATTGGTGATTGCTAGATAAAATGAGCTAAGTTCTTTTTGTGGTTGTTTTCAGATTAAAAGCCTGATCTTGAAATTCATTTCAAAGAATGAAACCATTAATTTGGTTGTTGTGCCCTGCAATGTGGACATCGCAACCACAGAAGCCTTGAAGATGGCTCAGGAGGTAGATCCTAATGGAGAAAGAACACTGGGTATGAGAATTCATTATTATATTATTATATGGAGAACCAACTTTGCATAAGTTTTTTGCAAAATTTCTGATTGTTGCTTTAAGTTTGCAGTTTGGCTATAGTAATGTTATGGAAACATAAGGGACTTTAGATCTAAATACAAATTACATTACAAGTACAGGATGTTTTATACAAATTAACATTAGCATTTTACATTTTCACAAATATTTTATTATATACTATTATTTAATGAAAACACATCTATACTAAATAGTCATGGTTGTTATATAATACATTTATACTGATTTACATATTATGTATTTATATTTGATATTGCTTAAAATACTATAGTATTTTAGACTCTTGTTGCCCATCTTTATATTATTGTTAGGGAATGGTTCCAGAAATGTTGTGGCTTTGTTGCAACATTCTATTTTCAATCTCAGAACATTGAACATAATATTATACTGACATCTAGGAGCGTACAAACTGACATTGTACAATTTCAATGTCATGTTGAGACTATGTTAACGTGTTATCTGCGAAGGTTAGTAACGTACTGCGGGGCACGGGAACAGGGGACCTAGTTGCGGTGCGTGGTAGAGGTGGTCAGACAGGCGTGGGTCAGATACCGGCAGGACAGGGCAATCAGGGCAAGGCAGAGACGTGGTCGTGGTCACAAGCAAGGGTCGGCCGATCAGGCAAACAGAGTCAAGAGGAAAGTCCAAAGGAGTCGAGGCGAGGCGAGTACCACTTAGCAATGTAGTACAATACTAATAAAACTTCACAATAGCTGGGAGTTAGCGAGGGGTTTATAAGTGCAACAGAAAACCAGGTTGGGAGGTGCAGGGCGATTGGGAGCAGAGGGTGATTGCAGAAGTGCACATGGGTTTCAGGAATGTGATTGAATGAAGGGAGCTGGGAAAAGTGACTGGGAAAGAAGGGTGATGGCGACATCTAGTGGAGAGCTGGGGATGTGTGACAAGCACATGCAATTAATGTTTACAAATCAAAATATGAATACAGAATTAGCAAAGAAAAAATGGAACATTGATAAGCCTAAATTGTTCTAGCCGACAACACAGTGTAGTGTGGCTGTAACGATCACCCTGTACAGGAAATATATAGTCATAATTGCATTTGTTTACAGAAATGATCAACTAAAACATGAATGAACAATAATAATGCAAGGAAACAATTCAAGGATAATTTTAACTAGAATGCTAAAGTTCCTGGATAAACTTTGTCATACACACACACACACACTCACACACACACACACAGTATATAGTATGTATTGTTGTTTGAATATCCTCTGCTGGATTGTGAAGAAAGGGCTCTCATATTATATTTGGCACTATTTAGGAGGATTTTATTTTAAACTATTGTTATATCGTTATTTGCTTTATCTCATTCAGATATATGTGTTGTCTACAGGCAGGCCATTTCTTGTATCCAATCATATGTAATAATAATAATAATATGAATTGGTTCTAAAGCTCTGTATATACGAATTTAATGTAGAATTATTATTATTAGTAACCTAAGTGGAAACTTAGTATATAAAGCAGTATTAAACTAATGTCATTTAGTATATATATTATTAGAAGTATAAGTGAAATAAGTATTTCTAATATAATACAGTATGAAACAAATGTAATGTTTTAAAGTATTATTAGTAGAAGCGGTATAAGTATTAGTATGAAACAATATCTTATGGTGATCATATGGTAAAAACCTCTTAAAAGCAACGTAAAATCATGGAAAACATGCTATATTATAGGGAATAAACTGAGATATGTAGGCTTTTTTCTAACCAAGTCTCGTATCGCAGAGTTGTGACAAGACTGAATAATATGGAATCATAACAATACAAATAATCCATATTAAAGCCACGTATACACATATTTAATGTAGTATAATTTATCATCATCGTTATTATCATCATCGTTGTTATTATTATTATTATTATTATTATTATTATTATTATTATTATTATTATTATTATTATTTCTTGGCAGACACCCTTATCCAGGGCGACTTACAACATAAGCACAATACAATGTGCAAGAATACAGTTAAGTACAGGGCATCAAACATTACAAATTCAAATGTACATTTTACATTTTACAAATTCCAATGTACACAGGTAAGTACAGTAAGTGAGGTCATACATCCTGGAAAGTAAAAGCTAAGTGCTGTCAAGATGTTCAAGACATTGACCCTCACCTACCGCTGTCTCGACCACACTGCACCAAGTTACCTTCAGACCCTCGTCTCTCCATACATCCCGTCCAGACCACTGCGCTCCTCCAGTGCCAGAAGGCTAACTCTTCCTCCTCTGCACTCTCCTTCCTCCAGAGCCGCTCCTCCTCATCCCTGGCCCCTAAGTGGTGGAACGACCTGCCCACCGAAGTCAAAACCGCAGAGTCCTTGACCTCATTCCGGCGCTTAGTCAAGACGCATCTTTTCAGACTAATTATAATATTAGTCCTTTTAACCCCCGTCAGATAGCACTTCACAGATTGTTATTATGCTACTTGCGTTTTTAATTTATTTCCTTCTTGCTCCCTTTCCCGTAGCCCTTGACTGTGACCCTCCATCTTGACAGCACTTAGCTTTCAACGTCCAGGATGTAGGACCTCACTTACTGTACTTGGCTGTGTAAATTGTAAATTGGAAGTTGTAAAATGTATTGTAGTTTGAATTGCTGTTTTATGTAAATTGAATTTGTAATGATTGATGCCTTTATTGAACTGTGTTTTTGCACTTATGTTGTAAGTCACCCTGGATAAGGGCGTCTGCCAAGAAATACAAATAATAATAATAAAAAATAATAATAGGTCACAGTCAAGGGCTATGGGAAAGGGAGCAAGTGCAAATTAGTAGAAGTGGTATAAGTATTATAATTATACACTATTTAATACAGAAATCAAATAATATACGCTGTGAGGACCACAGTGGGAAATCCCAGTGCAACTCACAAGGCGCGTCGATTTAATCGATTATAACTCAATAAATATTAATCATAGCCATACAAAAAGCACAAGCAACCTGAACTGTATCAGGGCGAATAAGTGTGTGAAGTTTGGTATGTGTAGGTTAAGAACTGTAGGACAAACGACAGAAGAATAATAATAAAAAGAATAAAGATTTTGTAAGAGAACAATACCCTGCATGTTTTCACATGTAGACTGATAAGTGTTATTAAACAAACAAAGAGATAGTATACAGCTCTGGAAAAAATTAAGATACCACTGCAAAATGATCAGTTTCTCTGGTTTAATTATTTATAGATATGTGTTTGGGTAAAATGAACATTTTCGTTTTATTCAATAAACTACTGACATCATTTCTTCCAAATTCCAAATACAATATGAATGGAATGGAATGGCTGCCATACATGTAGTGATTCTGATTTAAGAAAGAATATCAGTGGTCTCTTAATTTATTCCAGAGCTGTAGTCAACCCAACCCATCCTCAACTGAAACCCCCACAACAGAGGAGAGGACAGTGGTGAAGAATTTATATTATGCAAATTCTCCCCAATTTATGTTTTTCTTTATCCAGCTCTTTCCAACCCTGAGTGTTGACTTTAGGAGCATTTAGAAAATACATGAGGGCAACTTTTATAGTGAGACCCATCTTCCATTGATCTAAATTTCTCTAGCATGTGTATATACAGTACATATATTTTTCTCCACAGCAATTTTGACCAAACCGGACCTGCTTGACAAAGGGACAGAACAGAATATTGTGGAAATTGTCCAAAACAAAGTTATCCACCTCAGTAAAGGCTACATGATTGTAAAATGCCGGGGTCAACAGCAAATCATTGACAAAGTTACACTGGCTAAAGCCACCAAGGATGAGATAGAATTCTTCAAGAACCATCAACATTTCCGGTAAGCTGCCAGAGTATTTGTTTCCTCATTTGTTACTCATTCAGTAGCCAAGGCTTCACAGTTTACAGCATTCATAAGCCTCCATTGGGAATTCTCTACCCCGGTTCATAAACTAGTCACACCCATTGTGATGGTGCTTACAGTTTTTTACAAGAGCACCCCTGGAGAGATTAATCATGCTGCGAGAGCAGTTCTCACAACACCAAGTCATCTTTAAAGCATCCATCGACACACAGGCAGCATTTATAGCATGTATAACCCTGACTCAGCAAACTCCAAAATATAACCCTGTCCAACTCAACCTTCCAGAGTGACCACCCCACCCACCTGAGTATCAATTGGCAACTGCCTATTATTATATGTCCACTTTCTGTGAATCAGCACACCACTCAAGAGTACTTGGGTTTTATTTGTCCCAAACTGTGGAATATTACCAGGGTGGATTTTACCCAGTTTCAGATGTTTTTTTCCTTAAAATAAAGAGGATTAAAATTGTGTGGCCATGGTCACAAGGGTCAACCTCCGGACGATACCTAAATAATTGTCAGGCCACACTGTGACTGTTCCTCTATTCTCCACCAGAGGTTGCTGACATGCCAGGTTCTATCTCCAATCCTTCTAAATCTTGTCATTCCCCTCATTATTGAATTATTACTCAGTAGTTTTCTATCAATTATCTCACACGTCTCCAGTTACCTTTTTTCCTCAAAAGTCAGCCCCTGTTGATCTTTAGATTGGACTCCTCCACAACGAACAAATAGAGTTTTTCATCATCGACTCCCCAGGGGAGGTCGTCATTCTGGGACTTCCTTGGTTTGCTTTTCATGACTCATCTATCTCCTGGAAAGAAGGGGGAATTCTGTCTTGGATTCCTCACTGTTTCTCTCAGTGCCTTTCTTTGCCATGTAAAACTATGCACATCGAAAGTCCTCAACTTTCCATGCCTCCTGAAATCCCTCCAGAGTATAGGGACCTGGTGCCTGTATTGAACAACAACCTAGCCTCCAAACTACCTCCTCACCAACCCTGGGATTGTGCAATTGATCTCCTTACTGGCACATCTACTCCCTGGGGCCGTATTTATCCTCTCTCTCTATCAGAGACACAGGCTATGGAGGATTACATCACTGAAACATTGGCATTAGGCATTATCAGACCATCCACGTGTCCGGCTGCTGCCAGTTTTTTCTTTTTTTGAAAAGAAAGATGGAGGATTGAAACCCTGTATCAACTATCATGCTCTTAACGAAATCACAGTGAAATATCAGTACCCACTGCCCCTGCAGCACTGGAACAAGTCAGAGGAGCCAGATTCTTTACAAAACTTGATTTGCGCAGTGCATATAATCTCATCTGTATCAAAGAAGGGGGCGAGTGGAAGACAGCCTTTTTTACGAGCAACGGACATTACGAATATTTAGTTATGCCCTTTGCACTGGTGAACAGCCTGTATTCCAGGCATTTCTGAATGAAGTACTGCATCACTTTCTGAATCGGTGTGTCCTGGTCTACATCAATGATATTCTAATTTTCTGCTCCACCTTCTCTGAACATGTAGAACATGTCCGTCAGGTCCTTCATTGTCTTTTGCAGAATGGGCTTTTTGTCAAAGTTGAAAAGTGTGAATTCCATCAGCAGCGCATCGGATTCTTAGGCTATATTATAGATGACAACGGGGTCCATATGGATCAAGCAAAGGTTAGGGCTGTTGCAGACTGGCTGCAACCCTGGACTGTAAAAGAGCTCCAGAGGTTTCTTGGTTTTGCCAACTTTTATTGTAGGTTCATACGCAGTACAGTTGCAGTTCACTTCACTTCTCTGCTTGAGGGAGCTGCTCGCACCCTCTCCTGGACAGACACTGCTACCACCGCTTTTATGCAGCTCAAGACCCTTTTTACCACAGCCCCAAATTCTACAACATCCAGATCCGTCCCTTCCATTTGTGGTGGAGGTGGATGCCTCCAAATCTGGGGTATGCGCTGTTTTCTCTCAAAGACATGGTCAACCTGTTAAACTCATTGTGCCTGTGCCTTCCAAACTCTCCACCACGGAAAGCATTATGATACTGGAAACCGAGAACTCTTGGCTATTAAAATGGCTTTTGAAGAATGGAAATACTGGCTAGTGGGAGCAAAACACCCATATCTAGTCCTCACAGACCATTGCAAACTTGAATACATAAGATCAGCCAAAAGACTTAAGGCTCATTGGTCTCTCTTCTTCACCCATTTTAAATTCACCATCACTTACTGTCCTGGATCTAAAAATACAAAAGCCGACGCATTATCTCGGCTTTACAATTCACGAACCAGTCCATCTCCATTGGAATCCATTATATCCCCCACTTGCATTGTGGCTGTTTAAGCTATTATGACAATAATACATACATTCCTGTTTTCTATAGAATACAAGAGTCAACCAAGCTGTTATTTTACGGCTCAGTAATGCATTTGTTTACCTACATTTCTGTTAAATCTTAACTTTATATACACTCACCTAAAGGATTATTAGGAACACCTGTTCAATTTCTCATTAATGCAATTATCTAACCAACCAATCACATGGCAGTTGCTTCAATGCATTTAGGGGTGTGGTCCTGGTCAAGACAATCTCCTGAACTCCAAACTGAATGTCTGAATGGGAAAGAAAGGTGATTTAAGCAATTTTGAGCGTGGCATGGTTGTTGGTGCCAGACGGGCCGGTCTGAGTATTTCACAATCTGCTCAGTTACTGGGATTTTCACGCACAACCATTTCTAGGGTTTACAAAGAGTGGTGTGAAAAGGGAAAAACATCCAGTATGCAGCAGTCCTGTGGGCGAAAATGCCTTGTTGATGCTAGAGGTCAGAGGAGAATGGGCCGACTGATTCAAGCTGATAGAAGAGCAACTTTGACTGAAATAACCACTCGTTACAACCGAGCTATGCAGCAAAGCATTTGTGAAGCCACAACACGTACAACCTTGAGGCGGATGGGCTACAACAGCAGAAGACCCCACTGGGTACCACTCATCTCCACTACAAATATGAAAAAGAGGCTACAATTTGCACAAGCTCACCAAAATTGGTCAGTTGAAGACTGGAAAAATGTTGCCTGGTCTGATGAGTCTCGATTTCTGTTGAGACATTCAGATGGTAGAGTCAGAATTTGGCGTAAACAGAATGAGAACATGGATCCATCATGCCTTGTTACCACTGTGCAGGCTGCTGGTGGTGGTGTAATGGTGTGGTGGATGTTTTCTTGGCACACTTTAGGCCCCTTAGTGCCAATTGAGCATCGTTTAAATGCCACGGCCTACCTGAGCATTGTTTCTGACCATGTCCATCCCTTTATGACCACCATGTACCCATCCTCTGATGGCTACTTCCAGCAGGATAATGCACCATGTCACAAAGGTCAAATCATTTCAAATTGGTTTCTTGAACATGACAATGAGTTCACTGTACTAAACTGGCCCCCACAGTCACCAGATCTCAACCCAATAGAGCATCTTTGGGATGTGGTGGAACGGGAGCTTCATGCCCTGGATGTGCATCCCACAAATCTCCATCAACTGCAAGATGCTATCCTATCAATATGGGCCAACATTTCGAAAGAATGCTTTCAGCACCTTGTTGAATCAATGCCACGTAGAATTAAGGCAGTTCTGAAGGCGAAAGGGGGTCAAACACAGTATTAGTATGGTGTTCCTAATAATCCTTTAGGTGAGTGTAAATTGATAGTTCTGCAACCAAGTACTTAATCATATATTACATGCAGCACTTCAGGTAAATACTTTTGCTTTTTGTTTGTATGATGAAAATTAATTCTTAAATGTAGTTAAAGTCTTTTGTAAAGGAGCTCAGTTACTGAGGTTGCTGTGGAGTTTAGAGGGGGAGAGTTTAACAGGCTCTTAGTGTATGAGCTTATTGGCCAGTTAGATTTGATGCTGAAGTATTTTTTAACTTTTTTCAGCCATACAGATTTGTTCCCCATAAGTCAGAATTACTGTATTGAAAACCATGTTTCTTTTCAGATCTCTTTTGCGTGAAGGAAAAGCAACTGTTCAATGTCTGGCCAAAAAATTAACCTTGGAGTTGGTGGATAACATCAAAGTATGTAAAAGTTCAGGTGATTCTTCCCATCACATTGGGTTCATGAGTCACATCATATCTTAATTAAAATAAATGAATAGAATTCATAGTTGCTTCTGGCCTGTGTTAAAAATATAAGAATATCTAATTTTCTTGTATTATGTGTTGTTGTAGGAAGTTTAGTAAAGTAATAAAGGCTTGAGTCAAGATGAGGAGAGTACATTTTTAAATGTTTTATAATATTATTTAAACCATTTTGATTAATAGAATGTTATTTTAACACCTGCAACCTGGATATATGCTTAAATAGATCAATTCAGTATTGAGAGACATTGAGGGCACCCATATGCATTAAAAAAAATAAAATTTCCTGGTAATGCAATTATTCCTTCAAATGGATGTTAGTTGGAATAGGACATTTCTTTAATATACAATTTCCAAATCTTAAATTGTAAATGTCCCAAAACTCCGTCTATAATTTTCCAGCATTATAGGATTTGTTTTTCTTTTTGTTTTTAAGTAAATTACAGTGTATTTCAACATGATCAAAGTGACAAATCCTTATCTGTGGCATTTTGTGTTAAGTAAAACAAATTAGACTATCCTTGATCATTGAGGTTGTGTTCAAGCAAATAACATCTCTTTTTGAACCTTAATTTCGTATGCTACTTCTTCTTCTTAAGAAAACCGTGCCTTCCATTGCGAAACAAGTTAAGGAACAACTCAATGAAACAACAGGGCAGCTGCAGAGATATGAAGCAGGGCCTCCAACAGATGAAAACGAAAAGTTAATGTATGTTGTTGAAGTGAGTATCAGCTCCTTATACAATTTTCCAGGATAATCCTCTGTAACTCTTGAATGTCATATTGGATGTTTGTCTTTACAAATTTTATAAATAATCACTAATTCACATGAAGTAATACAATTTATTGCAGACTAAAGCACAATCCTTTCAAATTGAATCCTGCATTCAACATGACAATTAAAAGATGTTTAATGTGCTTCAGAGTAGAGAAAAACTGAGTATTTATACTGGGAAAAGTAAGATGTTAGTTACATTGTCATATTTCAGATTCCAGTGCTATTGCAAGTATTATACAACATTATTATTATTATTATTATTACACCCTTACCCAGGGTAACTAACATCCATGTCATGAAATATCAATGTAGAATCTTTGTAACTCCAAATTTGTATTTCATGTGAATCACATCAAACCAGCAAGAACACTTTATTCCATTAAAAGATTATAAATGCATGCTGGACTGGAGAGACCTATATCACATATCCTCTCACATCCCCTCTCACATCTCCTCTCTTATATTCCCCTGCTTGCCTGAACTGAACTCAGCTTCTGACATTCCTCAATCACCCAATAAACATTCCAAGTCACCATGTGCACTTCTATTACTCTCTTGTCACATTGGTTTTCACTCCTCACCTGTTACCTGCTTCCCTCTGTTTCCGTATATGTCCCTCAGTTTCCCTAACTTATTGTGAAGTTTTGTCTTATTCTTGATAGTCATTGCTGTGCCTTGACCGCTGTATTCTGTTTCTTTGACTACTCTTCTGGATTTCCTGGTTTTGACTGTTTGCTCCCTTGATTGACCTCTGGAGTGTTTCCTCACTCTGACTTCTGGATTTGCCCCTTGATTTGTTTGCCTTGGTTCACTGCTGTGTTTGAGTCTGTGCTTGGGTCCTGCCCTGTCCTGCTAACCGTGACAAGACCTTTCTAATGGGGGACCAACTTCCCTCAGTCTGATGACAAATAATATGATCAACTAATAAATGGAATGACATTTATCAGTGTGCTCATGTATATTTTTGGGTTTACAGGAATTGTCTGATTTCACTCAAAAAGTTATTGATCTGTCTCAAGGGAATTGTGGCCAAAGGAATCTGTTTCCTCCCCTGCGATCAGAATTTGGGAAATGGGAAGGCATTCTGGAAGAACAATTGCCATGTTGTAAGTGAGTCAGGAAGAAAATGTCCCTATTATTTGACTTTTTGCCTTACCTTGTATTGTCCTATTTTGGATTGTAGTGTGTTAACATTGTCCTTGTAAAATCTTGTAAAAATCTTGTAAAACCTGCCATTACTCGCTAAACATGGTTTAGATTATTATATTTGTCTAATTAAACAAAATGCTGCTTTAAACCAATATTATAACACAAAGTGATTTTATTGATGGGGGGAAAAATGATTGTGACTGATATTGTGTAATTACTGAATACTTGATTTGCCAGTATACAAGAAGGCCATCGTGGCCCTCTTAATTAAAAGCAAACTGTAGGGCTATATGCTATATTAATCATTGTATTCCTATTAACTTTTTTTGTAATTACACTCTTGTAGTTACATTGACCTGAAGCAGGTGTAACTTTTAACAGTGCCAAAATAGACTGAAAATCGAATGAAAGCATCAAATCTTCATTTTATGGTTTTGTAGTTGTGAAAGAAGTGGAAGAAGTAATCCAAAATTATGAAGACACTTTTCGTGGTGCAGAGTTGCCAGGTTTTATTAACTACTCAGTATTCCAGACACTTGTCAGAAACCATGTGAAGAAACTGGAGGAACCAGCCAAAGCAACAATGATGTCCGTTAGAGGTAGGTGCACATCACTTTTGTATCAGATATATCATCATGTAGGGATATGAAGAAAATGCATATTCAATTTAATCAGATAATGGTTCTGTCCAACTTAACCAATTTAATTGAATTGTAAATGCAGTGGATTTTGGTATCTGTGATTCTGCAGCCATAAAGAATATATTTTTGTGAGGAGGTGAAAGGATTAGTAAAATGTAGTTTCAAAACCATATATATACTTTTAATTGTTTACATATTTGTATATAATTGCACTGCATTATTCTCTTTTTTTTCCATCAGACATTGTGTATAAAGAGTTTATTAATATTGCTGAAGAGTGCTTTGAGCGTTTTCCTTGTCTTCTGTTTGTGGCAAAGGTAATTAAAAAAAATATTACAGTATTCAATACACACTTTACAATTTATTTGTAGCAAAATATATAATATTTTATTTAAATGTAAAAATAGGTTATGGAGTGATTGTTTATCATGAGGATATGATTTATTTAATAGTGAAAATATTATTTGATCAGGAACTGAAATCTCTATCTTTGACCTTGGTTCTTATTCATCCTCAGGACAGAATCGATAACATAAAACAGAGGCAAGAGACCAAAGTAACAGAGAGGCTGGAAAACCAGTTTCATATGGAGTACCTAGTGTACACCCAAGATAGCATCTTCTGGAAAACCATGAAGGAGAATCGACCGGGTCTCCTCAATCACGTAAAGGAAGCGGCACAAGACCTTGTGATGGATGCTACTGATTTAAAAACTGGCAACTCAGATATGTTAAATAAACTTAGCTGTTACTTCCAGGTGAGTGAAACCTTATTTTATTATCTTACCACAGCTGGTTTTATGAAATGTATTTCTGTACAACTGACTCTGCTCATAGGTAATGCCTGTGTTGTTGTTTTTATATATCACATGGAACTGTGCTACACAACTCAGCAGCACTACCTTAAGTGTAAAAGAGGTGTATCAAATATGGTGTCTGAGTAATGCACATTGACACATTTCCATTATTTGGTATATAATGCTCCGCAGGTTGCATGATTCTGGGATATGTTAAGTTTTCCAGGAATGCAACCCTCGCTTATCTTGAGGGATTACTGTACCTTTGACTGAGTGGCTTTTTAATACTTCTGTTTAACTTTTATAATAATGAAACTGTGAATGGGGTTTCAATTCTTGTACAGATCCTGGAAAATCCTCCTTAATTCCAGATCTTAATATCATTGAAGCTGTATGGGAGTATTTGGACAGAGAAAAAGTTAAAGTTAAAAAAAAAAAGATTCCCAGCATCTTAGATGATCTTTGGAAGATGCTGGAAGAAGCGTTGAGTCAAAGACCTAGACAGAAGCCCTTCGAAGTGAAAGGGTTTAGGACCGAAGCGCATGGCAAAACTTAAAGCAGAGACTAAAGGATTGGAAATGATAAAGGTACAGAGAGGACAATACAATAATCAAAATCAACAAGTGAAGCAGTATAAGTCCTGGAATCGGGCAACAAGACTAGGGTAGGCAAATCCAAGAATCTGTAAAACGAGTAAGCAAGCAAAGGCCAAGAACACAGCGAGCAAGAGAATAACAAGAAATGCTCAGACTGTTGCACAGAAAAGCAACCAAGACTTTACAATGAGGGCAGGTAACAAAGGGGTTTATATATTAATGAGAAGGGCTGGGATGAGTGGGGACAGGTGTGCTGAGTGATTGGAAAACGATGAGCAATTGAATCAGGGTGAAGGAGAATGGCAATTTGTGGCCTCTGGTGGGAAGCCAGGGAATCTTATGGCTGGGCATGACACGTGGAACACAATACCTTATTACAAAATTCAGTCTCCTTATAAGAATTTCAATGCTTTAGAAGGGAAAGGGTGGATATAATCACAATTAGTTAATAATATACATTTGGTTATTTGAAAAATTATTTTTCATAAAGGTATATTTGCATTTAACACATTTTTCTAACAGAGTAGAAAAATGCTTAAGGTGTGCATGCACAAACAAAGGTACATGATATAATTCAAATGGTGAATATGTTAAAATGGCAAAGGGCCAGATATATTGCAACCAGAGATGAGCAACGTTCAAGAAGACCACATGATGGGAAGATGAGATCAGAATATTTGCTGGCATAACCAGGAAAAGAGAAGCTGTTGATTATAAAAAGTGGAAACGTATTGGGGGGCCCTAAATCCAGCAGTGGGTTGACAGAGTTTGATGCTGTTGATGTATATATGTTTTCTTTCTTTGGACACCTGATTTTTAGTCTCAACAAAGTGTATTCATCAGTGTAGTTCAGACAAATAAGACTAAGCTGTTCCATGTTGCACCATATAGTGGGGAGATTTGGACATGAAAACATTGACAAAATTTGAAAATCAATAATGTTAAAATGTAAAGCACTGGAAGACATGTTAAAAATGTTAACCTCTGAACATTTTTTACAGATGGTCTGTTGGTCAGTGTGCATCTCTCTTTGAATGAAAAATGAATGGAAGAACAGAAGAATGTGTAATTCAGATCCCTTTCGTGTGGGGTTGAATTGTAATCTAACAAAGTATAATTACGTGTATTGAGTTCTTTGGTGTCATCTAGTGACTTTTTAAAAGTAGCAGCACAAAGTACAACTTTGGAAGTTCATTGTCACTCCTATTCTTAGATAGCCAATGTTTAGTAAATACGGCACCATATATATTTGATTGCAGTGAGAATGACTGCCAAAAAAGGGCTGTTAGTGTGTGTTTGTCAGGAAATCACTTTGAAGGTGTTGATGCTAAAAGAGGAGTCTTATGCAAAGAGTATGTACATTAAAAAAAATGCCTTGAGAATATGGGTTTCATTTAGTTCAGCTTGGCTCGCAACAAATATGATTGCATACTCAGAAAATAGGCCATATACAGAAGTACTGTAACATGGTTTGGGGCCAGGAAATATTGGGAGGCTGTATTTTCACATCTTTCACATCCTCACAGTCACGTCCATAACTATGGACACGGTGCGGAACTACAATTTTCATGTATGTGTTGATTCCCACCTATAATGTTCCCTTGCCCCAGAATAACATCACCCACAAAGCATTACACTATATAAAAACGAGAAACAGGTGCTTACAATGTCTTCTTGATTACTCTTATACATGTTTACTGAAGAAGTATACCATTGCAAAACCTCAGTAAATGTAAGAAAGCAAAGTTAAAATAGTAAAACATGGAGGGGTATAGAAAACACAATAATAAAAAAAAACATGATGGTAAAGGAAATTACATGCACTGGTTAATTATGGAAAAAAAAAACTGCAAAATTATAGTACAATTTTACTGTGGTAAACTTTCATATAGTTACCCAAATGAGCAATAAATTAATTTAAAAATGTATCTGTTGAATCAATTTGATGCTGAAACACTCAATCTTTTCTCTTTCCCTCAGATCGGCTCCCAGCGTCTGTCTGACCAGGTGCCCATGTTGATTCGTTTCTTCATTCTTGATGAAGCAGCCAGAATGCTAAAAAAGGAGATGCTGTCACTCTTAAAGGAATGTGACATTAATCATCTCCTTAGAGAAGAGACAGAAACCAGCCTGAAGAGAGGAGAACTACAAAACCGCATGGAACGCCTGACCATGGCCCAGAATCAACTGAACAACTTTATCAAGTAGTCCGATATAAAGTGGTGAGCCAAGGATCTGAATAGTCCTGAAGCATGGTCTGCAAAGAGTACAATACTTTTTCATTGTTTTTCACTAAACTATGCTTTATCAGGAATCAAATTCAATGCTAAATGAGTAGATTACCTAATATGGTAGATAGGGGGTAGGGGGTGGGGTGGGGTGGGGTTGTGGGGAAATAAGAAGAAACATTTCCACACCAATTCCATGCATCCCCTACCATTTGAAAAACCACAAATACCAGGTTCCTAACACGTACCCTTAGTGTTTGTAGTTTCCCATTCCACCTCCTCCCCAGTATACACTTCTTTATCAGTTACTACTATTAAAGCTCATTCCTTGGGGGGAAGGGGGGCTGTTGTTTGACATTCTTGCCCTTTTAGAGTAAAGCCAAATCTTTCATATAATTGCTCATACTAATTAGGGTTGGAAACTACTAAAAGTGAAGATATGAATAGAATAAAAAGTAGAAGGCCTTACATTTGTAATACTCTGAAAGACATACAACACTTGATACTAATTAATTTTAAAAAGGGTTTAAAATTTAAAAGAATGCAACTTCTATGGTACACTAAGCAAAAAATCATAAAGCAAAATCTACTTTCCGTACTGTAATCCCTAAATCTTCAACAACAAAACACTTAGTAACTTTGCTCAGGACTACTTCATTTCTGGTACCAAACTAAAAAAAATTCAACACAGAAAGAATGTAATAAAGCACATTTAACAAACAACCAGCAGGGAGCAGGAAACTGAAACAGACAAAAAAAAAAAAAAAAGCCAAAGCTGAATTTTGAGATTCTGTAAATTCTGGATTATCAGTAATGATCAACAGCTCACATTTAATGGTAGTTCACTACAAAATAACAATTAAGTAATGTCAGTTTAATGTAATAGTGTACAATCAATTTCTAAACTACATTTTATTAGCCTGTTTTAAATATCATATTCCAAATCAACATGTAATTGAGGAAAAATATTGTCATTCAAATACTTTTTTTCAATAACTCATATGTGCAAGATAAAATACAACATTCTCTTTTAGAGTTTACATTTGTTTGCTTTTAAGCTTTTTTAGTCTTGGAAATGTAATCCTGTTTTAAGACTGTACTGTGCCATTCTAGTCAGCAGTAGATGTTTTATAAAGTGCTGTGGCTTCTCATTAACATTTTACATTTCTTTTTTTTTTACTTTTTATTAAACGTATATATATATATATATATATATATATATATATATATATATATATATATATATTGTTTTGTTTGTTTATTAAACATGTCCTCCCTGGTACCTGTCATCCCAAATAAAAGGTGGTACATTTTGTTTAGTGGATCATTGGACCGGATTGGTGCTACAGATATCATAACCATGTACAAAAACATTGGCACAAAGAATGCAGATGTGAAGGATTGAAAATGTATAGATTAGTACAGGCTGCCTGAGATATGCAAAGGATTCTTGGGCAGGGAAATTTCCTATACATATATATGGAGTTTTTGTTTTTATTAGGATTCCAAAATAAACTGGGTATAGCTCTGTAGAAAAAGTTATTTCTTTATTTCTTTTATGTCTACATTCAAATTGCTCAAGGTCCAAAACTGTGCAGCTAATGGAATCCATAGTAGGACAGTACTATTCAATTGTAAAAGAGCGGCTTGATGTGTTGATTTATAGTTTGGCAAGTAATTTGGGATATATCGATTTTGGTGCTAATCACTGCCCTTGATTCATGGTTATTGTTCCTGGGGTTATGTGTGTGTGTGTGTGTTTGTGTGGGGGGGAGGGGGGTTTAGGCTGCTATGAGTGGACTTGTGAAAGTGCCTTAATTTGAATAATGCCATTTTGGAAGCTTGTGGGCAGAGGGAATATGTACATTTCAAAATCTAAATAAAGACTTTGTGGATTAATCATTTATGGAGTTGTACATTGCTTCAACATGTGTGTCAAGTTGGAAAGACCACACACAATTAAGTAATTAATGACATTCTACATCAGATCTTTGTTGTGTTCATCACTCTGACTCAGTTTTAATGTGGTGCAACAAAGTATGGAAAAATGTATTACTTATGTCTCTGTATATATAGATATATATAATATAACTGTAAATGTGTGTGTGAATTATATAGTTGCCTTTATTTAAAAAAAATCTGGAAACTGGAGAATCTATCTACCTGTCTATCTATATGTCTAAATATGTATATATACAGTATTTGTGTATGTCAATTGAAAGGTAAGCATTGCTTTTAAAATATTCTTTACTGTTTATGTGGAGAGATGCTCTTTACCACTCTGTATCTATATCCCCATTGCCATTGGACAATCACATATAAGGAATGCTGGATGACATATATTTTAATCTTTTGCCATGTCAATAAACATTCGCAAAACATTATTCACTCAGGCTGTCTTCATCAGTTTGAATGGAAGCGATTCGATTGTAAAGGGTGCAAAAAGAAACTGCTCTTATTTGATCAATGGGAAGACGACATGGGGGCTCACCAGTTGCTGTTTATGCAGCTCTCCAATCCACCAGTAGGTGTCATTATAGAAACATGTTACAGCTAGAGGTTTAAAAAAAACACATCTAAATTCCCTATATACCCCTTCACTCTTTACTCCCAAGACACACTGACTACTGGATTAAGGAAGAGGCAGGTATTTTAGCATTTGTTCCATTTAATATAATAAGAGGCCCTTCACATGGCCTATTGGCACCACTAGCATTGAAGTTGTTACATTGTTTAAATGTTTAATTCTGATACTTGTATGCAGCAGATTAAATGTATATAATGTGCCTGTGAGGGAAGAGGAGAGGGTCCTCTATTCTGTCAGCTTACTCTTATAGTGTTACTACTCCACCTCAGGCATCCTAGTGGTGGCAGCCCAGCATGTCAGCTATGCTATGGGATGGTGGCTTGATTCTCCCAGTAGTCAGCAGCATTGGACTCGCGTAATAAAAGTACTCTGTTGATGATCTGTACTCCCTCAGGTCTGCATCGATGTGTTTGTATGGCAGAGGCCATTCTTTACTCATGGCCCGAGGACTGTCTGTGAGGTCTACGTCAATCATCTTGCTTCCTGGAAAGGAAATGTCCCAGGTGGGTCAGAGACATTTAAGAAGCAATGGAAACCTTGAAACTCAGTGTGTGATGTCACTTTCAATTGTGAAGAACCCAAATGTATAATTACAAAGATTTAAGTGTTAGGTGCTCTGTACTTTTACATGCTGCTACAGTGAGGGAAAAAAGTATTTTATCCCCTGCTGATTTTGTACGTTTGCCCACTGACAAAGAAATGATCAGTCTATAATTTGAATGGTTGGTGTATTTTAACAGTGAGAAACAGAATAACAACAAAAAAATCCAGAAAAACCCATTTCAAAAAAGTTGATTGATTTGCATGTTAATAAGTATTTGATCCCCTATCAATCAGCAAGATTTCTGGCTCCCAGGTGTCTTTTATACAGGTAACGAGCTGAGATTAGGAGCACTCTCTTAAAGGGACTGCTCCTAATCTCAGCTTGTTACCTGTATAAAAGACACCTGTCCACAGAAGGCATCAATCAATCAGATTCCAAACTCTCCACCATGGCCAAGACCAAAGTGCTGTCCAAGGATGTCAGGGACAAGACTGTAGACCTACACAAGGCTGGAATGGGCTACAAGACCATCGCCAATCAGCTTGGTGAGAAGGAGGTCAGACCAACAGTTGGTGCGATTATTCGCAAATGGAAGAAACACAAAATAACTGTCAGTCTCCCTCGGTCTGGGTTTCCATGCAAGATCTCACCTCGTGGAGTTTCAATGATCATGAGAACGATGAGGAATCAGCCCAGAACTACACGGGAGGATCTTGTTAATGATCTCAAGGCAGCTGGGACCATAGTCACCAAGAAAACAATTGGTTACACACTATACAGGTGAAGCACTGAAATCCTGCAGCGCCCGCAAGGCCCCCCTGTTCAAGAAAGCACATGTACAGGCCCGTCTGAAGTTTGCCAACATCTGAATGATTCAGAGGAGAACTAGGTGAAAGTGTTGTGGTCAGATGAGACCAAAATCGAGCTCTTTGGCATCAACTCAACTCGCCGTGTTTGGAGGAGGAGGAATGACCCCAAGAACACCATCCCCACCGTCAAACATGGAGGTGGAAACATTATGCTTTGGGGGTGTTTTTCTGCTAAGGGGACAGGACAACTGCACTGCTTCAAAGGGATGATGGATGTGGTCCTATTGATACATTGTCACAATGCTTTAGGAAGTCTTAATAATGGGTTACAGACACAATTAGGAAGCAATTTCTTGATTTCAAACTTCCCTGCATTTATCTCAATTAATAGGAACATATTCCATCAATTTTTTTTACCACTTATCCTGGTGAGGGTCACAGGGAAGCCAGAACCAACCCCAGCAGGCATACATCCAAGACAGGACACCAGGCCATCACACACAGCAATTTAGCATGGCCCTAACCTGCATGTCTTTGGACAGTGGGAGGAAACCAGAGAAAACCCACATGGACACTGGGAGAACATGCAAACTCCACACAGACAGGCACCCCAAACCAGTACTTGAACCTGGGACCCCTAGAGCTGTAAGGCAGCAGTGCCAATCACCGCAACACTGTGCCACCCAGGAACCCATTCCTAACCTGTTAAACAGTAAGGACTTGTATTGGTTTAAATAATTGAATGTTTATATAACAGGCACAGCTGGACAATGTAATGCAGGTCCTTTATAGTTGCAGTGCAGAACACACACTGCCGATTTAAAACAAGCTGAAGAAAACTGGGAGCGTGTTTGAAATTGAATTGTGAAGGTTACAAACATGGAGATGTAGAAGTAGTGTGGGTTCAACTTCTGTAAATTGTGGAAGAAATTATGTTACAGCTGATACATTACACCTGACTACACCACCCTAAGATTTTAACGAGGAGGGGAACCTCACACCACCATTTACAGTTCCCCACTCGCACTGTCACAGCAGCTGCTGATGTATATGATAACACACATTGGTGCTTCTGGGCAATACTTTAAGTTAAATGTCTTTAGTAGTTAATCTACAGCTTCCACAATTGATCATCCTCATACAATTGCATACCGTCATACAGTCCCAGAGATTCCAAGGTCAGCGAGGCAGGAGAGGAGGATGGAGTGATCGACAGTGTCAAATACTAAGGAGAGGGACTGAGGAGAGGGAGGCCGCCCGAGCACACCTAAAGTAGTCAGTGACAGCCAGGAGAGCCGTCTCAATGGAGTGAGCTGTGCGGAAGTCAGATTGCAGAGGATCCAGGAGTGCGTGTTGGGACAGAAAGTCGGTGGACCGCACGCTCTAGGGTCTTTGAGAGGAAGGGGAGTAGGGAGACAGGGCAGTAGTTCTGAGGAGAGGTGGTGTCAAGGGTTGGTTTCTTGAGGAGTGGGATGAGAGCAGCTTGTTTAAATGCAGAGGGGAAACAGCCAGAGAGGAGTGAGGAGTTGACGAGGGAGGAGATGAAGGGGAGGAGATCAAGAGCGGTCGCTTGCAGAAGGCAAGAAGGGAGAGGGTCCAGTGCACACGTTGTAGGTTTGTGACGAAGGAGGAGAGTGGAAATGTCAGCATCTGAGAGAGGTGAGAATGAAGAAAAGGAAGCTTGATCGGTGGGAGGTTTGGGTGTGATGGGAGAGGAGGGGGGATTGCTGAAGAGCCTACGGATGTCTGCAATCTTGGAGGAGAAGAAGGAGGCAAAATCATCAGCCATGAGAGATTATTGAGATTAATTCTGCACCAAACCATATGGTTGCTTCCAATCTTGAATCTGTTTAGGACCGTTAGGACTGTTTAGGACTTCTATGTTTACGGTTTGCTAAGATACAATCTATTTCACTCTTTCCTCCATTAGTACTTCGCCAGGTTCATTTTGTTATTTTTTTCTTGATAAGAAATTCCACTAATCTATCACTTCTTTCATTCCTGTATTCATATCCTTATTTACCTACTGAGGTCTCATCACATTATTGTTTTCCAGTTTTTGCATTGATGTCTCCCATGATGATTTTAACATGTGCTTTTCCTTTTTCATGTAGTTGTTCTATTTCTTCATTCAAATATTTATTTCCTCATCAGAGTGGCTTCATACATGTGTATAGGCTTGGACAATCTGAAGTTGATGTCTTTGTTACCTGGATAACTGTCAAGTTTGATGTTGTTACTCTTCATTCTCTTGTGTTTAATTAACACCACTTGTGACACCAATTTTTAATTTGATAAAGGAAAATATGTACACAATTCAGTTAATGTCATGTGAAACTTCCCTTTACTGGATAGATTGCCAAGTCCTCCTATTATTAGAACCTTCCCCCCTTATTTATAGGAACTTCTTATTGTGAAGGAAGCTATGGAAACTGCCAAATTACAAAGAGGAACAGCACTCCCTGTATATACAGCTCAGAGGTTTGGGGTTTTGATGGTATTACCACTGTGAGACTAAATCACCCACAAGCACCATTTCACTTTAAATAGATAGTTTGAAACATACTTTGGTAAAATGAGAATGAAAATATTTCCATAACTTACATTGCTACACACCTGTTCGTCTCCAAATTGAGGATTCCTCCTATTATTACAGAACAATCTTTTTGTAATTATGTTCTTTATTCCTTTATTGATTTGGGCACAGTTTTCTTTGTCTTGCCAAAAGTCACAAAACATACCTGGGCCACTGGGAAGGTGAGCAGACATTTAGTGTACTACAGAGGTCCTACCTTCTTTTAACTCGTTAGATTATTAATTTGTGCAAAAACTGAATACACTAAGTGCAGTTCACACTTTTCCTGAAACAAGAAAGCTCTCAGAAAATATGAGGAACCGGGTAGGGAGTAAGCTGGTCTTGGTGGCGCAGAGAATCACCATGTGCCCCCATGCTCTCAGGTAGCACACCTTGACAGTGGATTCCAACACCTCACAGGGGTCCACCAAGGATGGCAACAGTTTTGTGGAGAGGTCCTTGTGCTGCCAGGGGCTGTACCCCCAAACAACAGGACCAGGGGCAGGCTTTGAAACCTTTACTCTTACCAATCAAATGTTTATAATTGGGATTGGGGGGACGAATGGGACATTTGTCTTTGCTATTTCATCCTGTTTATGAGAAAATATGGCCTAATTGGTTTTCATTTCATTCAGACTTGTAGTCGAGTCACCATAGTTTGAGTCCGAGTCCGAGTCTGAGTCATCATGGTTCGAGTCCGAGTCTGAGTCCGAGTCACCATGGTAATTGATTTTTGAATCTCAAATCTAAAGTTGAATTTAACAGCCTAGATTACAAAGATTAAAGCTTAGTTGGTGTGTTTTTCCATTTCTCTTTATTGATTATTCATGTTTCTTAACATTATCAACATGACATTAAATAAACTCTGTAAGAGACCATTTCCACTGTCAATTTTGCTAATTATATACTTAACACTAGTTAATAAAAGTTATCAAAAGTACATTTTGTATACAAACATAAAATTGTTGCATGTTGTATATTATTATACAATTATATAATAGTATACACCAATCAGCCATAACATTATGACCACCTGCCTAATATTGTGTAGCTCCCCCCCAAAACAGCCCTGACCCGTCGAGGCATGGACTTCACTAGACCTCTGAAGGTGTGCTGCGGTATCTGGCACCAAGATGTTAGCAGCAGATTCTTTAAGTCCTGTAAGTTGCGAGGTGGGGCCTCCATGGATCGGACTTGTTTGTCCAGCACATCCCACAGATGCTCGATTGGATTGAGATTTGGGGAATTTGGAGGCAACACCTTGAACTCGTTGTTGTGTTCCTCAAACCATTCCTGCCATTTTACTGCTGAAAGAGGCCAATGCCATCAGGGAATACCGTTTCCATGAAAGGGTGCACATGGTCTGGAACAATGCTTAGGTAGGTGGTACGTGTCAAAGTAACATCCATATGAATGGCAGCACCCAAGGTTTCCCAGCAGAACATTGCCCAAAGCATCACACTGCCTCCACCGGCTTGCCTCTTCCCATAGTGCATCCCGGTGCCATGTGTTCTCCAGGTAAGCGATGCACATGCACCTGGCCATCCACGTGTTGAAAAAGAAAACTTGATTCATCAGACCAGGCCACCTTCTTCCATTGCTCTGTGGTCCAGTTCTGATGCTCACGTGCCCATTGTAGGTGCTTTCAGCAGTGGACAGGGGTCAGCATGGGCACCCTGACTGGTCTGAGGCTAAGCAGCCCCATACGCAACAAATTGCGATGCACTGTTAGTGCTTTTCCACCGACAAGGAGCCGGTGCCAGTTCGGAGCCGGTGCCTTATCTGGAACCGTTCTGCGCTTTTCCACTGCAAAAAAACTGGTTCCTGGCCGGCTGGGAGACGCTTTTTCTGGCACCAAAAACTTGCTGGTCTGGAACCAAAGAACCAGTGACATCAGGGGCCGGGGGGTGGGTAAAGTCGTCTCCACTAAAAGTTATGTGCTGGAGTGCAGCCACCATGTTTAAAATGACAGCAGAGACGCGAGCAGTGAGGAGAGTTTTGATTAAAAATGTGCAAAATCAGCTGCAAACAGTGGTCTGTCGAGGAGAGAGACACTTCAGTAACAATATGGTCTCACCAGGTCGCAAATGGCAGCAATGAGAGATGACTGAGTGCACCTTCCGTGAAAGGAAAGACGTGTTACAGCAATATTATGATTATGGAGAGTTAATGCGATGATATAGATTGGACAGAAATGTTGTTTGTTAATGAACTGATCATTAACTGGTCCTTACGTACAGTTTCTTCCGCCACTGGCAGAAATGCGGTGTTACGCCGAATCCAGTGCCCCCTATGAGTCATGTGTCCCTATTTGGTTTGTGCATGAATAATGTGTTAATTTATTAATACATTCATTTTCTTAGCACAGGGCAAATTACACAAAACATACATATTCTACAGTAAGAGAAGATCAAATACACAATAAGCACTGTTACAGTGATGCGCTTTGTGCTCACATGCCAGCAGTGCTGACAATGTATTATTACTATTGCGTATTTGTTAGCAGACGCTCTTATCCAGGGCGACTTTCAAAACATAAGAGTATTGTTGCGTGGCTGGATGCAACAATGATTTGGGACCATCATCACAGACTTCATCAATAAGCACAATTTCCCATCAAACCATTAACATCACCTGAGATCGTCCGACAGTTTATTGATCTGCCCACGACTGTGCCGCAAATACCCCCAAAACAACTGTATTCATAATCAATAGGCTGGCCTATAGTCATTGTTTTTGAAACAAGAATAAAAGTAAAAATACAACACTAAATGAATGAAATTGTATCCACTCATACAAAGTATATTCATAATGAATTGTGTGTGCGGTGATGAATGCATGTTAACTCTATCTTGTATTTTATTTAATTAATTTAAGTGTCTGAAATAGCGAATCGGTGTAAATCCCTTAATGCATCGATAAAAAATAAATATAATAGGCTGAGTTATCTTAGCATATTCGTATAGTTGTATTTTCGTTTCTGCTTGTCTACATGTGATCTCGTGTTTTTTTGTTTTGTTTTTATAATGTATCTGTGCTGTGTGTAGACGCTGAATGAGTTTAATTTTGATGGGTAAATAGGGTTTCAAAGACGCAGTCCGCCTCGGTGCTGATTATTACCGCCGTGTGTTTCTCCACTTCTATTCTGTGCTTGGGAACGCCCACATCCAGTGACGTCAGCGTTCGATTCCAAAACCGGTGGAAAAGCGGCGCAAAAAGTTCAGCTGGTTCCCAGGCCGAGCACCGGCTCCGGCTCCAGCACCAGTTCCTTGTCGGTGGAAAAGCGCTTTGTGTGTTCTGACACCTTTCTATCAGAACCAGCATTAACTTTTTCAGCAATTTGAGCTACAGTAGCTCGTCTGTTGGATCGGACCACACGGGCCAGCCTTCACTCCCCACGTGCATCAATGAGCTTTGGCCGCCCATGACCCTGTCACTGGTTCACCGCTTTTCCTTCCTTGGACCACTTTTGATAGGTACTGACCACTGCAGACCAGGAACACCCCACAAGAGCTGCAGTTTTGGAGATGCTCTGACCCAGTCGTCTAGCCATCACAATTTGGCCCTTGTCAAAGTCGCTCAGATCCTTACGCTTGCCCATTTTTCCTGCTTCTAACACATCAACTTTGAGGACAAAATGTTCACTTGCTGCCTAATATATCCCACCCACTGACAGGTGCCATGATAATGAGATTATCAGTGTTATTCACTTCAGCTGTCAGTGGTCATAATGTTATGGCTGATCGGTGTATATATAATTTAGTAACATCCTGGGGAGTTTTGAGATTCAAACCCAGGCTCCTGCACCACAGTGCAATAGATTACATTATAACAAATGTGATCACTACAGGGGTACATATTTTATATTGTTTATTTTGTTTTGTGTTTATTATGCAACTCTTTGGGATATGTTTGTGTGATTGTGTGTGTGTGTGTGTGTGTGTGTGTGTGAACAGTGAATTCAAAATAGGCTATTATATAAATCCCCCAACGTTAATGTTAATGTTGTTATTATTGAATACAAATTAATACAAAGTAATTTCAAGATATGTGCCTAAATAACATTTATTTTTGTTGGAAGTGCCTTTCTTCAAGATAAAATTGAGGGACTATAACAATAAAATACCTTGGTAATTTATGGAAAATAAAATGTTTTAAAATGGATAAAATTAAAACATCAAATAAATCTCTTGCGTGCCCACTTCATAAGGCTAACACACAAACACATGCACATTCACTTTATTACTAAAATCACAATTTACTTTTACAAAATCCAAGTGAAACTGAAAACTTCAGTGTGTGTTGGTAGGCCTCCAGGCACTGCACAGGCCAGGGTGATTCATACAACATTTTTACAAGTCACATGATGTTTAAGAAATCATTCTATGATTTCAATTGATACCAGCTTTAGAAACAGAGCAGAGAAACAGATCGCATCACCCACGGGTAAGGAAGCATCCAACAGACAGCCACTGCAAGGACCGGGTAAGTCAATCCTACATGTAACCCGAATTAAATAACTTGGGTAAATGCTAAACACAATGAATTAATTAACAGATACATGTTTAATGGTCCTCATATTCAGAATTTAATGCATTTGATCTACACTTACAAAACATATAACTGTGAACATGTTATTTTAAAGCAGCTTGTTGCAATTGGCCCTAAAGGTAAAATATATTATTATTAATATTCTAATCAGGTAAATTATGTTAGTTAAAGAGTTTTATTTTCAATTGATGCAACGTATTTTGCACACATCTGTAAATATATATTTTCTTGTAAATGTATTTTTCTGTAAAAACATGTACTACAATTATTCCAGTACACTACTGAAAAATCTGGTAAAAGTTACTGAAGTATTAGTACTGGCCAGTTTGGGTGCTATTTTAATTATACACATTACTGACACCTTTTCTCCTTGGCAGCTCATTGTGTGTATATAAAAAATGAACAGGTTTGTTTTATTCTATAAAATACTGACAACATTTCTCCCAAATTCCAAATAAAAATATGAATGGAAAGGATTGGCTGCCATACATGTAGAGATGCTGATTTAAGAAAAGCTTGCAGTGGTCTCTTCATTTTATCCAGAGCTGTATAAATACAGGAAGTCAGAATTTTTCAAAAGCAGACTTTGTCAAGTCTTATTACTCCAGGAGCTTTTCTGGAAACTCCTGGAGTTTCCAGCCCAGGATATAATAAATTTATACATATATATGTATAGCTCTGGGAATAATTTGCCTTGACTTGTTGAAAAATTCCCAATTCCTTTTTTGTTTCTTTGTTTGTTTTGTGTGTGTGTGTGTATATATATATATATATGTATATGTATATATATATGTATATATATGTATATGTATATATATATATATATATATATATATATATATATATGTATTTGTATATATATATATGTATATGTATATGTATATGTATATATATATATGTATATATGTATATGTATATATGTATATATGTATATATGTATATGTATATATGTATATATATATATATATATATATGTATATATGTATATATATATGTATATATGTATATATATATATATATGTATATATATATATGATATACACACATAATGAGCTGCCAAGGAAGTGATACCCAGCTTTAAGCACAATAATAAGAATAATATCATCAGATAACAAAATGCTTAGAAATATCATTAAAAAATAATATAATTACCATTTTGCAATTAAAGTTAAGCATGAAGCTCAGCGTTTACTGTAAAATCTAGTGAATTTATTAATGCTGTAGTATTAAAATGCTTTGGAGTTTACAGATTAAAATACATACAGATCTGCTTGTGTTCCTGTTTACACAATGCCAGCACAGTTTGCAATTTTAACAAATTCCATAGATGTAGGGATCTTGAACTTTTTGTCAAATAGATTAATGTGATATTTAAACACAGATATAATGTGGAGTATTTGTCAGCGAGAGAGTCATAACACTGCCTATATGAAACAGAGTTAGATATCTCCACTTGTTTGAACATATTGTAGTGATCCTAAGGCCTCACTAAGGGGGCTGGGCCTTAGTGATGTGGTAAGGTTGCTGCACTGTGGTGTGGCAGACTGGGGTTCAAATTTCACTATGGCTGGTACCTCTCAGGTCATTACGGTATGTGCTACTCTGTTTGACCACTTTATATGTTTCTGGGTGATGTCATTCAAATTTAAAGGATCTTGAGTGGCACCCCAATAAAGTCTTGGCCTTCTCAGTCACCAGATCTGAATCCAATCAAGCATTAATGGAATATTCTTGAACAACACCCAGCATTTCCCACCTCTATCAGCCAGGCGTGACTTTGTGCCTTATCCTTAAATTTAAAAAGAAGGGACGTTTTTCCTATATATATATATATATACAACATATACAGATCATTAATTTCTTCATAAACAAATATGGCAAAACTACTTCAGAAAACATGTTAAAAGTTTGTGCGGTTCCCCCTCCCCAGACCGCAAGGGTGGCCCTTTTTTGCTTGAGCACCTGCCACCCCAAAAATCACTGTGCACAGACCTGGTCTAAGCAAATGCTTTTGTGATGCATTTCATTCTGTTTGGTTAATTTGATTTGGATTAATCTGATAAAGGATTGAAGCCACCATAAATCCTATTAAGGCATTGCATTTTAATCAAATTAACAGTTGTGAAATGCCATATTCACAAATATGTTTATGCATCAAATTTTTCTAAAACTTTTGCTTGTCTGGGTTGTCTTTGTTGGCTTTCAGGTATCTTGATGACACAAATATTCTCATGATATATGCATGATGATTAATTTTCTTGTATGAAACCATTTAAAGCTTCACTTTAATGAGTGTCTCTCATTTCCTGTTACTATGCATGTCAGCTTTACCAATAGAACTCAGGAACAGACTGCAAGTCTAAGCAAACAGTCAAAAGACATCCCCTGCAAAGACCTGGTAAGTCTCTGTCTCTACAATATAACTTAAATGAAATATTGAGAAATGAAAAATTCTGAACTTGAATAAATACTAAAAACAATAAATGAATGAATAAATACAAATAAAATGTTCTTAATTTGATAAAATATAAACATTTTCTAATATTTTCTAACATTTCTTCTTCTTCTTCTTCTTCTTCTTCTTCTTCTTCTTCTTCTTCTTCTTCTTCTTCTTCTTCTTCTTATTATTATTATGTTAATTGTCCCAAAGGAATGAGTAATATAGTTATTGCATTATGTTTTATCTTCAGGAAAATATTTGTATCTATATATCCATTCATGTGGGAAAGAAATCTTCTATATGATAGTATGTTCTTTAGAAAAACTTGCCTGTCTGCCTCTGGAGCGGTTAGTTATAATTGAATAAACAATTTCTAATTAATTATTCTAATTAAGTTAGTGTTAGAGAGTGTTCCTTACTCACCTATCTCTTAAAGGAGTACATGTCTCCCTATCACTATCTCTCTATATGTATTTATTCATTAAATCATGTGGTATCATTAGAGTACTAGTATTTTTAGCATATATATGTAAATTAATTGTATTCATGAATTGTATTTTTTTTTAGAAGAACAATCAATTAAATTATCTGAATCAGTGAATATCATTAACAGAATGGTACAGTATTTTACAGACAGTGATTTGCCTGGGAAAAACTATCAGTTTAAAGTATATGTATCATGTTCAATGTGTTGCTGTTTCAAAGCTATTTACAAAATACATATTCAAGTGTAGTGTACTGTGGAAGTACAGACCAGGCTTATTTTAAAGAAACACAATCAGACCAGGATGAGGGTAATTCCTGAGTATATTTGAAAATAATCAGATTTCCACTTCCAGTTTGAAAGTGAAATTGAAACTAAAAGTCCTGAAATCCCAGGAAACTCCAGAAAATGTCCAGTCTTGTGTAAATGCAATACAAAATAAAGTATGACAAAATAAATAAATAAATTATGTAAGAATTATAAATAAATGGTAATATATGTTTTAAATGTTATTATGCAATAGAAAAACGAACACATACTTCCATACATATATATTTAAAGGCAGGTTATCCCCTCAAAACCGTTCACCTCTGTAATTGTAAGTGTATTAGACCCCTTTCACATTTGAGATTGAGGCCGGCCCAGGGCCACCTTAACTCATATGCGAACGGGGTCATAGTTTTGAGGTGGCCCTGGGCAGGGTGACAACTAGTCCAGCTTTTTTTCTAATTTTTTTCATTTACAATGTAAATATCAACCCACCAGGCCCTGGGCCGTGTGAAAAGCATCAGTATGCAACTCAAACCATGCCCCCACAGACTCGAGTGTCTGTTTCAAAGAAGAGGCCACTTCTCGACAACGCAAAAGTACATTCACCAACAAATCTTACACAACTTCACAAGACAAACAGTATTGTCTTTATATTGTTTGAATTTCATTCAGTCATATCAATATAGCTTTAAATGTACTGATACATTCTGCTATCTCACATCTTTATATATATAGATAAGTACAGGTAATGAGTTATAATGAAAACAGTTCTAACTACTCAGTAAATGTAAATAAAGCTGGTAAACTTTCTATTGATATTTCTTCTAAGTATGATTGAAGTCTGAAATTTAACAGTATGCATTCATCAGGTTAAAATGCATTGTGAGATTGTGAACAGGACCAGGTAACTTTATTCACTTATCCGAATTGTACATTAAAACTATATACAATATATATATATATATATATATATATATATATATATATATATATATATATATATATAAACACAACTAAGCAGATTTCCATTCAAATCAATACATATTAAAAATATGACCAGATGTTTACTATGCAATCCGACATGCAATTATATTGAGCTGAGTAGTATAATTCAAAATGCCGGCTTTGAAGGCAACAACTGGGATGATGCAGAAATTAAAGCACTGTTTACAATGTGGATGGAAGATAAAGTTAAAAAAGAAACCAAATGGAAGTGTACATGAGGACATGACTATGCAAAAGTGATCATAGAAGGCTTCTTTTGATGGATTTCAATCACTCACCCGACCAAGTTAAAAGGAAAATTAAAATGCAAACATCAGACTTTAAAAAAAGTGGATGACAACATATGAAATGGATTGACGACACCAACACTTGATGTACTATAATATACACTGATCAGCCATAACATTGTGACTACTGACAGGTGAAGTAAATAACACTGATAATCTCATTATCATGGCACCTGTCAGTGGGTGGGATATATTAGGCAGCAAGTGAACATTTTGTCCTCAGAGTTGACGTGTTAGAAGCAGGAAAAATGGGCAAGCGCAAGGATCTGAGCGACTTTGACAAGGGTCAAATTGTGATGGCTAGACGACTGGGTCAGAACATCTCCAAAACTGCAGCTCTTGTGGGGTGTTCCCGGTCTGCAGTGCTCAGTACCTATCAAAAGTGGTCCAAGGAAGGAAAACCAGTGACAGGGTATAAAATAACATTGATGCACTGGTGTCCTTCATTGCTTGACCATTACCCCATGTAATGTAGCTGCATGGAATTTTAAGAAGAGTTTGCTTTGTAAAACATTTGATTTGTAATGGTCTATGATTGATTCTGATTCTTCCTTTCTTAATTACATATAAAAAGATTTCTAGGTGCTCCCATAATTTTTCCAGTGCATGTGTGTGTGTGTGTATAATGCCCAATGTGTGTGCATTATATATAATTAAGTTGTACCATAATTTATTTATTGCAGAAATGGCATTGTGGTTCAGTGGCAAGAATCCAGGGTTTGCCTCTCAAAGCACAACAAATCAGGAGAAGTAAGTTAGCATACATTTTGTCACAATCCTATTAATAAATTACAGGTGGAGATGAAGAACACAATGTCCCATCTCAGCTCTCTTCAATCACAAGAAATATTATGGATTTATAATTGTCAAAAGTGTGGAGGTGGTACATTTTTTTTGAATTTCACAAATGTTTGTCATTAACAACTTACCTAAATTATGAAGTTCTGAAACACAGGTAGTGGTACAGTGTGATTGCTATTTCCTTATACCAAACATTGCCTTAGACTTAGCTAAATAGGTGAATGTTATATTTCCCTTTTCTACCTTTGTGTATAATTTAGCCATGGTGGCAGAAATGTATTATTCACCAGTGTGTCTAGTTTTCATTTCTTCTCCATTGGGTATTTGTAAGACAGTAGATTACTGGAAAATATAAAATAATCTGCTTCAAATTTGATGATGAATAAAAGTTTTGAATTCTAATTACTTTTCATCTAGTTTTAGTGATGGAAACACAGAACAACACAGAGTCCTACATAACTACTTTGATGTGAAAGTTCGACCCTTCATTGACCTCATCGACTCCCTGAGATACCATGGCATTGAGAAAGATCTGAATCTGCCCGCTATCGCTGTGATTGGGGATCAGAGCTCAGGAAAGAGCTCAGTGCTGGAGGCTCTGTCTGGAGTGCCGCTGCCCAGAGGGAGTGGTGAGGCTTAAACCATATTCCCTCAGGATGTACCAGGGCTGAGACATCTCTGAAGTGGCTCACATTATGTTTAAGTAATGTTCACCCAACCTATCTTTCTACACTGCAAAAAAAAAAATACCCATCAAGAAACAATGTTAAAACAAGGAAAACGGGTACATATATTTAGAAAATTCCAGCAATATTTCAGAAGAAATATCTGCTAATGGAATAAGATGACAAGGCAAGGTGGCACAGTGCTAAGCCCTGCTGCCTGTCAACTCCTGGGACCTGGGTTCAATTCCTGTGTGGTGTTTACATGTTCTCCTTGTGTCTCTGTGGGTCCTCTCTGGAGGCTCCAGTTTTGGTTCCCTGATAAATAAGTCTGTGGCTCACTGTGACCCTTTACTACTACATTAAGTGGTTATTGATTATACATGGAATAAGATGACTATTTTATGAAAAAAAGACTGCAACATAACATGCTACTTTTCACTTAAAATTGGGAACATTATCCATTTTTAAGAATATTATTGCATCTTCGTTTCAAAACAAGATTCGTGCTAGCAGGGTTTGTGTTACTGCTAGATTAAAAAAAAAAAAAACATTTACCTGATTCACTTTCTCATTACTTTAAAATAGATCATTAATCGAAGACATTCTCCAAATCTGCTATTCTGGTATCAGGTAATATGTGAGGTTGCCAGTTAGGTTTTACTTTCAAATTAAGACCAATACACTTGATAAGACTTCTGTGTACAGTATTTAATATCAATATATAGTTTGTGGTCAGGCTTCTGCTCGGATTCAGACCACTACCGCCTCTCTAAGCATGATCCACATGACTTCAAATGAGCGAGAAATGTTCTGCTGCAAAAGACCAGTCCCTTGATGTGTAGGTATGAACACTCTACCAAGTCTAAGGGAGTGTTGTCACCATAACAGGATCATGTGCACCGTGAGACTTGTTATATGTATGTGGATGGATGGTTGAGATGCGTTTTATTGAAGCAAAGAAGAGAAATCAGTCACCCTTTACATGGATGCAAAACTCAACTGAATATGAAGCATAACATGTTATGAGCAGACAAATCTGATGATTTTCTGTCTGTTTTTTCAGGCATTGTAACCAGGTGTCCTCTGGAGCTGAAGCTGAGAAGGGCAAAGATAGCTGGTGATTGGAGTGCAAAGATCAGCTACGATGGCAACTCTGAAGAGATCAGTGATCCCTTAGAGGTAGAGGAGTATATTTGTAAAGGTAGGTGGGCTCTCTTCATAAATAGCCCAATTCAACATACTTTTAATTGTTTCAAGATCAAAATTTTGAATACATGAATAAAAGGAATACTTTGTCAATCATATCCTGCCTTTTATCTTCCTTGTTGTGTATCACAATAAGTCAAGTGTTATGAATTATACTGTTTTGAGTTTCTTTTCACATTTATTTCACATTTATTTCACATTTTAACAAACTGTTCTGAAAAATAACTGCTTTGAACAGTCTTATCATAGCTGTCTGATGGCATTTCAACAGGTGAATCTTCAAGACAGCTTTTGGGAAGCCGATTTGTGTTGTTGAATAAGCTGCTGGGTAGTTACAACAGTATAATTACAGACAAGCATACAATAGCACAGGCGAAACGTAAGAAGATGCACATTACTGACGTGGTTTACTCCCCGGATATTTTGTATTGCTTCATGATGTCACAGACCATGTCAAAGAGCAATTAAATAAATACAGTTTCCAGGTTAATGTTATGATTTTTCTTCTGCTTTTTTGTAGCCCAAAATGATCTGGCTGGGGATGGTGTTGGCATTTGTGCTGAGTTAATCAGACTGGAAATAACATCCAGCGAAGTCTCTGACTTAACCCTCATTGATCTGCCTGGGATCGCAAGAGTACCTGTGAAAGGTCAGCCAGAAGACATTGGCCAGCAGGTGAGTATCACCTGTGTAAGAGAAAATAGTCCACTCAGAAAGTGACGATCTTTCTCATTTTACCCCACATTGTTAAATGTATGTAAAAATGACTATCTACATAATAGCACTGTGTAATGTTTCTTAAGTTAGTATTTCATTAAATTGTTGTTTTAACATTAATAATGACAATATTTCCTTATGTGTTATTTGATTGCTTTTTATAAACTTTTGAAGCCCACATTTTAACACAGGTCTACTTCCACGCTTACATTGACAGCACAGCTCACACAACCCTCAGTCCCTTAACTACACCAAAGAAACTTTAAAAAACCTAATCCAGTTTGAACATTTCCCACAATGGCCACCAAGCTCTCAATGATAGATCTGGTATAAAAGTTTTCAAACTTACATTGGCAAATATATTTGAATCATTCTAAAATACTACAATACCTTTCAGCAAGCCCAGTCACATCAGGGGATGCCATGAGTAGAGGACCCAGGTGTGGGGCTAATGCTGGTCTGGGAAGGGGTGTTAAGAAACCGGTCAAAGGGATGGGAGAGGGATATGATGCAGGCTATCAAGGTTAAAAAGGGCAATCCAAGATAAGTTGTCCAATAGGCAGGCAAAAGATCAGTCGATCAGCAAACAGAGTGCTAGGGAAAATCCAGGAGTCGTTAACAAAGGGAGAAGCAAGGTCAGGTACACAGTGAGTCACTAAACACTGAAGAAGGTCTTGGAATTGTTTCACTAAAGAATACAAGACTTCACAATGAATGAGGGAACAGAGGGATATATATATATATATGAGAGAGAGAGAGAGAGAGAGAGAGAGAGAGAGAAAGAGAGAGAGAGAGAGAGAGAGAAAGACAGGACTCAGGGAGCAGATAGCAGAGGAGTGGAGTGCTGGAGCAATGGTTGGGAAGAGGGTCAATTAAGTGAAATGCACATTGAGTATGGAATGTAATTCTAGAGACAGAACTAGCATTCAGGCGATGATGACCTCAGGTGGTGAGGTGAGAACATGATACCCAGTAATGATTTCAGTACAATCAGGGTTATAGCATTTTACTATAAAGAACACAATAATGCACAGGTGAATTTATAGTATTTTAACAGTGTAAATTGGTGATTGCTAGATAAAATGAGCTAAGTTCTTTTTGTGGTTGTTTTCAGATTAAAAGCCTGATCTTGAAATTCATTTCAAAGAATGAAACCATTAATTTGGTTGTTGTGCCCTGCAATGTGGACATCGCAACCACAGAAGCCTTGAAGATGGCTCAGGAGGTAGATCCTAATGGAGAAAGAACACTGGGTATGAGAATTCATTATTATATTATTATATGGAGAACCAACTTTGCATAAGTTTTTTGCAAAATTTCTGATTGTTGCTTTAAGTTTGCAGTTTGGCTATAGTAATGTTATGGAAACATAAGGGACTTTAGATCTAAATACAAATTACATTACAAGTACAGGATGTTTTATACAAATTAACATTAGCATTTTACATTTTCACAAATATTTTATTATATACTATTATTTAATGAAAACACATCTATACTAAATAGTCATGGTTGTTATATAATACATTTATACTGATTTACATATTATGTATTTATATTTGATATTGCTTAAAATACTATAGTATTTTAGACTCTTGTTGCCCATCTTTATATTATTGTTAGGGAATGGTTCCAGAAATGTTGTGGCTTTGTTGCAACATTCTATTTTCAATCTCAGAACATTGAACATAATATTATACTGACATCTAGGAGCGTACAAACTGACATTGTACAATTTCAATGTCATGTTGAGACTATGTTAACGTGTTATCTGCGAAGGTTAGTAACGTACTGCGGGGCACGGGAACAGGGGACCTAGTTGCGGTGCGTGGTAGAGGTGGTCAGACAGGCGTGGGTCAGATACCGGCAGGACAGGGCAATCAGGGCAAGGCAGAGACGTGGTCGTGGTCACAAGCAAGGGTCGGCCGATCAGGCAAACAGAGTCAAGAGGAAAGTCCAAAGGAGTCGAGGCGAGGCGAGTACCACTTAGCAATGTAGTACAATACTAATAAAACTTCACAATAGCTGGGAGTTAGCGAGGGGTTTATAAGTGCAACAGAAAACCAGGTTGGGAGGTGCAGGGCGATTGGGAGCAGAGGGTGATTGCAGAAGTGCACATGGGTTTCAGGAATGTGATTGAATGAAGGGAGCTGGGAAAAGTGACTGGGAAAGAAGGGTGATGGCGACATCTAGTGGAGAGCTGGGGATGTGTGACAAGCACATGCAATTAATGTTTACAAATCAAAATATGAATACAGAATTAGCAAAGAAAAAATGGAACATTGATAAGCCTAAATTGTTCTAGCCGACAACACAGTGTAGTGTGGCTGTAACGATCACCCTGTACAGGAAATATATAGTCATAATTGCATTTGTTTACAGAAATGATCAACTAAAACATGAATGAACAATAATAATGCAAGGAAACAATTCAAGGATAATTTTAACTAGAATGCTAAAGTTCCTGGATAAACTTTGTCATACACACACACACACACTCACACACACACACACAGTATATAGTATGTATTGTTGTTTGAATATCCTCTGCTGGATTGTGAAGAAAGGGCTCTCATATTATATTTGGCACTATTTAGGAGGATTTTATTTTAAACTATTGTTATATCGTTATTTGCTTTATCTCATTCAGATATATGTGTTGTCTACAGGCAGGCCATTTCTTGTATCCAATCATATGTAATAATAATAATAATATGAATTGGTTCTAAAGCTCTGTATATACGAATTTAATGTAGAATTATTATTATTAGTAACCTAAGTGGAAACTTAGTATATAAAGCAGTATTAAACTAATGTCATTTAGTATATATATTATTAGAAGTATAAGTGAAATAAGTATTTCTAATATAATACAGTATGAAACAAATGTCATGTTTTAAAGTATTATTAGTAGAAGCGGTATAAGTATTAGTATGAAACAATATCTTATGGTGATCATATGGTAAAAACCTCTTAAAAGCAACGTAAAATCATGGAAAACATGCTATATTATAGGGAATAAACTGAGATATGTAGGCTTTTTTCTAACCAAGTCTCGTATCGCAGAGTTGTGACAAGACTGAATAATATGGAATCATAACAATACAAATAATCCATATTAAAGCCACGTATACACATATTTAATGTAGTATAATTTATCATCATCGTTATTATCATCATCGTTGTTGTTATTATTATTATTATTATTATTATTATTATTATTATTATTATTATTATTATTATTATTATTCTTGGCAGACACCCTTATCCAGGGCGACTTACAACATAAGCACAATACAATGTGCAAGAATACAGTTAAGTACAGGGCATCAAACATTACAAATTCAAATGTACATTTTACATTTTACAAATTCCAATGTACACAGGTAAGTACAGTAAGTGAGGTCATACATCCTGGAAAGTAAAAGCTAAGTGCTGTCAAGATGTTCAAGACATTGACCCTCACCTACCGCTGTCTCGACCACACTGCACCAAGTTACCTTCAGACCCTCGTCTCTCCATACATCCCGTCCAGACCACTGCGCTCCTCCAGTGCCAGAAGGCTAACTCTTCCTCCTCTGCACTCTCCTTCCTCCAGAGCCGCTCCTCCTCATCCCTGGCCCCTAAGTGGTGGAACGACCTGCCCACCGAAGTCAAAACCGCAGAGTCCTTGACCTCATTCCGGCGCTTAGTCAAGACGCATCTTTTCAGACTAATTATAATATTAGTCCTTTTAACCCCCGTCAGATAGCACTTCACAGATTGTTATTATGCTACTTGCGTTTTTAATTTATTTCCTTCTTGCTCCCTTTCCCGTAGCCCTTGACTGTGACCCTCCATCTTGACAGCACTTAGCTTTCAACGTCCAGGATGTAGGACCTCACTTACTGTACTTGGCTGTGTAAATTGTAAATTGGAAGTTGTAAAATGTATTGTAGTTTGAATTGCTGTTTTATGTAAATTGAATTTGTAATGATTGATGCCTTTATTGAACTGTGTTTTTGCACTTATGTTGTAAGTCACCCTGGATAAGGGCGTCTGCCAAGAAATACAAATAATAATAATAAAAAATAATAATAGGTCACAGTCAAGGGCTATGGGAAAGGGAGCAAGTGCAAATTAGTAGAAGTGGTATAAGTATTATAATTATACACTATTTAATACAGAAATCAAATAATATACGCTGTGAGGACCACAGTGGGAAATCCCAGTGCAACGCACAAGGCGCCGAGTATAGTACAGCCAGCGAGGCGGGATCGAAGTCTGGGAACCGTGACCGCTGATTGGCTACTGATTGGGACGTAATTTGCATAAACAACGCTGATTGGCTACTGGCCTTCCAGTTGGCCTGTCTGCACAAGAATCCGTTCCCATTGAAGTCAGTGGTTTTTTTGGGGATTTTAATCGATTATAACTCAATAAATATTAATCATAGCCATACAAAAAGCACAAGCAACCTGAACTGTATCAGGGCGAATAAGTGTGTGAAGTTTGGTATGTGTAGGTTAAGAACTGTAGGACAAACGACAGAAGAATAATAATAAAAAGAATAAAGATTTTGTAAGAGAACAATACCCTGCATGTTTTCACATGTAGACTGATAAGTGTTATTAAACAAACAAAGAGATAGTATACAGCTCTGGAAAAAATTAAGATACCACTGCAAAATGATCAGTTTCTCTGGTTTAATTATTTATAGATATGTGTTTGGGTAAAATGAACATTTTCGTTTTATTCAATAAACTACTGACATCATTTCTTCCAAATTCCAAATACAATATGAATGGAATGGAATGGCTGCCATACATGTAGTGATTCTGATTTAAGAAAGAATATCAGTGGTCTCTTAATTTATTCCAGAGCTGTAGTCAACCCAACCCATCCTCAACTGAAACCCCCACAACAGAGGAGAGGACAGTGGTGAAGAATTTATATTATGCAAATTCTCCCCAATTTATGTTTTTCTTTATCCAGCTCTTTCCAACCCTGAGTGTTGACTTTAGGAGCATTTAGAAAATACATGAGGGCAACTTTTATAGTGAGACCCATCTTCCATTGATCTAAATTTCTCTAGCATGTGTATATACAGTACATATATTTTTCTCCACAGCAATTTTGACCAAACCGGACCTGCTTGACAAAGGGACAGAACAGAATATTGTGGAAATTGTCCAAAACAAAGTTATCCACCTCAGTAAAGGCTACATGATTGTAAAATGCCGGGGTCAACAGCAAATCATTGACAAAGTTACACTGGCTAAAGCCACCAAGGATGAGATAGAATTCTTCAAGAACCATCAACATTTCCGGTAGGCACCCAGAGTATTTGTTTCCTCATTTGTTACTCATTCAGTAGCCAAGGCTTCACAGTTTACAGCATTCATAAGCCTCCATTGGGAATTCTCTACCCCGGTTCATAAACTAGTCACACCCATTGTGATGGTGCTTACAGTTTTTTACAAGAGCACCCCTGGAGAGATTAATCATGCTGCGAGAGCAGTTCTCACAACACCAAGTCATCTTTAAAGCATCCATCGACACACAGGCAGCATTTATAGCATGTATAACCCTGACTCAGCAAACTCCAAAATATAACCCTGTCCAACTCAACCTTCCAGAGTGACCACCCCACCCACCTGAGTATCAATTGGCAACTGCCTATTATTATATGTCCACTTTCTGTGAATCAGCACACCACTCAAGAGTACTTGGGTTTTATTTGTCCCAAACTGTGGAATATTACCAGGGTGGATTTTACCCAGTTTCAGATGTTTTTTTCCTTAAAATAAAGAGGATTAAAATTGTGTGGCCATGGTCACAAGGGTCAACCTCCGGACGATACCTAAATAATTGTCAGGCCACACTGTGACTGTTCCTCTATTCTCCACCAGAGGTTGCTGACATGCCAGGTTCTATCTCCAATCCTTCTAAATCTTGTCATTCCCCTCATTATTGAATTATTACTCAGTAGTTTTCTATCAATTATCTCACACGTCTCCAGTTACCTTTTTTCCTCAAAAGTCAGCCCCTGTTGATCTTTAGATTGGACTCCTCCACAACGAACAAATAGAGTTTTTCATCATCGACTCCCCAGGGGAGGTCGGCATTCTGGGACTTCCTTGGTTTGCTTTTCATGACTCATCTATCTCCTGGAAAGAAGGGGGAATTCTGTCTTGGATTCCTCACTGTTTCTCTCAGTGCCTTTCTTTGCCATGTAAAACTACGCACATCGAAAGTCCTCAACTTTCCATGCCTCCTGAAATCCCTCCAGAGTATTGGGACCTGGTGCCTGTATTGAACAACAACCTAGCCTCCAAACTACCTCCTCACCAACCCTGGGATTGTGCAATTGATCTCCTTACTGGCACATCTACTCCCTGGGGCCGTATTTATCCTCTCTCTCTATCAGAGACACAGGCTATGGAGGATTACATCACTGAAACATTGGCATTAGGCATTATCAGACCATCCACGTGTCCGGCTGCTGCCAGTTTTTTCTTTTTTTGAAAAGAAAGATGGAGGATTGAAACCCTGTATCAACTATCATGCTCTTAACGAAATCACAGTGAAATATCAGTACCCACTGCCCCTGCAGCACTGGAACAAGTCAGAGGAGCCAGATTCTTTACAAAACTTGATTTGCGCAGTGCATATAATCTCATCTGTATCAAAGAAGGGGGCGAGTGGAAGACAGCCTTTTTTACGAGCAACGGACATTACGAATATTTAGTTATGCCCTTTGCACTGGTGAACAGCCTGTATTCCAGGCATTTCTGAATGAAGTACTGCATCACTTTCTGAATCGGTGTGTCCTGGTCTACATCAATGATATTCTAATTTTCTGCTCCACCTTCTCTGAACATGTAGAACATGTCCGTCAGGTCCTTCATTGTCTTTTGCAGAATGGGCTTTTTGTCAAAGTTGAAAAGTGTGAATTCCATCAGCAGCGCATCGGATTCTTAGGCTATATTATAGATGACAACGGGGTCCATATGGATCAAGCAAAGGTTAGGGCTGTTGCAGACTGGCTGCAACCCTGGACTGTAAAAGAGCTCCAGAGGTTTCTTGGTTTTGCCAACTTTTATTGTAGGTTCATACGCAGTACAGTTGCAGTTCACTTCACTTCTCTGCTTGAGGGAGCTGCTCGCACCCTCTCCTGGACAGACACTGCTACCACCGCTTTTATGCAGCTCAAGACCCTTTTTACCACAGCCCCAAATTCTACAACATCCAGATCCGTCCCTTCCATTTGTGGTGGAGGTGGATGCCTCCAAATCTGGGGTATGCGCTGTTTTCTCTCAAAGACATGGTCAACCTGTTAAACTCATTGTGCCTGTGCCTTCCAAACTCTCCACCACGGAAAGCATTATGATACTGGAAACCGAGAACTCTTGGCTATTAAAATGGCTTTTGAAGAATGGAAATACTGGCTAGTGGGAGCAAAACACCCATATCTAGTCCTCACAGACCATTGCAAACTTGAATACATAAGATCAGCCAAAAGACTTAAGGCTCATTGGTCTCTCTTCTTCACCCATTTTAAATTCACCATCACTTACTGTCCTGGATCTAAAAATACAAAAGCCGACGCATTATCTCGGCTTTACAATTCACGAACCAGTCCATCTCCATTGGAATCCATTATATCCCCCACTTGCATTGTGGCTGTTTAAGCTATTATGACAATAATACATACATTCCTGTTTTCTATAGAATACAAGAGTCAACCAAGCTGTTATTTTACGGCTCAGTAATGCATTTGTTTACCTACATTTCTGTTAAATCTTAACTTTATATACACTCACCTAAAGGATTATTAGGAACACCTGTTCAATTTCTCATTAATGCAATTATCTAACCAACCAATCACATGGCAGTTGCTTCAATGCATTTAGGGGTGTGGTCCTGGTCAAGACAATCTCCTGAACTCCAAACTGAATGTCTGAATGGGAAAGAAAGGTGATTTAAGCAATTTTGAGCGTGGCATGGTTGTTGGTGCCAGACGGGCCGGTCTGAGTATTTCACAATCTGCTCAGTTACTGGGATTTTCACGCACAACCATTTCTAGGGTTTACAAAGAGTGGTGTGAAAAGGGAAAAACATCCAGTATGCAGCAGTCCTGTGGGCGAAAATGCCTTGTTGATGCTAGAGGTCAGAGGAGAATGGGCCGACTGATTCAAGCTGATAGAAGAGCAACTTTGACTGAAATAACCACTCGTTACAACCGAGCTATGCAGCAAAGCATTTGTGAAGCCACAACACGTACAACCTTGAGGCGGATGGGCTACAACAGCAGAAGACCCCACTGGGTACCACTCATCTCCACTACAAATATGAAAAAGAGGCTACAATTTGCACAAGCTCACCAAAATTGGTCAGTTGAAGACTGGAAAAATGTTGCCTGGTCTGATGAGTCTCGATTTCTGTTGAGACATTCAGATGGTAGAGTCAGAATTTGGCGTAAACAGAATGAGAACATGGATCCATCATGCCTTGTTACCACTGTGCAGGCTGCTGGTGGTGGTGTAATGGTGTGGTGGATGTTTTCTTGGCACACTTTAGGCCCCTTAGTGCCAATTGAGCATCGTTTAAATGCCACGGCCTACCTGAGCATTGTTTCTGACCATGTCCATCCCTTTATGACCACCATGTACCCATCCTCTGATGGCTACTTCCAGCAGGATAATGCACCATGTCACAAAGGTCAAATCATTTCAAATTGGTTTCTTGAACATGACAATGAGTTCACTGTACTAAACTGGCCCCCACAGTCACCAGATCTCAACCCAATAGAGCATCTTTGGGATGTGGTGGAACGGGAGCTTCATGCCCTGGATGTGCATCCCACAAATCTCCATCAACTGCAAGATGCTATCCTATCAATATGGGCCAACATTTCGAAAGAATGCTTTCAGCACCTTGTTGAATCAATGCCACGTAGAATTAAGGCAGTTCTGAAGGCGAAAGGGGGTCAAACACAGTATTAGTATGGTGTTCCTAATAATCCTTTAGGTGAGTGTAAATTGATAGTTCTGCAACCAAGTACTTAATCATATATTACATGCAGCACTTCAGGTAAATACTTTTGCTTTTTGTTTGTATGATGAAAATTAATTCTTAAATGTAGTTAAAGTCTTTTGTAAAGGAGCTCAGTTACTGAGGTTGCTGTGGAGTTTAGAGGGGGAGAGTTTAACAGGCTCTTAGTGTATAAGCTTATTGGCCAGTTAGATTTGATGCTGAAGTATTTTTTAACTTTTTTCAGCCATACAGATTTGTTCCCCATAAGTCAGAATTACTGTATTGAAAACCATGTTTCTTTTCAGATCTCTTTTGCGTGAAGGAAAAGCAACTGTTCAATGTCTGGCCAAAAAATTAACCTTGGAGTTGGTGGATAACATCAAAGTATGTAAAAGTTCAGGTGATTCTTCCCATCACATTGGGTTCATGAGTCACATCATATCTTAATTAAAATAAATGAATAGAATTCATAGTTGCTTCTGGCCTGTGTTAAAAATATAAGAATATCTAATTTTCTTGTATTATGTGTTGTTGTAGGAAGTTTAGTAAAGTAATAAAGGCTTGAGTCAAGATGAGGAGAGTACATTTTTAAATGTTTTATAATATTATTTAAACCATTTTGATTAATAGAATGTTATTTTAACACCTGCAACCTGGATATATGCTTAAATAGATCAATTCAGTATTGAGAGACATTGAGGGCACCCATATGCATTAAAAAAAATACAATTTCCTGGTAATGCAATTATTCCTTCAAATGGATGTTAGTTGGAATAGGACATTTCTTTAATATACAATTTCCAAATCTTAAATTGTAAATGTCCCAAAACTCCGTCTATAATTTTCCAGCATTATAGGATTTGTTTTTCTTTTTGTTTTTAAGTAAATTACAGTGTATTTCAACATGATCAAAGTGACAAATCCTTATCTGTGGCATTTTGTGTTAAGTAAAACAAATTAGACTATCCTTGATCATTGAGGTTGTGTTCAAGCAAATAACATCTCTTTTTGAACCTTAATTTCGTATGCTACTTCTTCTTCTTAAGAAAACCGTGCCTTCCATTGCGAAACAAGTTAAGGAACAACTCAATGAAACAACAGGGGAGCTGCAGAGATATGAAGCAGGGCCTCCAACAGATGAAAACGAAAAGTTAATGTATGTTGTTGAAGTGAGTATCAGCTCCTTATACAATTTTCCAGGATAATCCTCTGTAACTCTTGAATGTCATATTGGATGTTTGTCTTTACAAATTTTATAAATAATCACTAATTCACATGAAGTAATACAATTTATTGCAGACTAAAGCACAATCCTTTCAAATTGAATCCTGCATTCAACATGACAATTAAAAGATGTTTAATGTGCTTCAGAGTAGAGAAAAACTGAGTATTTATACTGGGAAAAGTAAGATGTTAGTTACATTGTCATATTTCAGATTCCAGTGCTATTGTATTATACAACATTATTATTATTATTATTATTACACCCTTACCCAGGGTAACTAACATCCATGTCATGAAATATCAATGTAGAATCTTTGTAACTCCAAATTTGTATTTCATGTGAATCACATCAAACCAGCAAGAACACTTTATTCCATTAAAAGATTATAAATGCATGCTGGACTGGAGAGACCTATATCACATATCCTCTCACATCCCCTCTCACATCTCCTCTCTTATATTCCCCTGCTTGCCTGAACTGAACTCAGCTTCTGACATTCCTCAATCACCCAATAAACATTCCAAGTCACCATGTGCACTTCTATTACTCTCTTGTCACATTGGTTTTCACTCCTCACCTGTTACCTGCTTCCCTCTGTTTCCGTATATGTCCCTCAGTTTCCCTAACTTATTGTGAAGTTTTGTCTTATTCTTGATAGTCATTGCTGTGCCTTGACCGCTGTATTCTGTTTCTTTGACTACTCTTCTGGATTTCCTGGTTTTGACTGTTTGCTCCCTTGATTGACCTCTGGAGTGTTTCCTCACTCTGACTTCTGGATTTGCCCCTTGATTTGTTTGCCTTGGTTCACTGCTGTGTTTGAGTCTGTGCTTGGGTCCTGCCCTGTCCTGCTAACCGTGACAAGACCTTTCTAATGGGGGACCAACTTCCCTCAGTCTGATGACAAATAATATGATCAACTAATAAATGGAATGACATTTATCAGTGTGCTCATGTATATTTTTGGGTTTACAGGAATTGTCTGATTTCACTCAAAAAGTTATTGATCTGTCTCAAGGGAATTGTGGCCAAAGGAATCTGTTTCCTCCCCTGCGATCAGAATTTGGGAAATGGGAAGGCATTCTGGAAGAACAATTGCCATGTTGTAAGTGAGTCAGGAAGAAAATGTCCCTATTATTTGACTTTTTGCCTTACCTTGTATTGTCCTATTTTGGATTGTAGTGTGTTAACATTGTCCTTGTAAAATCTTGTAAAAATCTTGTAAAACCTGCCATTACTCGCTAAACATGGTTTAGATTATTATATTTGTCTAATTAAACAAAATGCTGCTTTAAACCAATATTATAACACAAAGTGATTTTATTGACGGGGGGAAAAATGATTGTGACTGATATTGTGTAATTACTGAATACTTGATTTGCCAGTATACAAGAAGGCCATCGTGGCCCTCTTAATTAAAAGCAAACTGTAGGGCTATATGCTATATTAATCATTGTATTCCTATTAACTTTTTTTGTAATTACACTCTTGTAGTTACATTGACCTGAAGCAGGTGTAACTTTTAACAGTGCCAAAATAGACTGAAAATCGAATGAAAGCATCAAATCTTCATTTTATGGTTTTGTAGTTGTGAAAGAAGTGGAAGAAGTAATCCAAAATTATGAAGACACTTTTCGTGGTGCAGAGTTGCCAGGTTTTATTAACTACTCAGTATTCCAGACACTTGTCAGAAACCATGTGAAGAAACTGGAGGAACCAGCCAAAGCAACAATGATGTCCGTTAGAGGTAGGTGCACATCACTTTTGTATCAGATATATCATCATGTAGGGATATGAAGAAAATGCATATTCAATTTAATCAGATAATGGTTCTGTCCAACTTAACCAATTTAATTGAATTGTAAATGCAGTGGATTTTGGTATCTGTGATTCTGCAGCCATAAAGAATATATTTTTGTGAGGAGGTGAAAGGATTAGTAAAATGTAGTTTCAAAACCATATATATACTTTTAATTGTTTACATATTTGTATATAATTGCACTGCATTATTCTCTTTTTTTTCCATCAGACATTGTGTATAAAGAGTTTATTAATATTGCTGAAGAGTGCTTTGAGCGTTTTCCTTGTCTTCTGTTTGTGGCAAAGGTAATTAAAAAAAATATTACAGTATTCAATACACACTTTACAATTTATTTGTAGCAAAATATATAATATTTTATTTAAATGTAAAAATAGGTTATGGAGTGATTGTTTATCATGAGGATATGATTTATTTAATAGTGAAAATATTATTTGATCAGGAACTGAAATCTCTATCTTTGACCTTGGTTCTTATTCATCCTCAGGACAGAATCGATAACATAAAACAGAGGCAAGAGACCAAAGTAACAGAGAGGCTGGAAAACCAGTTTCATATGGAGTACCTAGTGTACACCCAAGATAGCATCTTCTGGAAAACCATGAAGGAGAATCGACCGGGTCTCCTCAATCACGTAAAGGAAGCGGCACAAGACCTTGTGATGGATGCTACTGATTTAAAAACTGGCAACTCGGATATGTTAAATAAACTTAGCTGTTACTTCCAGGTGAGTGAAACCTTATTTTATTATCTTACCACAGCTGGTTTTATGAAATGTATTTCTGTACAACTGACTCTGCTCATAGGTAATGCCTGTGTTGTTGTTTTTATATATCACATGGAACTGTGCTACACAACTCAGCAGCACTACCTTAAGTGTAAAAGAGGTGTATCAAATATGGTGTCTGAGTAATGCACATTGACACATTTCCATTATTTGGTATATAATGCTCCGCAGGTTGCATGATTCTGGGATATGTTAAGTTTTCCAGGAATGCAACCCTCGCTTATCTTGAGGGATTACTGTACCTTTGACTGAGTGGCTTTTTAATACTTCTGTTTAACTTTTATAATAATGAAACTGTGAATGGGGTTTCAATTCTTGTACAGATCCTGGAAAATCCTCCTTAATTCCAGATCTTAATATCATTGAAGCTGTATGGGAGTATTTGGACAGAGAAAAAGTTAAAGTTAAAAAAAAAAAGATTCCCAGCATCTTTAGATGATCTTTGGAAGATGCTGGAAGAAGCGTTGTGTTGGAGTCAAAGACCTAGACAGAAGCCCTTCGAAGTGAAAGGGTTTAGGACCGAAGCGCATGGCAAAACTTAAAGCAGAGACTAAAGGATTGGAAATGATAAAGGTACAGAGAGGACAATACAATAATCAAAATCAACAAGTGAAGCAGTATAAGTCCTGGAATCGGGCAACAAGACTAGGGTAGGCAAATCCAAGAATCTGTAAAACGAGTAAGCAAGCAAAGGCCAAGAACACAGCGAGCAAGAGAATAACAAGAAATGCTCAGACTGTTGCACAGAAAAGCAACCAAGACTTTACAATGAGGGCAGGTAACAAAGGGGTTTATATATTAATGAGAAGGGCTGGGATGAGTGGGGACAGGTGTGCTGAGTGATTGGAAAACGATGAGCAATTGAATCAGGGTGAAGGAGAATGGCAATTTGTGGCCTCTGGTGGGAAGCCAGGGAATCTTATGGCTGGGCATGACACGTGGAACACAATACCTTATTACAAAATTCAGTCTCCTTATAAGAATTTCAATGCTTTAGAAGGGAAAGGGTGGATATAATCACAATTAGTTAATAATATACATTTGGTTATTTGAAAAATTATTTTTCATAAAGGTATATTTGCATTTAACACATTTTTCTAACAGAGTAGAAAAATGCTTAAGGTGTGCATGCACAAACAAAGGTACATGATATAATTCAAATGGTGAATATGTTAAAATGGCAAAGGGCCAGATATATTGCAACCAGAGATGAGCAACGTTCAAGAAGACCACATGATGGGAAGATGAGATCAGAATATTTGCTGGCATAACCAGGAAAAGAGAAGCTGTTGATTATAAAAAGTGGAAACGTATTGGGGGGCCCTAAATCCAGCAGTGGGTTGACAGAGTTTGATGCTGTTGATGTATATATGTTTTCTTTCTTTGGACACCTGATTTTTAGTCTCAACAAAGTGTATTCATCAGTGTAGTTCAGACAAATAAGACTAAGCTGTTCCATGTTGCACCATATAGTGGGGAGATTTGGACATGAAAACATTGACAAAATTTGAAAATCAATAATGTTAAAATGTAAAGCACTGGAAGACATGTTAAAAATGTTAACCTCTGAACATTTTTTACAGATGGTCTGTTGGTCAGTGTGCATCTCTCTTTGAATGAAAAATGAATGGAAGAACAGAAGAATGTGTAATTCAGATCCCTTTCGTGTGGGGTTGAATTGTAATCTAACAAAGTATAATTACGTGTATTGAGTTCTTTGGTGTCATCTAGTGACTTTTTAAAAGTAGCAGCACAAAGTACAACTTTGGAAGTTCATTGTCACTCCTATTCTTAGATAGCCAATGTTTAGTAAATACGGCACCATATATATTTGATTGCAGTGAGAATGACTGCCAAAAAAGGGCTGTTAGTGTGTGTTTGTCAGGAAATCATTTTGAAGGTGTTGATGCTAAAAGAGGAGTCTTATGCAAAGAGTATGTACATTAAAAAAAATGCCTTGAGAATATGGGTTTCATTTAGTTCAGCTTGGCTCACAACAAATATGATTGCATACTCAGAAAACAAGGCCATATACAGAAGTACTGTAACATGGTTTGGGGCCAGGAGATATTGGGAGGCTGTATTTTCACATCTTTCACATCCTCACAGTCACGTCCATAACTATGGACACGGTGCGGAACTACAATTTTCATGTATGTGTTGATTCCCACCTATAATGTTCCCTTGCCCCAGAATAACATCACCCACAAAGCATTACACTATATAAAAACGAGAAACAGGTGCTTACAATGTCTTCTTGATTACTCTTATACATGTTTACTGAAGAAGTATACCATTGCAAAACCTCAGTAAATATAAGAAAGCAAAGTTAAAATAGTAAAACATGGAGGGGTATAGAAAACACAATAATAAAAAAAAACATGATGGTAAAGGAAATTACATGCACTGGTTAATTATGGAAAAAAAAAACTGCAAAATTATAGTACAATTTTACTGTGGTAAACTTTCATATAGTTACCCAAATGAGCAATAAATTAATTTAAAAATGTATCTGTTGAATCAATTTGATGCTGAAACACTCAATCTTTTCTCTTTCCCTCAGATCGGCTCCCAGCGTCTGTCTGACCAGGTGCCCATGTTGATTCGTTTCTTCATTCTTGATGAAGCAGCCAGAATGCTAAAAAAGGAGATGCTGTCACTCTTAAAGGAATGTGACATTAATCATCTCCTTAGAGAAGAGACAGAAACCAGCCTGAAGAGAGGAGAACTACAAAACCGCATGGAACGCCTGACCATGGCCCAGAATCAACTGAACAACTTTATCAAGTAGTCCGATATAAAGTGGTGAGCCAAGGATCTGAATAGTCCTGAAGCATGGTCTGCAAAGAGTACAATACTTTTTCATTGTTTTTCACTAAACTATGCTTTATCAGGAATCAAATTCAATGCTAAATGAGTAGATTACCTAATATGGTAGATAGGGGGTAGGGGGTGGGGTGGGGTGGGGTTGTGGGGAAATAAGAAGAAACATTTCCACACCAATTCCATGCATCCCCTACCATTTGAAAAACCACAAATACCAGGTTCCTAACACGTACCCTTAGTGTTTGTAGTTTCCCATTCCACCTCCTCCCCAGTATACACTTCTTTATCAGTTACTACTATTAAAGCTCATTCCTTGGGGGGAAGGGGGGCTGTTGTTTGACATTCTTGCCCTTTTAGAGTAAAGCCAAATCTTTCATATAATTGCTCATACTAATTAGGGTTGGAAACTACTAAAAGTGAAGATATGAATAGAATAAAAAGTAGAAGGCCTTACATTTGTAATACTCTGAAAGACATACAACACTTGATACTAATTAATTTTAAAAAGGGTTTAAAATTTAAAAGAATGCAACTTCTATGGTACACTAAGCAAAAAATCATAAAGCAAAATCTACTTTCCGTACTGTAATCCCTAAATCTTCAACAACAAAACACTTAGTAACTTTGCTCAGGACTACTTCATTTCTGGTACCAAACTAAAAAAAATTCAACACAGAAAGAATGTAATAAAGCACATTTAACAAACAACCAGCAGGGAGCAGGAAACTGAAACAGACAAAAAAAAAAAAAAAAGCCAAAGCTGAATTTTGAGATTCTGTAAATTCTGGATTATCAGTAATGATCAACAGCTCACATTTAATGGTAGTTCACTACAAAATAACAATTAAGTAATGTCAGTTTAATGTAATAGTGTACAATCAATTTCTAAACTACATTTTATTAGCCTGTTTTAAATATCATATTCCAAATCAACATGTAATTGAGGAAAAATATTGTCATTCAAATATTTTTTTTCAATAACTCATATGTGCAAGATAAAATACAACATTCTCTTTTAGAGTTTACATTTGTTTGCTTTTAAGCTTTTTTAGTCTTGGAAATGTAATCCTGTTTTAAGACTGTACTGTGCCATTCTAGTCAGCAGTAGATGTTTTATAAAGTGCTGTGGCTTCTCATTAACATTTTACATTTCTTTTTTTTTACTTTTTATTAAACGTATATATATATATATATATATATATATATATATATATATATATATATATATATATATATATTTGTTTTGTTTGTTTATTAAACATGTCCTCTCTGCTACCTGTCATCCCAAATAAAAGGTGGTACATTTTGTTTAGTGGATCATTGGACCGGATTGGTGCTACAGATATCATAACCATGTACAAAAACATTGGCACAAAGAATGCAGATGTGAAGGATTGAAAATGTATAGATTAGTACAGGCTGCCTGAGATATGCAAAGGATTCTTGGGCAGGGAAATTTCCTATACATATATATGGAGTTTTTGTTTTTATTAGGATTCCAAAATAAACTGGGTATAGCTCTGTAGAAAAAGTTATTTCTTTATTTCTTTTATGTCTACATTCAAATTGCTCAAGGTCCAAAACTGTGCAGCTAATGGAATCCATAGTAGGACAGTACTATTCAATTGTAAAAGAGCGGCTTGATGTGTTGATTTATAGTTTGGCAAGTAATTTGGGATATATCGATTTTGGTGCTAATCACTGCCCTTGATTCATGGTTATTGTTCCTGGGGTTATGTGTGTGTGTGTGTGTTTGTGTGGGGGGGAGGGGGGTTTAGGCTGCTATGAGTGGACTTGTGAAAGTGCCTTAATTTGAATAATGCCATTTTGGAAGCTTGTGGGCAGAGGGAATATGTACATTTCAAAATCTAAATAAAGACTTTGTGGATTAATCATTTATGGAGTTGTACATTGCTTCAACATGTGTGTCAAGTTGGAAAGACCACACACAATTAAGTAATTAATGACATTCTACATCAGATCTTTGTTGTGTTCATCACTCTGACTCAGTTTTAATGTGGTGCAACAAAGTATGGAAAAATGTATTACTTATGTCTCTGTATATATAGATATATATATAATATAACTGTAAATGTGTGTGTGAATTATATAGTTGCCTTTATTTAAAAAAAATCTGGAAACTGGAGAATCTATCTACCTGTCTATCTATATGTCTAAATATGTATATATACAGTATTTGTGTATGTCAATTGAAAGGTAAGCATTGCTTTTAAAATATTCTTTACTGTTTATGTGGAGAGATGCTCTTTACCACTCTGTATCTATATCCCCATTGCCATTGGACAATCACATATAAGGAATGCTGGATGACATATATTTTAATCTTTTGCCATGTCAATAAACATTCGCAAAACATTATTCACTCAGGCTGTCTTCATCAGTTTGAATGGAAGCGATTCGATTGTAAAGGGTGCAAAAAGAAACTGCTCTTATTTGATCAATGGGAAGACGACATGGGGGCTCACCAGTTGCTGTTTATGCAGCTCTCCAATCCACCAGTAGCTGTCATTATAGAAACATGTTACAGCTAGAGGTTTAAAAAAACACATCTAAATTCCCTATATACCCCTTCACTCTTTACTCCCAAGACACACTGACTACTGGATTAAGGAAGAGGCAGGTATTTTAGCATTTGTTCCATTTAATATAATAAGAGGCCCTTCACATGGCCTATTGGCACCACTAGCATTGAAGTTGTTACATTGTTTAAATGTTTAATTCTGATACTTGTATGCAGCAGATTAAATGTATATAATGTGCCTGTGAGGGAAGAGGAGAGGGTCCTCTATTCTGTCAGCTTACTCTTATAGTGTTACTACTCCACCTCAGGCATCCTAGTGGTGGCAGCCCAGCATGTCAGCTATGCTATGGGATGGTGGCTTGATTCTCCCAGTAGTCAGCAGCATTGGACTCGCGTAATAAAAGTACTCTGTTGATGATCTGTACTCCCTCAGGTCTGCATCGATGTGTTTGTATGGCAGAGGCCATTCTTTACTCATGGCCCGAGGACTGTCTGTGAGGTCTACGTCAATCATCTTGCTTCCTGGAAAGGAAATGTCCCAGGTGGGTCAGAGACATTTAAGAAGCAATGGAAACCTTGAAACTCAGTGTGTGATGTCACTTTCAATTGTGAAGAACCCAAATGTATAATTACAAAGATTTAAGTGTTAGGTGATGCTCTCTGCGTGCTCTGTACTTTTACATGCTGCTACAGTGAGGGAAAAAAGTATTTTATCCCCTGCTGATTTTGTACGTTTGCCCACTGACAAAGAAATGATCAGTCTATAATTTTAATGGTTGGTGTATTTTAACAGTGAGAAACAGAATAACAACAAAAAAATCCAGAAAAACCCATTTCAAAAAAGTTGATTGATTTGCATGTTAATAAGTATTTGATCCCCTATCAATCAGCAAGATTTCTGGCTCCCAGGTGTCTTTTATACAGGTAACGAGCTGAGATTAGGAGCACTCTCTTAAAGGGACTGCTCCTAATCTCAGCTTGTTACCTGTATAAAAGACACCTGTCCACAGAAGGCATCAATCAATCAGATTCCAAACTCTCCACCATGGCCAAGACCAAAGTGCTGTCCAAGGATGTCAGGGACAAGACTGTAGACCTACACAAGGCTGGAATGGGCTACAAGACCATCGCCAATCAGCTTGGTGAGAAGGAGGTCAGACCAACAGTTGGTGCGATTATTCGCAAATGGAAGAAACACAAAATAACTGTCAGTCTCCCTCGGTCTGGGTTTCCATGCAAGATCTCACCTCGTGGAGTTTCAATGATCATGAGAACGATGAGGAATCAGCCCAGAACTACACGGGAGGATCTTGTTAATGATCTCAAGGCAGCTGGGACCATAGTCACCAAGAAAACAATTGGTTACACACTATACAGGTGAAGCACTGAAATCCTGCAGCGCCCGCAAGGCCCCCCTGTTCAAGAAAGCACATGTACAGGCCCGTCTGAAGTTTGCCAACATCTGAATGATTCAGAGGAAAACTAGGTGAAAGTGTTGTGGTCAGATGAGACCAAAATCGAGCTCTTTGGCATCAACTCAACTCGCCGTGTTTGGAGGAGGAGGAATGACCCCAAGAACACCATCCCCACCGTCAAACATGGAGGTGGAAACATTATGCTTTGGGGGTGTTTTTCTGCTAAGGGGACAGGACAACTGCACTGCATCAAAGGGATGATGGACGTGGTCCTATTGATACATTGTCACAATGCTTTAGGAAGTCTTAATAATGGGTTACAGACACAATTAGGAAGCAATTTCTTGATTTCAAACTTCCCTGCATTTATCTCAATTAATAGGAACATATTCCATCAATTTTTTTTACCACTTATCCTGGTGAGGGTCACAGGGAAGCCAGAACCAACCCCAGCAGGCATACATCCAAGACAGGACACCAGGCCATCACACACAGCAATTTAGCATGGCCCTAACCTGCATGTCTTTGGACAGTGGGAGGAAACCAGAGAAAACCCACATGGACACTGGGAGAACATGCAAACTCCACACAGACAGGCACCCCAAACCAGTACTTGAACCTGGGACCCCTAGAGCTGTAAGGCAGCAGTGCCAATCACCGCAACACTGTGCCACCCAGGAACCCATTCCTAACCTGTTAAACAGTAAGGACTTGTATTGGTTTAAATAATTGAATGTTTATATAACAGGCACAGCTGGACAATGTAATGCAGGTCCTTTATAGTTGCAGTGCAGAACACACACTGCCGATTTAAAACAAGCTGAAGAAAACTGGGAGTGTGTTTGAAATTGAATTGTGAAGGTTACAAACATGGAGATGTAGAAGTAGTGTGGGTTCAACTTCTGTAAATTGTGGAAGAAATTATGTTACAGCTGATACATTACACCTGACTACACCACCCTAAGATTTTAACGAGGAGGGGAACCTCACACCACCATTTACAGTTCCCCACTCGCACTGTCACAGCAGCTGCTGATGTATATGATATCACACGTTGGTGCCTCTGGGCAATACTTTAAGTCAAATGTCTTTAGTAGTTAATCTACAGCTTCCTCAATTGATCATCCTCATACAATTGCTCTTCCTCATTAGCATTGGTATCTAGAAGAAAAAAATAATGAATTACAGGCTATCAATAGATTGACTATGGTACCTTATTTATTTCTTGTGGAGAATTTTTAATCCAGTTATTCTAAGGCTGCATTTACTAAACACTCTGCTCACTTGTATGATGGGCAAGTTTCTCAAATCTGTCGCATACAACTAGAAAAGGGAGTGGAGCTGAAAATGAAAGCCTGATAATTATTTTAATTGCTCTAGGACTCCTCCCTTTTTCAATATGAAAAGAAAAGATCACATGAATGCAGTTTCTGTTGCTTACAGTTTTTAGTTACGTTTTCATTTTGTAGGAAATCATAAGACTAGTTTTTTTTTAATTTTAAAAATGTATAATTAAAATTGACTGTAATAAATATGCCAGTAATGAGACAGAACATTTAAATTAGAATGACTTTTATTCATACTTGAATTCCAAACAAAGAAAATGTGCATTTTTAGTAATTTTTTAGATCCTGGAAATCTCCTATTGAACATGTATAATTGAGCTGCATGCAATGTGTGTGATGTGCCACTAGAGGTCAGCGCACTGCAGTTATTCTTCTCATGGGCCAAATATGGTAAAAAACCTAGACCTCTAAATTAGATTTTGGTTTTGTGTTCAGATTTATAAAATATAAATAAAATCTGATATATTCAGACATTTGATCGGAATGAGGAAAAACAAAAACATTTAAAATATTTAAAATGTTCTATTATATCTGTTGCAATAGACCTTGGTCTAGTTCACTTGTTAACTTTACTGCTGTCACCACCTTTGTTTAACCGGTGAAGTCTGGTATTTAGACATGTGAGGGGTCAATGAGCAATCAGGAAGCAAGAGTAAAAATCTGTGTTTATTTCTAAAATGCAGGGCTAGAAAATGGATTTACTACCTGCTAATTAAAATTGTCCTGCTAGATTCCCACCCTTACAAACGTTAACTTTAACCCTCCATTGAAACACCAAAATAAATATCATTGTATAAAACATACATGCTAAAATGTGCTATACAATATAAAACCAAACAATGTGAATATAAAATACAAGGGATAAAAGTCCAGGTTTAAAAGTTAACAATCTCAAACTGGGGACCTAGCCACACAGCAACTACAAGTATATCAAAGACAAGACAAGCTCTTGGTGGTGCTTTACCATCCTTCAACACAGCTCTCCTCCATAGCAATGGGAATAGACCAAGGGATGGAGCGTTACATATACATTTATATTTAATAAAGATCAGTTGCAAAAAGCATTAATGGTGGTGATTGATTATTATTATTATTTATTTATAAGCAGACGCCCATCTCCAGAGCAACTTACAAAATATAAGACCAATACAAAGTGCAATAATACAGTGCAGTTAAAGGCATGATACATTATACAAATTCCAATTTACACAATTGTATATGAGATATACAGTAAACAATATATAAGGTCTTACATCCTAGATTGTAAAAGCTGATAAGTGCAGTCAAGATGTTAAATCACAGTCAAAAGCCAAGGGAGCATAGGGGAAATCAAAATAAACAATACGAGTGCTAGTAATGCAAAGCAAGAAGTATGAAAAAACGTTGTATAAGTGCAATCTTACAGTAGAGTAAATTACTAAATTACAAGTACTGTCTGAAAAGATGTGTCGAGTAATCTCAGGAAGGAGGTCAGGAACTCTGCTGTTTTGACTTCAGTGGGAAGGTCATTCCACCACTTAGGGGCCAGGGCTGAGAAGGAGCGGTCTCTGGAGGAAGGGGAGTGGAGAGGCAGAATTAATCTTCTGGTACTGGAAGACCTCTCAGTGGTCTGGAGGGTCGGTAACTTGGTGCAGTCAGGTTGAGACAGCGGTAGGTGAGGGTCAATGTCTTGAACTGAATGTGTGCCAGTATTGGGAGCCAGTGGAGGGAGCGGAGCAGTGGAGTAGCATGTGTCAATCGGAATAGAAAGAATACCAGATGAGCCGCAGAGTTCTGGATGAGCTGGAGCGGATGGGTAGTAGTTGCAGGCAGGCCGGCCAGGAGGGAGTTGCAGTAGTCCAGCCACTTGGGATCTTCGAGTTCTGCATACGTTTGGGCTTTGCTTTGCAAAGAAGAGTTTCACCTGGTCTAGACAAGTGGCAAACCATTTCTGCACCTCCCCCCTGGACAGTCACCAGACTTTATTATGGAGCAGGAGATCAGAATATGCGCTGTGGCCTTCATCATCTAACAGTACACAGAACTGGCGGTGGTTTGGGCCTTTTACCATTGTTTTGTCTACGATCTGGGTTACGAGTTTCATCACTTCCCCACACTCAGGGGGGAATGTTTCAGCATGCAGTGCCTCCTGATACAAGATGTAGTGAAACGTCAGCAGTTTTCAATATTATGACTTCTGTCGTAAATTCACAAACCCCTTTTGTGTCCCTCTCATACTAGGTGCACCATCTGTTGCCACTGATACATGTGGCTGTTTTTTTTTATTTGGCTTTCACAGCAGTTCACAACAGCCTCACAAATATCCTACCCCCCGTGTTTGGCCTTTCAGCGGTATTAACTCAATGATTTCTTCCTGCGGCCCATCCAAGTTCACATATCTGCATAGCAGCACTGTCTGCTCAACTTCATCCACATTGCAAGACTCATCACAGCCAATAGAATATAATGGAGTTGAACTGATATTCTCAATTTGCTGACTGGTGATGTTTGTTGCCATTTCTATGCCATTTTCTATTTCTACTGTCTTTGACAGTTTTTGTGGAGAGGGGCATATCTTTAATTTTCTGAACTATTTCACTTTTGTTTTTGAAGTCTGAGAATAGCTGCTCTGATATTTTAATAAATTATTATTTCATATATTCACTGTCCATGAACGGCTTGCCACGCTTTACTATCTCCTGGGCCACCACAAAACTAGCAGCAGTGATTGCGTTTGAAGATTGCATCCATTTCGTAAAATGCTTTTCACTGCAGTTAAGGGACGGCTCTAGTCCTTGCATCCCCAGCAGGGTACGTTTCTGCAAATGCAGTGTGCCTACTCTGGAAATGTCTTTCGATGTTCCATTTTTTGTTGTTTGCTATTTTCTTGCTGCAGATCAAACATACAGGCAAGTCAACAGCGTTGGTGGTGAAAGAGAACAAAGCTGTCCATGTAGGATTGAATCCTCGGTACTCATCCAACACTTATTTTTTTGGAAGCCATAAGCTAGCTATTTTTTTTGGTCAAAGCTCAGGGAGCCACTGAGGAAGGGTTAAAGACCCACAAGCTCACGTGGGTGCCAAAAGTGTTCGTCCATCAATTTGGTAGTTAATTGGGAAACTAATTTGGAAATTAATCAATTTGGCCATTCAGCCAGCAGTTTGGCCATAGAGTAGTACATTCATTAAGGAATCTATCAAGTAATTTATTAATTTTCTGATTCATGTGTCAATTAATCCATAATTACATTTATCAACTATGCAATTAATGTGGCTATTAATATAAACGGACAAACTTCCAAACAAACCGGCCAACTTCCATGCAAATTTACAAACCACTGAACTTCCAGACAAACTGATGAACTTCCAGATTAACAGACCAACTGTCAATCATGCACTGGGCCAAACCCATTTCAGTCTTTCTAGCCAATAGGAGCCTATTTTAACCAATAAATCCCCAGACTCACATCAAACAGTTTCAGCCAATGATGTTGCAGTTGATTAGAAAACTCGTTTCTTGTGTCTCTCACCTCGATCTGCCCCCCCCCCGCCCGACTCATTAGAAAATCTGTGCTATGAATCCATCGGTCATCAGAAATCTATCAGACTATCAAATGGTACTTGCAGATTTTACTCCATGACATTGAAGGACAAGCATCAATAGATTATATTTATTTCAAAATTGATTGGAGCCTCTTATCAGTGGGTGAGGGCTGAGGTGGGCTTGATATTATTGGGGGGCTTCTCTTTACACCTTGTTGGCACACATTTATTTATTAATTTATTTAACAATACACAATAAAATGTGTGTGTTTATCTGTGTTATCCTCAAAAGGAGAATGAAAACATACAGAAAGATTTTTGCTTTTAAAAATACTGATTGCAAATCATTGATGCAACACAAGAACTAAACAAATAGGCTTATATCAATTCAAAAGAGGGTATTAGCTAATTACTTTAAAGCGGATAATGTGCTGTAATTTTTTTAAATATGTGCACACAAAAATAAAATAAACAATATACTAAAGCCAAATAAACAACACACCAAAACTAAACACCTTGCCCCTAGCCAGTGGAACACACATATCCATTTAAATACAATTAAACCTCATAAAAATACATACAATCTGCAAGTCTTTGTTGAAATGTCAAAAGCATTCTTAACCAAACGAATTAACAATTCATACAAAAACACCAAGAAATTCAACCTTGGCATGTGACGTGTATGATTATGCTAATTGTATTACTTATCGTGCATGGCACGAGCAGTAAGTATTTTTCCTGCAGCTGTTAGTGAGTACTGCCGACTTGCCGTTATAATTCAAATATACAGATGTTTGGGTCAACACCACACTGTGCACTGTCCATAATAAAACTGTAATACAATACAAAGTTTGACATTTGTGCTTGGGTGGCTACGGGGGGCTAAGACACATTTTGAGGTAGCTATAGCCCCCCTTACACAGAGAGACACAAGGAACGCCCTTTCTTTTTTTTCACATCATTTTTTTATTATCTTGTTGAGTATTATTGTACAGTATAACAGGATATACAACATAACATCCCGCTCCCCCAATCTATGCCATCCAACAATAAGGCTATTCTGTCTACTGCTTCCTCCCATGTTAGCAGTGTAGAGGATTTGGCTCTATTAATCCTGGCTGTAGAAAGTTCCATTAAAATGATATCTTTAAAGTAAAAAAGCCACTGTCGCATGGGCCGCTGGTGAGGAGGGAGCCAGCGTTGGACTCTCATTTTTTTGCTGCCGTTAAACCAGCCAGACGTATTTTATGTTGCCGTTCAGACAAGTGCAGATTTTAGTCATCACCAAGCAGCAAGTTCAGTGGTTCCAAAGGTAATTCCTTGTCAATCAGACTAGATAAAATAGCAGCTACCCAACCCCAAAACACAAAAACACTTGAAGAAACGCCCTTTCTAATAAACTGCAACATTATTGGCTGAAGCCATTTTATGTGAGTCTGGATTTGTAGTGGTTAAAATAGGCCTGTCTGCTCCAATTGTCTAGAAAGACTAAAGTGTGTTTGACCCATCTGGCAGTTCATCAGTTCATCTGGAAGTTAATTGGTTTGTCTGTTAGTTTGCATGGAAGTTGGTCTGTTTGTCTGAAAGTTCATCCAGACTATTTTGGCAGAAACAGTGCTCCATAATTAACACTAATCATCACGGATTACTATATGTTTATAAATTAACCAATCAAACACATGTAGATGAGAACTTTGGAATGCCAGAGCCTTGGCTAGTTTACATATTCCAGGCAATGGGCTGCTATAGGTGTGGGGATCAATTATTGTATCCTGAAAATACAACACCTATACTCTTATATATCCATACATCATGAATGTAGCACTATGTAATGTTACCTGCTGTGTAATACTAATAGAAAAGTCATTAGCGAGTTGACATTAGACTGAGTGTAGAATTCAAAACTCAAATGATAAAATCCAGTTGAAGTGACAAAGTCAATCCCCTGCTAATACAAAACGTTGCCACAACGTTGTAGCAAAGTAATTGAAGTCGCCACAGTTCTTTGTTAGCTGGGTCCTGGCACTGCATGGACCAGAATGATTCATACATTTTCTTGTATGAAATAAAGTCACATGATGTTTCATATATATTTAAGACTTTCACTTTCAGTTTATACCAGCTCTATAAACAGAACAGAGGAACAGACTGCAGCATCCAAGGGTAAGGAAGCATCCAAGAGACAGGGACTACAAGGACGGGATAAGCCAATCTTACATGTAACCTGAATTAAACATTTAGAAATTAAATATTTGAAACTTGGGTAAATACTAAACACAATGAATGAAAGAATAAATACATGTTTAATGTAGAGGTCGACCGATAGTGGATTTTCAAAACCGATAACGAAAACAATAATTAGGGTGGGGTTTCCGATTGATTATTATTTTGTATTAATAAAATCAATGTATTGTATAAAATACATAATCACTCTATGTAAAATTGCAACAGTTTGAACTATATATATATAAAAAAAACAGAACTAAAAAATAATATACAATAAATATAATAAATAACAAATAAAATAGATCAATTCAAAATAAATGACAAAATAATAACAGTCCAAATTCTGGAAAATTGTGAAAATTGGAAAATAATGAGGGAGTTAAGAAGAATGAATTTATTGGAAAGTTTTTAATAAAATCACAGCATTAATTCAACATTGATGAAAATAATCTACAAATAATGCAATTCCAGTAATAACAAACTTTGGATATTATACACATTCTCAGATATAACTGCTAGCTATAGACTGTGTAGATATGTAAATAAAGCTGCAAGTGCCTGAGACAAGTATATATTGCTGCAGACCCGGAGACACTGGAATGTGGGAGAGGTAACTGTCAATAATTTTGCATGCAGACAATCACTTTGCAGGCAAAGCGTGTCAATCATGTTTTATGCGCCAATCACCTGCAGAAGATACTTGTCAGTCTTTTTTTTTGTGGCCAACTGCTTCTCATATATAAAAGTAAGGCGGGAGGAAAAACGAAGAGGAGGGCGGAAACAAATATGTCCTGGGCCCCATTCCTTCTACCTGGTTTAACTAATTCAGGCTAATCAACTGGATTTAGTTAATCAGATCATTTAAATCAGGCTATAATCTCCTATGGTCATTTTATCAGATGGACTTTGAGGAACTTGCTTTTCTAAGAATTGTGTTAGTAAATTGTTAGCTATTAGTTTTGAGGTCGTTAATCAGGAGAGACAACTGCTTATAAAGCAGCATGCTATTCTTACAATCAGACAGGTTTTAATAACTTGTATATTATTTTTACAATCATTCGCTATATTAACATTTTTTTAAAGCAATGGAATTTAGCTTTAGGCAAGGCTAGTTTGATAGGACAAACAAGAAAATGTGACATATTCTTTAACATTATATTTTGATGAGTTGAGTTTGAAAAGCACATTGACCCTATTCACTAAAAAGAATCTACAGGGAAGTAAAATTATCTAGGTAGAAGTACACTTTATAGAGCTCCAAGTGTAGGTCCTGTAGGCTAATCTCATATCCCAAACAAGACCTACTTGATAATATAGAACGCAAACATGTCAGCCCTTGTGCCAAATCACTTTTGACATTAGAAATAAACACTGTGCAAACAGAGAGCTTAACTCACATTAATTGCACTTAAGTCATGTAAATATAGAAAACAGTGCTTGCAAAATATAAACCCATATTGCCAATGTTAACACAGAAATAAGAGTATTGATTTCACATTAATGAAGAACATCATGCTCTTATTAACTGAAGATTAAAATATTACAATTCACATAATACTGTATGTGTAAAGTGAATCCGGCACATGGGCTAAACTTAATGCGCTCACGTATATTATCCAGAAGATTTAATTTTCAATAAATAATTAGCCTATAACGCATACTTTGCCGAGTCTGCGCATACTTTTCGCAGACTCTGCGACGAAACTGTTCAAGTTACCCGTCTGCATGAACTCAGCCGGAAAATACGTCACAATGCGACGCATCCACAGGCTGCAAAGTCTGCACAGCCGCGCAGCTTCTCCAGAGGGACTGCGCTGGTGCAGCCGCGGCTTCAAAACAATCAACGGGCGCTGTGTGACAAAGATGTGTGACCTCACTCCATGTGCCAGCGCCACCTAGTCAGGGGGTGTGAATCACCCTTGAGTGGTGTCATGAAGGATTTTATTAATTCCATGCTAGATAAGTACAACAGAAATATAATAATTTAAACATTGACAGTTCAACAATAAAAGAATATGCATGTGTAGTGGTGTACGTATACATTATCACCTAATTTCCACGTATTATGTGAATTTGTAAGTTGCACACCTGGCAAGGAAATCCATAATAATACATACAAAATGTTTTACATGTGTATTTCTCTGAATGCACAGGTTTCATGTAGATTCGACACCAGCGTATATATAATATTGTACACACACAAACAAAATCTGTTGTAATTAATTTGATCAGTATGTAAGTAATTAACCCTTAAGTGTCCCAACAATGAGCAGGAATAAAACATTCTACACATTTATGAAAGGGTCGTAAAGCTACTTAATCTGATATGAACTGATTAAATGGTGCAGCGGGTGTATATAAATGTAATGCTAGCTAGACAGTTGTAGAAATTGTTATGTATCAAGGAAATTATAATACATAAATAGATAAAATAAAAGTATTATATAATCATGATTTAAATATATGATTAGAAAGTTCAGCCCAAAAACGTTTCGTCTCCTATCAATTAATTAATTACTGAAGTAGTATCCTATAAAACTAGGAGGTGATTTAACAAACAATTTATTTCAAAATTATTATTATTATTATTATTATTATTATTATTATTATTATTATTATTATTATGTTAATTAAATACAGAGATAGGTGACAAGAAAAGACTGCATAGGTACTTTTTCGGGCAAAGACGCTGAATGCTGACGCTGAAGTGTGTCCCATTTAGCGCTTTTAGTTTCACTGACACCCTCGCTCACTCAAGTGCACATTGTGACGTCAGCACAACGTCACGCAAAGTGTACACTTGTCGAAGGGTGTAGAGAGCAAGTGTGCGATTTGGGACGCAGCCCATGTGTGTCCTGCTGGAGTCTGCGCACACCGTGACGTCACGCACAGACTCCCGTCTGCAATCTGGCCGGCAGAGAAGTGTCGTGACCAGACCTGCCTGCTCACCTGACTGACCCTCACTCTCAAACAGGCTCAGTAATGGCGGATGCGGTGCTGGCTCAGCTAAAACAGAGACACAAGACAGTATTTCATGCTTTCCATTTGTAGATTTGTTTAGTTGAACTCCTTTCTTATTTCTAAAAAAAAAAAAACAAAAAAAAAAAAAAACATGTAGATGTCAACATAAAATAAAAGCGACTGTTCCACGTTTTTTATTAATTGTATTTAAGGATTTATTTATTATTTTTTTTTTTCCCCAACAGGATTAGCAAGGAAACATTAGAACATTCTGGAATAATTTACCATGAACACAAACGCCTGATGTTTGTAATCTAAGAACTTGATTTACACAAACAAATACGATTCAAAATAAATAATATAAACGAACTGGTTCATAAACAGAAAAACATCTAAATATAAAAGACTTGTGCAAATAACTCAGTAGGAATGTTAAAAGATCCAAATGTAGAAAAAATGTAATGCCCTGATTTAAATGCCAATGCTGCTTAGAGTGTACAATAATTTCATATAAAATATGAATAAAATAAAACGCAGCTATGGTTATTCATCACTACTTGAAAAATGTAATATTTAGAACTTAGATAAATACTAAATAGAACAAAATAAAATAAGATGGACTTATAACTGTTTTTAAAGGTCTTTAGACTAAAACATATATGGTCAGTTGCAACAAACAAAGTTGTGTATAACTTGTAGATAGCACTTCAGGACTATATTTAATTGATGTGCTAGTTGTCACGAGTTGAAACAAACAATAGATACTACCCACAAGGGGATGAGATATCACTCGTTGCAATGGGGACTCATGCATGTATTGTCTAACAAAGCCACCTATAGGCCACTGCTTGTTGTCACTCATGGAGACACTTTAACACTCTGCCTGCTTTAATGAATACAATGCAAAGCAACATTAACTATTTTTGTCTGAGCCCTAAAGCTCACACAACAGCTTGCAACTTTTAGTTAGTATTCTCTGTCTAAGATAACTGAGAATACTATCCAAAATGGGTTGCATTCTCATTGCAAGGGAGGCCAGCAGCATACAGATAAGAAAGCCATCCCAGAGGCTACAGTTTGCTAGTAGATGATGCCACAACTTAAGAATATAAAGGGTGGCAGGGAACCAACAGGAACCCACACACCAACAATCAACAGATGAGAAATAAGGGCCACAGGGGACCTGTCAGATCCAGTCTATAGAAATGAAAAAAGTGTGCATATATATTGTGGTCCAGATAGGTGGACCAGAGACTGGGATAAGGTATAATAGGCGTGGTTGCTTGTTTTATTTAAAGCAAATTATTATTATTATTATTTTTATTTCTTGGCAGATGCCCTTATCCAGGACAACTTACAACATAATTGCAAAACAAAATGCAAAAATACAGTTAAGTAAAAGGCATCAATCATTACAAATTCAATTTACAGACAACATAGCAATCCAAAATATAATACATTTACAAGTTCCAATTTACAATTTACACAGGCAAGTACAATAAGTGAGGTCCTACATCCTGGACAGTAAAAGCTAAGTGCTGTCAAGATGTAGGGTCACAGTCAAGGGTTACGGTAAAGGGAGCAAGAAGGAAAACAAATCGAAAACACAAGATGCATAATAAAACTGTGGAGTGCTATCTAGCGGGGATAAAATTACTAATATTATAAGTACTGTCTGAAAAGATGAATCTTGAGTAAGCGCCGGAATGAGGTCAAGGACTCTGCTGTTTTGACTTCGGTGGGCAGGTCGTTCCACCATTTGGGGGCCAGGGATGAGAAGGGGCGGGCTCTGGAGGAAGGAGAGTGGAGAGGAGGTAGAGTTAGTCTTCTGGCACTGGAGGAGTGCAGTGGTCTGGAGGGAATGTATGGAGAGACGAGTGTGTCTGAAGGTAACTTGGTGCAGTGTGGTCGAGACAGCGGCAGGCTGGCCCTCTTCCTTCAGGGCCTCTAGACAAGTGGAGGAGGTGTCCTGGTTGGGTTAAGTACATGCTCCTGTAGGGTTGGTGGTTCAGGCCAAGGGTAGAGCTTCTCCCAGGTGGACCCCTACGACGCTGTGGAAAGGCAAGGGTTTAGAGACCAGCCAGCAGAAGCTCTATTCAGCAACAGCACCAAAGCCCAACTGACTGGAAGTGCAGGGGCTGCTTATAATTAGCCTTCTTCATTAGGATAAACACTTTCATCTACTCCTTGTTGGTCTCTTGTTGGCCTCTAGCATCTGTCCATGGTGCTGAAGCTTTTAATGTAGGGGAGCTTTCATCAGGCAGAAACTTGAAGCTGTCCGGTGCTGATCCTGGTCACTCTTCCTGCTGGAGCATGCTTTTTTTTGGATGGCCTTGTGAGCCAGCAGGCCAGAACACGCCCTGTCGTCTCACGGCTGCACCTCACGGGCTCACTATATATATATATTGTGATGCTGTGCATCAGATCCCAGGGAAGGGAAGGACCACCAGAACAGCTGACTCAGTGTTCCCTCTGCTACTGGCTCCTCTCCTTCATAAAGCTGGGTAGCATACAGCCTCCTGGGTTGGCAAGGAAGGGGCATGCCTGGAGGTGGGTGTGTGGCTGAGAGAAGTGTTGGAGAGAGCGAGAGAGTAAGAAGACTGATTATTTGGATAATGGTCTTTGCCTACGGACACTCACTACGAACTGCCTTAGATTGGACTTGGTTGCTGTATGTACATTGTATTTATGTTTAGCTCATAGGAAGGGACCCTGTATATGTGTTTAGGAAGGCTCAATAAGGAGTTTTTGTCTTTGTTTTGTTTTGTGCACAGAGCACTATAAATAGCCACACTTATTTCCCCACATTCCCATGTCTGGGTCACTTAAATCTATCTTCCACACTGTCTCTCTCTCTCTCTCTCATATATAATGTATGTGTGTATATATAATACAAATAATAACAACAGAAACGAAAATGAAACTTAAGCCAACAGCAAGAAATGGAGCCCCATGTCATGATGGAACTTAATTAATAATATATATACACCGATTAGCCATAACATTATGACCACTGACAGGTGAAGTGAATAACACTGATAATCTCAACACCAGTCAGTGGGTTGGATATATTAGGCAGCAAGTGAACATTTTGTCCTTGATGTGTGACAAGCAGGAAAAATGGGCAAGCATAAGGATCTGAGTGACTTTGAGAAGGGCCAAATTGTGATGGCTAGACTACTGGGTCAGAGCATCTCCAAAACTGCAGCTCTTGTGGGGTGTTCCCAGTCTGCAGTGGTCAGTACCTATCAAAAGTGGTCCAAGGAAGGAAAAGCGGTGAAGCGGCGACAGGGTCATGGACAGCCAAGGCTCATTGATGCACGTGGGGAGCGAAGGCTGGCCCGTGTGGTCCGATCCAACAGATGAGCTACTGTAGCTCAGATTGCTGAAAAAGTTAATGCATCACACACAGTGCATCACAGTTTGTTGCGTATGTGGCTGCGTAGCCACAGACCAGTCAGGGTACCCATGCTGACCCCTTTCCACTGCCGAAAGTGCCTACAATGGGCATGTGAGCATCAGAACTGGACCACAGAGCAATGGAAGAAGGTGGCCTGGTCTGATGAATCACGAGTTCAAGGTGTTGACTTGGCCTCCAAATTCCCCAGATCTCAATCCAATCGAGCATCTGTGGGATGTGCTGGACTAACAAGTCCAATCCATGGAGGCCCCACCTTGCAACCTACAGGACTTAAAGGATCTGCTGCTAACGTCTTGGTGCCAGATACCACAGCACACCTTCAGAGGTCGAGTGGAGTTCATGCCTCAACAGGTCAGAGCTGTTTTGGCGTCAAAAGGGGGACCTTCACAATATTAGGCAGGTGGTCATAATGTTATGGCTGATTGGTGTATATTAATGAATCTGTTCAGCACTTCACTTCAGTTTTTAAAGGTGAATAGTAAGAACATTAGAAACTTTACAAACGAGAGGAGGCCATTTGACCCAAGGTGCTCGTTTGGTAAGTGATCCAAGAATACTATCCAGTCTATTTTTAAATGTTCCCAAATTTTCAGCTTCAACCACATCGTTGGGGAGTTTGTTCCAGATTGTGACAACTCTCTGTTTTCCATTTTGAATGCCTTGAAGCCCAATTTCCATTTGTGTCCCTGGGTCCGTGTGTCCCTGCTGATCTGGAAAAGCTCCTCTGGTTTGATGTGGTCAATGTCTTTCATGATTTTGAAGACTTGAATCAAGTCCCCACATAGTCTCCTTTGTTCCAGGGTGAAAAGGTTCAGTTCGCTCAGTCTCTCAGTAGGATGTTCCCTTTTAACCTGGAATAAGTCTGGTTGCTCACCTCTGGACTGCCTCTAGAGCAGCGATATCTTTCTTGAAGTGTGGAGGCCAGAACTGTACATAGTATTCCAGATGAGCTCTAACTAGTGCATTGTACAGTCTTAACATTACTTCCCTTGTTCTAAAGTCTACACTTTTCACAATATACCCTAACATTCTGTTTGCCTTTTTTATTGCTTCCCCACATTGTTTGGATGGAGAAAGTGAGGAGTCCACATAGACTCTTAGGTTTTTCTCATGTATTACTTAATCTAGTTCTATTCCTCCCATAGTGTATGTAATGTGTCAGAGACTAACAGGGGTGGATTCAGGTGTGTGCTCAACCAGAAGGCTGGTAAAGGTACAAAGGGGAGATGCAATAATCGTAGTCGAGGACAGTCAAGAAGTAAATCAATCGGGCAGACAGGCAAAACAGGGAAATCCAAAAAGGGAGGTTGAAAGGAGCAAGCGAGAGGTCAAGGACACTAAGACACAATCAATGTGGGAATGTTTAGAAATTACTCAGGGATGAAGACAAGACTTAGCAGTGACTGAAGGACAAACAGAGGTTTAAGTACAGGGCAGAGTGAAGTCAGTGGAGCTGGTAGAGAAAAGTAGAACCAATGAGTGCAGAGGGATGTTGGGACAAGTGCACATGGTGATGTGGAATGTTCATTGAATGATTGGTAATTTGGAGAGGGAGACTGGCTAGTATTCGGTTGATGAGGATGACCTCGAGTGGTGAACAGGGGAAGTGCAGCGAGCAGGCCTGACAGTGTAATTATAGTGGACATTTTTGTTACCTGCATGTGATACCTTGCACTTGTCCAAACTGAATTTCATCTGCCAGGTGTCGGCCCATAACTGAATATTAAAGTCCCTCTGAATAGCTGATCCCTGTGGAACTCCACTAACAACCTCACTCCAGTTAGAAGCAACTCCTCTAATCGACACCCTCTGTTTCCTATACATCAACCAGTTCATAATCCATCTACTTACATTACCCTGAATGCCTACAGCTTCCAATTTGAGGATCAGTCTTTGGTGTGGAACCTTATCAAAAGCTTTTTGAAAATCTAAGTATATCATATCATATGCTTTCACGTGATCTACAGCTGCAGTTGCATGTTCAAAGAAATCTAATAGATTAGTAAGACATGATCTGCCTTGTCTAAACCCATGTTGACTATCTCCAAGAATATGGTTTTCATTAAGATGCTCCTCTATTTTCTGTCTAATAATTGTTTTCAACATTTTACAAGTAACACAGGTGAGACTGACTGGTCTGTAATTTCCTGGCTCAGTTTTGTCCCTTTTCTTTTGTGGATTGGTATGATATTTGCCATCTTCCAGTCAGTTGGCACATCCCCTGTTCTAAGTGTCATTTGGAATATGTGAGTTAGTGGCCTATAAATAATTTCTCTAATTTATTTAAGTACTGTTGGAAATATACCATCTGGCCCAGGTGAATTGTTTGTTTTTAATTCTACTAGTCCCTTTAGTACCTCCTCCTCATTTATCCTGATCTCTCTTAGGGTTTGATTGGACTGATTGTTAACCTGTGGGATATCTGTTTTTTCTTTTGTAAAAACCTAATTTAGAACATTTGCCACATATTGTTTGTTTTCCAAGATACTTCCATTTTTGCCCTTTTTCTGTTTCACTTCCTCCTTTATTGACCTCTTGCTTGTTGTAGTATTGAAAAAACCTATTGCATACTTATATTAAACCATTTTTGCCAATTTGTTTTGGTCCTCAAGTTTTGGTAGAAATTTCTTCTGAGCCTCAAGTAGTATATTAGTAAAATACAACCATCCATATTAATGTCCCTCTGACTCTATTTTGGTCATTTGTAAAGATCAAATCAATTCAAGCACGCTCTCTGGTTGTTTCCCTGACAAATTGAGTTAGAAAGCAGTCATTATTTCTATTTCTGTTTCTGTAGTCCCAACTGGGCTTTCCTAGTCTATGTTTGGAAATTGAAATCCCCAATGATAAAAGCCACATCCTTGCTACATGCAGTCCTGATTACGTTGTACAATGCAACATCTTTCTGAATATCAGAATTGGGTGGTCTATAACACACTCCTACCACTTTTTTATTCAAAAGCTTAACCCACAAAGATTATGCTTCATTACTAGGATTTAATTTGAGTTCTTCTGCCTCAATGTCATTTTTGTCATATAATGCTACCCCACCACCTCTTTGATTTTGCTTGTCCCTTCCTAAATTGTGTGTATCCTTTTATCCTGTTTCTGTCACTCCTACAACATCATAGTCACACGCCAGCACTGTGGCTTCTAGGTCTAACATCTTGTTCCTTATGCTCCTGGCATTGAGGTTCAAACATTTCAAGACTTTCCTAGTAGCAGTTTGTTTTCTTTCTTTAGTGGAACATCACCCATTTTTAGAGCTCCCTGCCCCCCTGGTCCCTAGTTTAAAAGATTCTCAATTACTCTGCACATATGCTCTCCTGATGCATTAGCCCCCTTCTGTTTAGATGTACAGCATCTGGTTTGTACAGGTCCAATCAATCCCAGAAAAAAGACCAATGTTCCATAAATCTAAAACCCTCTTCCCTACACCAAGACTTTCTAATCTCTGCCTGTCTCCCTGGCCATGCATGTGGTACTGGAAGTATTCCAGAGGAAACTACCAGGGAGGTTCTGCTCTTTAGTTTCTTTCCTAACTCTTTAAATGTGTCTCGCATAACCTCTGTCCTGCCTTTGCCTATGTCATTGGTTCCAATGTGGACCATGACCAGTGGATACCCCCTGGCTTTATCCAGTAGCCCATCTACTAGTTTAGGGAGATCTGCAACCTAAGCACCAGGCAGGCAAAATACCATGCCGGTCTCCTTATCACTAGAACACACAGTGTGATCTACGCCTCTAGGAATTGAGTCTCCTACTATAACTACCACCCTGTTCTGGTGGGGAGTGGGCACCATGGTATTCTGAAATCTTCTTGGATGAGTTCATCCAGGAAGGCAATCATTCTGCAAACCTGACACTGTAGTGGCCACATGCTTCTAAATGTTAGTTTTTTCAGTCTCTTGGTTCCTGTCCCCTGGGCAACTACTTGATGTTTTGTTACCGAGAAAAAGTGCAGGTCTTTCTCAACAGCTGCTTTAAGTAGCTTTTGTCTACCTGCCACCAATTCACACCTAACTGGCTCCACCTGGAACAGAATTCCTGCTAGTCCTTCACTAAATCACCTTTCTTCAACCTATGTACTTTCACCAACTCACCAACCTGTACTGAATTGACTTCAATAAAGGTAAACTACAGACAAGATTGACTTCAATTAAGAAAACGTTAAAACAAAAAAAAACAAAATATATAATAATATATATTAGACAGAAAAAGCTTTTGCTCTCGACTCAGACAGAAGTCCCTTGGGTGAATAGCAAAAAGAGGCTGAGTCGCTTTGCATTTTACTAGTTAAAGCAGGCAGAGGTTTGGGTCTGCCTGAGTGACAACATGCAGTGGCTATACCCCATTCCCCTTTGTGTAGTTAAAAAATTACTCCAGGTGATAACTGCTGCACCTGAGAGATTTCTGATTTAGCACACTCCAAACCAAGCTCGCTAGACAAAGTACAAGAGTTATCATACTAAGTGGAAAATATGCAGGCTATCTAATACTTAATAGACCTTTCAAGGCAGTAGATATAATAATTAAAGCACGATAAAGAAATCTGGGAATTAGAGATTGCAGGATTGCTCAGTTATGGAATGGAAAATACATTAGTCCATTCCAGAATTTCTTATGATATGTCTTCAAATGTGATAAGATTATAATTTACATACAATATTTTGAAAATAAGAAAAAAAGTGGTGTTAAATTGTGCTAAATGTTCAGCACCTCAAACTTGCCTAATTTAAGCAATATCATCTCACATACTAACTCAATATTTATCGCAATTGACCAATAACATACTGAATCTGATATGGTATGATCAACAGGGATGCAGTTTAACTTAAAAAAACTTCTAGAATGGGCACTAAACCACAACACGTGGGGCATGATCAAATCAAAACTGTGATCGGCATGCGAATCACAAATTACGAACTTATAACCTGTCCCATTTTGATTTATAAAATGTAGAACATGTCTTCTAAGAACAATTCATTAAACCACGGAAGGGTACAGATTACTTTTCTATCTGAGGGAAGGTCAAATTTGTTGATCTGCCACTGGTTCAAAATACCAATAGAAAAGACTCTCTAGGTTAGGGTGTTCTATCTAGGTATATGTGGGGATGTAGTTGGAAGTGTTTTGTGTGTGATGAAGTATAGGTACAAAATGTTTTTTGGTTTCATGATAACGCTAAACACAACAAACTGCATGAAATACATTATAAAATAGAACAGCATTGATGCACAAGAGTTTGCTTTGTAAAACATGTGATTTCTAATAGTTTATGATTGATTCTGAGTCTTCCTTTCTTAATTACATATGAAAAATATTTATAGGTGCTCCCATCATTTTGCTAGTGCATGTGTGTGTATTAAATATAATGAAGTTGTACCATAATGTCTTTATTACAGAAATGGCATTCTTCAGTGGCAAGAATCCAGGATTTGTCTATCAAAGCACAACAAATGAGACCCTACGAAAATCAAGTAAGTTAGCATAAGTTTTGTTACAATCCTATAAGTAAATTGGAAATGAGGAACACAATGTCCCATCACACCTCTCTTTAATCACAATAAATATTATGGATTTATAATTGTGTGTGAAAGCTGTAAATTCAGAATTATGCACTTAAAGCCTATGTTTTGGTAGTGTATCACTTTCCCATGGTTATAAAAATGCTCAGCTTAGAAACAAAAATACAAACCACTTCAGGTGCTGTAATAAGTCTAACCAATCAAATATAAGCAAACAGAATTCTGTTTAGCTTATCGCATCTTTTCCTAAAACCTGGTTAATGATATCCAATCAGAGGTGGTATTTGTTTTTAATGGCACAATTTAGGGAGTTCTCAAACCCAGGAAGTAGTACAGTGTGAATGATATTTCCTTATACCAAACTATGAATTTAATCAAGAGCTGGAAATATCGTTAACACTTAATAATAAGGTGCTGTGATTCCTCATGAATTAATATATGAATACCATAGGATTTAAACATCAATATCTCATGATCATCATCTGAGTTCTGATGTTGAGCACGTGAACCCACACTTACCCTAACCCTAACACATAACCCTAACCCTCTTATACATATGATTATCAGAACTCAGATGAAGTGCACGACATATTCATGTGTTTATCCTGTGGTATTCATGTATTAATTAATGAGGAATCACTGCACCTTATTATACAGTGTATCTTATCAAGAAAATGTGTTCAAATGGGAAACTTCGCTAAATAGATGAGTGTTATATTTCCCTTTTCTACATTTGTACACAATTTAGCCATGGTGGGAGAAATGTATTATTCACCAGTGTATCTAGTTTTCATTTCTTCTCTATTGGGTATTTGTGAGACAGTAGATTACTGGAAAATACAAAAAATCTGCTTCAAAGTTGATGATGATTAAAGGTTTTGAATTCTAATTACTTTTCATATCATTTTAGTGATGGACACACAGAACAACACAGATTATTACATAACTACTTAAATGTGAAAATTTGACCCCTCATTGACCTCATCGACTCCCTGAGATACCATGGCATTGAGAAAGATATTAATCTGCCCGCTATCGCTGTGATTGGGGATCAGAGCTCGGGAAAGAGCTCAGTGCTGGAGGCTCTGTCTGGAGTGCCGCTGCCCAGAGGGAGTGGTGAGGCTTAAACCATATTCTTTCAGGTTGCGCCAGGGCTTAGACATCTCTGAAGTGGCTTACTTTAATTAATCATGTTCACCCAGCCAAGGAAAACGACTACATAAAGATAGTAAATGCCAGAAAAATTTCCAAAGAAATATTTGCTAATGGAATAAGGTGGCACAGTGCTTAGCCCTGCTGCCTGTCAGCTCCTGGGACCTGTGTTCAATTCCAACCCTGAGTCGCTGCCTGTATGGTGTTTGCATGTTCTCCTTGTGTCTGTGTGGGTTTTCACTGGAGACTCCCATGTTCTGAAGAGGGGTGTGAGTGTGTGATGGACTAGTGTCCTTTCCCTGCTAAATTAGTCTGTGGCTCACTGTGACCCTTTACTGCTAAATGAAGTGGTTGTTGATGATACATGGAATAAGATGACTATTTTATGAAAAAAGGGAAAAATGTTATGTTTTACAAAAGACTGCACCATAACATGCTGCTTTACACTTAATATTGGTAACATAATCTAATTTTAAGAACACTATTGCATCTGCCTCTCAAAACAAGATTGCTAGAAGGGTTTGTGTTACTGGTAGATTTAAAACAAACAAACAATCAAACAGTAACGTACTTGATTCACTTTCTCAAACCTTTAAAATCAGATAATTAATCTAAGACATTATCTAAAGCTGCTATTCTGTTATCAGGTAATATTTAAGGTTGCCAGATAGATGAAAAATTACCTTACTTTCAAAATAAGACCAATACACTTGATAAGATATTTTGTGTGTGTGTGTGTGTGTGTACAGTATATAATATCAATATATAGTTTGTGGTCAGGCTTCTGCTCAGATTCAGAGCACCATCACTTCTCTAAATATTATCCACATGACTTAAAATGAGCAAGAAATGTTCTGCTGCAAAAGACCAGTCCCTTGATGTGTAGGTAAGAACACTCTACCAAGTCTTAGGGAGTGTTGTCACCATAACAGGATCATGTGCACCGTGAGACTTGTTATATGTATGTGGATGGACGGTTATTGAGGCAGAAAAGAGAAATCAGTTACCTTTTATATGGGTGCAAAACTAAACTGAAAATGAAGCATAACATGTTATGAGCAGACAAATCTGATAATTTTCTGTCTGTTTTTTCAGGCATTGTAACCAGGTGTCCTCTGGAGCTGAAGCTGAGAAGGGCAAAGAGAGCTGGTGATTGGAGCGCAAAGATCAGCTACGATGGCAACTCTGAAGAGATCAGTGATCCCTCAGAGGTAGAGGAGTATATTTGTAGGTAGGTGGGCTCTCTTCATAAATAGCCCAATTCAACATACTTTTAAGTGTTTCAGGATCAAAATTGTAAATACATGAATACAAGGAATACTTTGTCAATCATATCCTGCCTTTTATCTTCCTTGTTGTGTATCACAATAAGTCAAGTGTTATGAATTATACGGTTTTGTGTTTCTTTTCACATTTATTTCACATTTTAACAAACTGTCCTGACAAATAACTGCTTTGAACAGTCTTATCATAGCTGTCTGGTGGGATTTCAACAGGTGAATCTTCAAGACAGCTTTTGGGAAGCCAATTTTTGTTGTTGAATAAGCTGCTGAACAGCTATCCGGATAGTTACAACAGTAGAATTACAGACAATGCATACAATAGCACAGGTGAAAAGTAAGAAGATGCACATTACCCTTTTCACTGATTTTTCTTCTGCTTTTTTGTAGCCCAAAATGATCTGTCTGGGGATGGTGTTGGCATTTGTGCTGAGTTAATCAGACTGAAAATAACATCCAGCGAAGTCTCTGACTTAACCCTCATTGATCTGCCTGGGATCGCAAGAGTACCTGTGAAAGGTCAGCCAGAAGACATTGGCCAGCAGGTGAGTATCACCTGTGTAAGAGAAAATAGATCATCACTTTCTGAATGGACTTTCTCATTTTACATTTTACCCCAAATTGTTAAATGTATGTAAAAAGGACAATGCTACATAATAGCACTGTGTCATGTTTTTTAAGTTAGTATTTCATTAATTTGTAGTTTTTACATTAATTAATGACAATATTTCCTTATGTGTTATTTGATTGCTTTTTATAAACTTCTGAAGCCCACATTTTAACACAGGTCTACTTCCACGCTTACATTGACAGCAGAGCTCACACAACCCTCAGTCCCTTAACTACATCAAATAAAAAAATAAAAAAATAAACCAGTACACCAGTTTGAATAATGTGGGGGAGAAATACATAAATCCTCTCTTGTCTTTGTCCTTTGTGATCTGTGACCCTGGAGTTTGCTTTAGTAACTTTAATTGCCTGCTTCTCTTGTAAGGAATGTGTTTTTTGTGTGTTTTTTGTTTGTTTTTTTTGCTTTTTTATCACTCCTTTCTTGGTTATCAGCAATTTACATTAATGTCTTGCAACATATTAACTGGACATGACTTTCCAAATGCTGCTGGTAATTTAGAGGTTAATGATTATTATTCATGAGTAATAATATTGATGAGATGGGTAGGCTTAGTTTAGAATGCCAATGAAATATAGTTATTAGAAATAACCAATCAAACACTGTTTGTAAAATGTTAAGCTCCTTGAGGGTATGTCCCAAAATGGATATATAAGCTTTGTTCTACCTTGAAAAGTTTGAAGAACAGTGTCATACTTGCTTAATACTTTTTTGAGTTCTGTGTTCTGCTGTTCTTCCCATGCAGGTAATAAATTCTGATTAGACCCCAACATTTTCTTCCAACACAACATTTTGCACAATGGCCACCAAGCTCTCAATGATAGATTTGGCATAAAGGTTTTCAAACTTGACATGGCAAATATACTTTAATCATGCTAAAATAATACTAAAATGCCTTTCAGCAAGCCCAGTATGATTTCAGTACAATCAGTGTTTCCCGCAGCTATATTCAGGCCAAAAATCCTGCCTGGCCAAAAATCGGTGCCGCCTGGTGAAACACCTGGCATTAACGTTGAAATATAGTAAATAAAAAAATAATCATAATTTTTAAAACACAAGTGGCCTTTCTCTCGATCATCATGGCTACACATCAGAGACAGACTGCCATGCCTGTGTCATTTTCTGGGGTAAACACTGGTATAATATTTGGATAATTCACATTACCAACCAGATTGTTATAGTTGGAAAACCTCAGGGTTTTCATGTAACATTGCTGCTAAAATGCTTGAATCCTTACCAAAGAACTACTGTCCTAGATATACAGTAAATTTAAGGTAATGTACAGCAAAAATATCATGTAGCATTGTACTATAAAGAATACAATAATACACAGGTGAATTTACAATATTTTTAACAGTGTAGAATTGGTGATTGCTAGATTAAAAAAAGTTAAGATCTTGTTGTGGTTGTTTTCAGATTAAAAGACTGATATTGAAATTCATTTCAAAGAATGAAACCATTAATTTGGTTGTTGTGCCCTGCAATGTGGACATCGCAACCACAGAAGCCTTGAAGATGGCCCAGGAGGTAGATCCTAATGGAGAAAGAACACTGGGTATGAGAATTCATTATTATATTATTATATGGAGAACCAACTTAACATACATTTTTTGCTAAATTTCAGCTTGTTGCTTTAAAGTTGCAGTTTGGTTAATGTTATGGAAACAAGGGATTTTAGATCGATATACAAATTACATTACTAGTACAGGATGCTTTATGCACATTATATAAACATTGGCATTTTATATTTACACAAATGTTTACATTATTGTATTATATACTATTATTTAATGAATTAACATATATAATAAATAGTGATATGTTATAGTTGTTATATAATAAATTTCATTTGATATTGCTTTAAATACTTGAGTATTTTAGACTCATGTTGCAACATTCAAATTTTATTCTCACGACATTGAACATAACATTATACTGGCAACTAGGAGCCTACAAACTGACATTGTACAAAGTAAATGTAATGCTGAATTTTATGACTATGATAACGTGTTATCTGAGAAAGTTAGTTGTTTACAAATCAAAATATGAATACAGAATTAGCAAAGAAAAAACGATAGGTTGCGCATGCTACCCCAGTTATCTGAAAAAGGAAGCACTCCCCAAGGGCGATGGGTTTCAGTGCACTTCAGTTGGAACCCAATCGAAATATCTCTATGTCAAAGCTGCCATTAGCCCCTGTGCACGTCACTCAAAACAAGTCCCTTCCTACTTCCTGTTTGTATAGGAGGTGATTTCTGCACAGGAACTTCATCTTTTGCTGGGAGACTTGAACTCCCAAGCAACCTTGCAAAACCTTGGGCAGTGCTTCCGACTTGAAAGATAACAATAGATTGTGAATGCAACCCTGGTTATCTGAAAAAGGAGACAAAACCAAAACAAAACCGTTGCAAGGGAGGAGGCAGTGAGCTGATAAGGAAGCCTGCCTCAAGGTGTACCACTAGGGGCCTCAGCAACAACTCCAGACAGGAGCCACAGGGGGCCCTTGGGGCCACAACTGGGCTGCCCAGGAGCGAGGACAGCAGTCACGCTCTTACTGGAAACAACCAGCATATACAAAGCACCCTCCACGCAACATGGGAGAGTTGGCCGCTTGCTCCACTAGCACAGCTAGTTGTGAGGCCACACCAAGCTTGAACATGTCATGACAAACCAATTAAATACACTGTAGGGCTCAGGAGCCAGCTCATGCACCTCTCGCATAACACAGGAGGAGTTGACACCTGCTGATTAGCACAGCTAAGGCAGGGCAATGGCAGCTCTTACGCTGTTGGGATAAATTAACTAAGTACACAGGACAGCAGCAGCGGTCTCCTGCTCAATGGTTCGCAGTCAGAGTGGGCCACAGACCTGCTGACCAAGAAACTATATACACAGTAAGGCAGTGAGCACAGCTCAAGTGCCATCAGTTGAAAACAGCAGCAGTGGCCTTCCAGTCTACTAGCAGAGCTAGGATGAAACCACAGTCCTGCTGTCTACACATAGTATGTACACAGCGGGGTACAGGCAAGACACATGCACCACTGCAACACAATGCAATAATAAACAAACTATATACAGGGTGGCATCGTAAGGCAACGTACATGGAGGCTGAGTGACAGACCCTGGGAACACATCAACAGGGCAGTCAGCAAGCCCAGGAGCAGCTCCCGTGGGTGCTTGACTGGAAGGCATAGTCCGGTTCAAAACACGGTTCAAATTAGCTCCATCCAGGATGCACTAACATAGGTAGACTGGGAATAGAGACCAGGAGCCAGAACCCACAGGCTACTGGGGTTTGACTGAAGCCAACACCAGGTTCCCAATGGAAGGGACCGGGCCCATCACGTCCCGAAACTGAAACTGAAGTGCACCGAAGTGGACCTACAGGGCGCAAATGGCACAGTATGGTGTTAGTTAATAACTAACTAAAAAATACACACACAGACAGACAAATGTGGTGAATCGGTGGGTGAACAGCACTATTTCTGCAGCCAGCCGACCAAAAGCACAAGTTTGTGTTGCAAACAAACACACAGAGTTCTCACGACTTGATATTTCAAAGGTGAAATGGCAAAAGAGGACGTTCCTGTGCAGACGTCACCTCTTATACAAACAGGAAGTAGGAAGGGACCTGTTTTGAGTGACATGCACAGGGGCCAATGGCAGCTTTGATATAGAGATGTTTCGATCGGGTTCCAACGGACGTGCGCTGAAATCCCTCCCCCTTGGGCAGTGCTTCCGACTTAAAAAATAACTGGAACATTAATAAGCCTAAATTGTTCTAGCCTATAATGCAGTGCAGTATGATTGTAACGATCACCCTGTACAGGAAATATATTGTCATAATTACATTTGTTTTGAAATGATAATACAGAAATTATTAACCAAAGCATGAATGAACAATAATAGTGCAAGGAAAAAAATTCAAGGATAATCTGAATAAGTATTATTTAAAAAAAACTAAGAGATAGTATAGTCTACCCAATCCACCCTCAACTGAAAACCCCACAAAAACCCTCAACTGAAAACAGAGGAGAGGACAGTGGTGAAGAATTTACATGATGTAAATTCTTCCCGATTTACCTTTTTCTTTAGCCAGCTCTTTCCAACCCTGAGTGTTGAATTTAGGAGCATTTTGAAAATACACGATGGCAACTTTTACTGTGAGATCCAGTTTCCCGTTTTTCATTGATCTAAATTGCTCTAGCATGTGTATGTACAGTACATATATTTTTATCCACAGCAATTTTGACCAAACCTGATCTGCTTGACAAAGGGACAGAACAGAATATTGTGGACATTGTCCAAAACAAAGTTATTCACCTCAGTAAAGGCTACATGATTGTAAAATGCCATGGTCAACAGCAAATCAATGAAAAAGTTACACTGGCTAAAGCAACCAAGGATGAGATAGAATTCTTCAAGAAACATCAACATTTCCGGTAAGCTGCCAGAGTATTTGTTTCCTCACTGATTCAATAACTAGTGTGCAGTGTGCATAATTAAATGCATTTATATCAGGAATTCTCTACCTAGGTTAAACCTAGCCTAATTCTTGTTACACTAGACATGACCCCAGTGCCAAACAGCGGGTTTCAGGAACCAGAACCCCTGCCCAAATGTAGGCAGTTTAGAGTAGTCAACAAGCTAAGCAGTGGGTCTTTGGGATATGTTAGGAAACAAGATCACCCAACTAAGTACCAGCAACATTAGGCGCTTTTACAATGCCATTTCTGATCCGGATCAAATGCATCAGTACATTTGATCAGGACCAGTGGTGTTGCCTTTACACTGCCATTTGATCAGGATCAACTTTCTGTCACCACAGGGGTCCTCGCATGTGCACTAGCATGCAAGTCCAAACTTAATTATATACATATGTTAAATTAGTGCTTTAGAACATGGCTATATCAAAAACTGTTGTTTTATCTTGTTATGAATTATTCTAACAAGTATAACAACAGTTTTTGATATAGTTCTAAAGGACTAAATTAAAATATGTATATTATTTCGCGCTTTTACACTGTGATTTTTGATCCTGCTCATAAATGGCAGTGTAAACGCGCCTGTTGTTTCTTATATAAATATTTTTTCAGTCTATTTTTTTTTCCTTAAGAATCTGAGTTTTACTGTATTGAAATGCACTTTTTTAAAGGTCTCTTTTAAATGAAGATAAAGCAACGGTTCAAAGTCTGGCCAAAAAATTAAACTTGGAGCTGGTGGACAACATCAAGGTATGTAAACGTTCAACCGAGTTGTTCTCATCACACTGGATTTGTGTTTATGACTAACATCAAAACATAATTAAAATTTAAAATATGTAACAATATGTCAAGGTGTCAATAAAATAATTAGGTTGTATTAAGGAAATAACATCTCTTGAATTTTTATTTTGTATATTGTTTTTCTTTAGAAATCATTGCCAATCATAGCTGAACAAGTTAAGGACAAGCTCAATGAAACACTCAAGGATCTGGAGAAATACAAAAGAGGACCTCCAACAAATCAAAATGAAAAATTAATGTATTTTATTGAAGTGAGTATCAGCGCCGTATAATATTTTCCAGCAACAACCCTCTGTACCTCTTGAGTCTTATATTGCATGCTTTACTAATTTATAATCACTTATTCATTTCAAGATACAGTAATACAATTAATTTGTGATCAAAGCACCATCCTTTCAAATTGAATCCTTCATTCAACATGGCATATATATGTGTGATTTGTTTAAAAATACTGTAAAATGATAGGGTGTGAAAAATAGAATGCTACCCATAGGGAAAGGGGTTTAGCCTGTTACCATAGAACCTTAGACAAACACATTTTTGTCCTTCAAAGCTGCCTATAGGCTACTCCAGACATATACAAACAGCCCCCTTCCTGTTTCCTGTTTGTATATATTGAGCTCTATGGAGGTATTCCTCCTCTTTGCTGGAAGTGAGATAACCGGGGTTGCATTTGCAACCTATCAATATCTTTCAAGTCAATAATGCTACCCAAAGGGGGAGTGGTTAAAAATCATGAATCTGTCAAATGTGTTATGCCTTGAACTGCACTGTATTATTGCACTTTGTATTGCTCTTATACAGACGTGGTCAAATTTGTTGGTACCCCTCCACAAAAAACTAAGAATGTACAATTTCCTCTGAAATAACTTGAAACTGACAAAAATAATTGGCATCCACCATTGTTTATTCCATATTTAATAGAAATCAGACTTTGCTTTTGATTTAGTTTTTCAACATAATATTGTAAACAATAAAACAAATGAAAATGGCATGGACAAAAATGATGGGACCCTCAACCTAATATTTTGTTGCACAACCTTTATTAGAGGCAATCACTGCAATCAAATGTTTTCTGTAGCTCTCAATGAGACATCTGCACCTGTTAACAGGTAGTTTGGCCCACTCTTCGCAAACTGCTCCAGCTGTCTCAGGTTTGATCGGTGCCTTCTACATACTGCGAGTTTCAGCTCTTTCCATCGATGTTCAATAGGATTCAGATCAGGACTCTTAGAAGGCCACTTCAGAACAGTCCAATGTTTTGTTCTTATCCATTCTTGGGTGCTTTTAGCTGTGCGTTTTGGGTCATTATCCTGTTGGAGGACCCATGACCTGTGACTGTGACAGGGCTTTCTGACTCTGGGCAGTACGTTTCACTCCAGAATGCCTTGATAGTCTTGAGATTTCATTGTGCCCTGCACAGATTCAAGGCACCCTGTTCCAGGTGCTGCAAAGCAGCCCCAAAACATAACAGGGCCCTCTCAATGTTTCACTGTAGGTATGGTGTTCTTTGCTTTGAAAGCTTAATTTTTTCATCTGCGAACATAGAGCTGATGTGACTTGCCAAAAAGCTCCAGTTTTGACTCATCTGTCCAAAGGACATTCTCCCAGAAGGATTGTGGCTTTCAAAAGTGGATCTTCTTCCATGGAGGCCACTTTCACTCAAAAACCGATGGATGGTGCGATCAGAAACTGATGTACCTTCACCTTGGAGTTCAGCTTGTATTTCTTTGGCAGTTATCCTTGGTTCCTTTTCTGCCAATCACACTATCCTTCTGTTCAATCTGGGGTCGATTTTCCTCTTGCGGCCGCACCCAGGGAGGTTCGCTACAGTTCCATGGACCTTGAACTTCTTAACATTTGCAACTGTTGTCACAGGAACATCAAGCTGCTTGGAGATGGTCTTGTAGCCTTTACCTTTACCATGCTTGTCTATTATTTTCTTTCTGATCTCCTCAGACAACTCTCTCCTTTGCTTTCTCTGGTCCATGTTCAGTGAGGTGCACACAATGATACCAAATGGCACAGTAACTACTTTCCTCCATTTAAATAGGCCAAATGACTGATTACAAGATTGGAGACATGTGTGATACCAATTAAATAAACTGATTAGTTTGGAATATTACTATAATCCAATTATTTATTATCTTTTCTAAGGGGTACCAGCAAATCTGTCCAGGCCATTTTAGAATATCTTTGTAGAATGAGCATTAATTAATCTCTTTTCACAACTTCTTTGCTTTATTATATGACATACCAAGCCATGCAAGTATACATGATGCAACAGCTTTTAATTTCATCACTTTTCAGGAGGAATGAAGCATTATTTCAATGAGCTGTAAGGGACCAACAAATTTGACCACGTCTGTATTTCAGTAAGTCACCCTGGACAAGGGCATCTGCTAATAAATTAATAAATAAATAAATAAATAAATAATAATGTATAACCAACCATTGCAAGGGAAGAGGGCCCTGATGCCAGCACTTGCTAAGGGGAAGTCTCAACTCAACCAGAATAAGTTTTACATAAGGATAATTTGGGGTAGGTCTCCTTAGGGTCTCTACTGGGATAAAAAACAACACTAACAATACTGACTGAAACATTTCTGGTAGAAATAAATGTACATGCACATGCACAACAGCCGGGTAGCAGGGCCATAGCACCTGTACAGCATCTGCTTGACAATAGGAGCAGGTAAATCAACAGGTAAATCAAACAAAGGCCAAGAACCTGTGCCACATGGCTACTGCTGTTCGACTGAAACCAATAGCAGATTCCCAATAGAAGGAGTCGGCCCCGTCACATCCAATCTGTAAAATCAAACAAAAGTATGTTGCGCAGATGCCTATCGAAGAGGCACCATGATGATGCCTCACCTCTAGATGAGTGTTCCACCAAGTGCTCAGGCACTGGGACACCAGTCAAATTACAGACAACAGCAATATGTCCACAATCCAATGTGACAGGCTCTGTTTTGGCAATGCCTGGCACTGAGTCCACACTCCATAAGGCACAAACAATTCGTCTGAGTGCCTACAGTTCCTAGTGCGATACATATAGCGCTGATGTGCCTGCACAACAGCTGAAGACGACTCTCCTCATTTGAAGAGAAGGAAGGAGAAGAAAGTCTGCCAGCAGTCTGGACGCACCCATGTTTTGTGGATGGTTAACTATCTGGTGCCAGACATGGCCGTAAGCATCACGCCCACTAAGGAAACACTTCGCTTTCAGAAGCGGAGATGTGTGCTTGACTTGTAGACAGACAGGGAAGAGATCAACTACATTACTTCAGAAGGTATAATCTCAAATGCCATGTGGGATCACACAGAAATTACAGTTTTATTAGCAGCATGGTGTGAAATACACATACAGAAGCAATTCAATGTTTTACTGCTTACAGTTAGTATCCAAGTGTATTAAAAACTTGTATTTCACAGGATTGAAACTGAAGGATAATAAATGGATTGGTAGCAGCCGATATTATTCATATTTTTTGAACAACTGGATGGTGTTTCAGGCTGACGTTTTGTGAATGGTTTGCAGGTCTATTGTATAACAACCCCGCAGAGACAATCAGTATGAAGGTGAACACAATTTAGTTAATGGAAGTCTGAGTCGGTCAGGAAGTCATTTGAAGATATCTCTAAATGATTTGCAGATATCTCTAAATGATTTGCAGATATCTCTAAATGATTTGCAGATATCTTTAAATGATTTAGAGATATCTTCAAATCATTTAGAGATATCTGCAAATCATTGAGATATCTTTAAAAAGCACCTTATTTAGATATCTCTAAATCATTTGCAGATATCTCTAAATCATTTATAGATATCTTTAAATGATTAAAGATATCTTTAAATATTTGAAGATATCTTTAAATGCATTTAGAGATATCTCTAAATGATAATTTGGCTTGCCATACACTGGTGCTCCACAGGACCTCTCTCCTTTCCTCACATCTCGCGAGTCGCAAATTAACACAATTTATTGTCTCCACATCTTACTCGTTCTGAACACAGTACCCGCTTTGTCTCTCCTTCAAACCAACCACAACAACACTGCACAAGTGTATATTCTAGGAAACCAAACATACTGTAATTACACATAGAAATGGACTAATAGAAAACTGACCTTAGAACATACCGTAATTACTTGTGTAAAATGACTATTCAAAACTCTAAAAACTTAACAGCACCAACTGCAGAATGAAGCTTTGGGGCTTCCACCCATGCACCTGCTCAGTGCATTTTATTTATTTATGTATGTATTTATTTTCCCCAAGGTGAACTTTACTTACAGTGAGGGAAAAAAGTATTTGATCCCCTGCTGATTTTGTACGTTTGCCCACTGACAAAGAAATGATCAGTCTATAATTTTAATTTTAGGTGTATTTTAACAGTGAGAGACAGTTAAATTAGTTTGATCATTTCTTTGTCAGTGGGCAAACGTACAAAATCAGCAGGGGATCAAATACTTTTTTCCCCCACTGTAGTTACAAAATAATATACAATTAAGGCCACCTAAGTGGGGAGAAAACATAGTGAGGGATGAAATTCCAAATTGAGGTTGAATTCTTTAAAAAGTGTTTAATCCAATTGATCTTAAATGTGTTATTTAAGGTTTGAATATGAAGGAAATGTAGTCTACTGTCTTACAGACATGACTTTCAACATATAGAGATAAAGCAGCATAAGTCTAGAAATACCTTCTGCCATAGTAAGCAATCTCTCCCATTTAAAGATAAACCTCTTTGTAACAAGTGGATTAATTGTCTTAAAATGTTCACAATAATAGGTGAATACTCTAAAGTTCAGAATAGACCTGGCTACATAGAGTTTTCCTTACAATCTTTGAGGGCAAAAAGTGTAGGCAGAGACCAGATGCTTTAGAAAAATCATGGATTACATTGAGAGCAATTTTAATCTGAGTAACATCTCTCAAATAAAGAGTAGTGTCATCTACTAATTGACTAATAATTATTTATCTGCAATTGAGATACATTTGATGTGTACTGTAAGAAGTTGTGTGGCAATTAGGAAAAGATGAGGAGAAATCGGGTACCCTTGACTTATGCAACATTTTATATCAAATATTGGGGATTTGCCATGTTTTGATTTAATAGAGCTATTTACATTCATATAAAGGGCTTTAACAGCATTACCAAAAAAGTCTCCAAAACGAGACCGGGTGTCTGTAAAAGAAAGCACTGCCTATGAGGGAGGGGTTTCTGCGCACTTCCGTAGGAACCTGATCGAAATGTCACTCTATCAAAGCTGCCTTGGCCCCTGCGGACATCACTCACTTCCCACTTCCTGTTTGCATAAAAGGTGACATCTGCGCAGGTTCATCCTCTTTTGCCATTTCGCTGGACCCAAGAATGTGAGCTTTCTGTGTCTGTGTGTTGCATTAGACCTTCAAAACTGCGTATTTCGGTTGGCTGGCTTCACTAATAGTGTTGTTCACCACTGTTTTGCTATGTCTCTGTCTCTATTGTGTGTCTTATTAGTTATATTTATAGCTAATTTTGATTCTGTCCGTCCACGTACCGGAGCTCCGGCTACGCTTTCGGTTTCAGTTTCAGTTCACAAACAGAGCTTTTAAAAGTAATAATCTTGTTAATATAGTGCCATATATTATCGGATTGCTTGCTATGTTGGTTTCTTGTCCACAGGCTTTTTCCTCCACAGCAGGAGCGCTAACAGCGGCAGTAAAATCCGAGGCCCGGCCACCTGGCATAAGCCTCGGTCTGTTGTAGAGAATTCGCTTGTGTGAGGTGCTCCTCTGCCGGCTTGCTCCTGCACTACAGTCCGCAACTGTGGCTGTAGAAGATCTCAATCTCTCAGCATGCTGGGATCGAGCTCTGCTGTGCTCCACCTTCCGTGTGTGTGGCCTCAGTTCTACACCTCGCTTCGGCTGGAGGCCTACTACCCTCAGGCCTCCGAACCCCAGACCCCGCATCACCTGGTGTCCCCGGAAAAACCCCAGCACACATGGTGTGGTTAAGCCTACAGGCCTACATGGTGTTCTGTCCAGCAGCAGCAAGGTTTTGGTGTGGTTTGTTGTGTAGTTGCCCCCACATTGAACCGAGCATTGAACTGAGTGGAGACGCACTTAAAGCAGCCAGTCCCGAGTGGGGAGGTCTCTTGCCTTGTGTGCCTGGGCATCAGCAATGGGTGCAATGCAGCTGTGGACCCCGGTCCCACTATGACGAGCCCAGTGGCCCAGTCCCACATAGAACCCCGCTGTAATCACTGCCGTGTACAGCGATCCCCTACTCCAGCGAGTAATAGTAGGGAGCCCCAGGGCCCCTCTGCCTCCTCCTCACAGCCTGCAGCTTTGGAAGCTGCACATGTTGTGGTAACTGCACCTGCTGCGGCAGCTGTGCCAGCCGCTCCTGCCCTGTGCAGGTAACAGAGCAACAAAGGAGACAGACAGAGTGGCGTCTGTTAGGAACTTGTTCTGGTGCAGCACACATACAACCATATATTAAAACTGACATTGTTGACTGTGTGTCGGAATGTTGCTGTCCAGGAGCTGTCCCCTGAAAAAGCTATGTGCTTTGAGTTAACACCACCCTTTTCTACACATTATTTTGCACATCACAAACCAGTTTTTTGCACAGTGCACAGCTATGAATATAGCAGGAATCACGACTAATTTAACCCTTGGTGTGCCACTGAGTGGTGATGACGACAGACACCTCCAAGCAAGATTGGGGAGCAGTCTGCGATGGATGTGGAGTCAGAGGCAGATGGTCGGAGCACACACAGGCCTTCCACATCAACGTCCTGGAGTTACAAGCGGACTGTGTCATTTTCTGCCAGTCCTATGGGACAGACATGTGCTGGTTCGGACAGACAACACAGTGGTGGTTTCCTATATCAGCAGGCAGGGAGGTCTCTGGTCGTGCAGACTGTATTGTCTAGCATGCTGTCTGCTTCTATGGGCGCAGCCCCGGCTCCACTCCATCAGAGCAGATCACCTTCCTGGCCTATCCTTTCTCAGGGAGGCACCCGCGGTTTCGGAATGGTGCTTCCATGGTGCTTGTGATCTGGCAACCGTGGAGCCGAGATGTCACCTTTCATGCAAACAGGAAGTGGAAGGGTCCTGTTTGAGTGACGTGCACAGGGGCCAATGGCTGACTTGAGTGACTTTTTCGATCGGGATCCTACAGGAAGTACACAGAAACCCCTCCACCTCGGGCAGTGCTTCTTTTTTCAGATAACCGGGGTTGCATTCACAACCCTTTTGTAAAAGTTTTGTACAACTTCAACGGTAAATCAATGGAAGAAAATTGAGAAATGTTTTGAGTGTTAATTGGCTGTGTGCTGCATTCATTAATAATGGTGTTGATGTATTGACTGTATATAGCTTTTTACTGGTTTTGTGTGTGCTCTGCTTTAAAAATGAAGGGTCTTATTTAAATAAAGTTGACAATGATGAAATATGAATAATAGGTAGGCTATGATTTGAAAGTACTTTTTTTTTAAAAGATACATTCTGCCTTATATATACACACACATACTACACAAACAGAGCTAGCTAATATAGTTAATTATATAGCCATTGTTTTTAAGATCAGTGCTAGTGTACTTGCCAATTTTTTGTTAGTAATAAATAATTTTGTATTAGCATTGTTGTTATTATGTATTGTTCATAGTAGTAGTATGAAGCACAAAATCACTATTTATAGCAATAAACAAAGTAAATTGTTGTAAATATAAGAAATTAATGTAATATTGAAATAATGTCATAATCCAAGATTATGAAGAAAATCTACGTGGTGCAGAGTTACCAAGTTTTGTTAACTACCAAGTATTACAGAAACTCATCATAAACCATGTGGAGAAATTGGAGCCAACAGCTAAGAAGACAATGATGAATGTCAGAGGTAGGTGCACATTAATATTTTATATAATTCTGTATGAATATGAAGATTTTAGAATCACTTTGCTTATTCAGTTTTATCAGGTTTTGATGTTCAAACTTTGTATTCAACATTTGTAAGCAGTATTTCAATGGTTTATAAGACTATTTATTCAGTGATAATAAACCAATTAATACATTCCTTTATAAATACATTAATATGTGTGTTTATTAATAGCTTATAAACCATTTATAAATGCATATTTATGTAACCGTATTTTGAAGTGTTACCATTGATTTCTAACTTGTAAATGAGACAGAAATTACCTTTGACAAGAAAATTACTTTGAATTATGAAACCATGCTTAGCCTATACTACTTGTTAGTTTTATCTTCATCTTATTATTTTGTGGGGTTTAAGTAATGACTTTAAAGCCTTTAAAATGTGCTGTTGGAATTGTATTAATCCAGAAAGTGCATTATTATTTTAAATAATATTAATACATATTCTTGACATGTCAACATCTTTAAAAATATGTATAATAACATAATGAAAAATGTATATGCTCATGAATAGAATCTGCACGGAATTGGACCATTTAGTCAATTAATGCTCAGACTACAGTCTCCGTGTCACACCCCATGTATTTTTATTATTATTATTATTTATTTATTAGCAGACGCCCTTATCCAGGGCAACTTACAAAATATAAGCGCAATAAAAAGTGCAAAAATACAGTGCAATTCAAAGCATAATACATTTTTCAAATTCCAATTTACACAAGTGTATACAATATATGGGGTCTTACATCCTGGATTGTAAAAGCTGATGAGTGCTGATGAGATGTTAAGTCACAATCAAGGGCCAAGGGAAAGGGAGCATAGAGGAATTCAAAATAAACAATACAAGTATTAGAAATGCAAGGCAAGTAGTTTGATAAAACGTTGTATAAGTGCTATCTTACAGGAGAGTAAATGGCTAAATTACAAGTACTGTCTGAAAAGATGTGTTTTGAGTAAGGACCTCCGGAATGAGGTCAAGGACTCTGCTGTTTTGACTTCAGTGGGAAGGTCGTTCCACCACTTAGGGGCCAGGGATGAGAAGGAACGGGCTCTGGAGGAGGGAGAGTGGAGAGGAGGCAGAGTTAGTCTTTTGGCACCAGAAGACTGCAGTGGCCTGAAGGGGATGTATGGAGAGACAAAGGTCTGAAGGTAGCTTTGTGCAGTGTGTTCGAGTGGTAGGTGAGAGTCAATGACTTGAACTGAATGCGTGCCGGTATTGGGAGCCAGTGGAGGGAGTGTAGCAGTGGAGTAGCGTGTGCGAATCGGGGCAGAGAGAATACGAGATGAGCTGCAGAGTTCTGGATTTGCTGGAGCAGCGGGTAGTAGTTGCAGGCAGGCCGGCCAGGAGGGAGTTGCAGTAGTCCAAGCAGGAGAGGACCAGGGACTGGATGAGCACCTGAGTCAAGTAGTTGGTGAGGAAGGGTCAGGAAGAATCTGCAGGTGCGTGTCAGCATGGTGATGTGCTGAGTGTGGGAGAGTGCAGGATCGAGGGTGACTCCTAGGTTCTTAGCGGAAGAAGGAGGAGAGAGTGTAGTAGATTCCAATGGGAGAGATGAGATGGAGAGGTCAGCAGAAGGTGAGGAAGATAGGGGAAAAAATAGAAGATCAGATTTGGAGAGGCTGAGCTTGAGGTGGTGCGAGTGCATCTAGGCGGAGATAGCAGACAAGCAGGAAGAAATGTAAGAGGGGATGAGAGGGTCAGAAGAGGGAAAAGACAGGAAGATCTGGGCATCATCAGCATAAAAGTGGTAGGAGAAACCATGGGATGCAATGAGGGGGCCCAGGGAGCGAGTGTAGAGAGAGAACAGGAGGGGGCCCAGGACAGAGCCTTGGGGAACACCTGTGAGGAGAGGTTGGGGGGTGGATGAGAAACCTCGCCATGTCACTTGGTAGGTCCGGTTGCTGAGGTAGGAGGAGAACCAGGTGAGAGCAGTCCCAGAGATTCAAAGGTCAGCGAGGCAGGAGAGGAGGATGGAGTGATCAACAGTGTCAAATGCTGCGGAGAGGTCAAGGAGGATGAGGACTGAGGAGAGGGAGGCCACCCGAGCACAGCTGAGGGAGTCAGTGACTGCCAGGAGAGTCGTCTCAGTGGAGTGAGCTGTGCAGAAGCCAGATTGCAGAGGATCAAGGAGTGAGTGTTGGCACAGAAAGTCCGAAAGCTGACGGTGGACCGCCCGCTCAAGAGTCTTTGAGAGGAAGGGGAGTAGGGAGACAGGGCGATAGTTCTGAGGAGAGGTGGCATCAAGGGTTGGTTTCTTGAGGAGTGGGATCACAGCAGCTTGTTTAAATGCAGAGGGGAAACAGCCAGAGAGGAGTGAGGAGTTGAGGAAGGAGGAGATGAAGGGGAGAAGATCAGGAGCTGTCGCTTGGAGGAGACGAGAAGGGAGAGGGTCCAGGGCACATGTTGTAGGTTTGTGACATAGGAGGAGAGCGGAAACTTCAGAATCTGAGAGAGGTGAGAATGAAAAAAAGGAAGCTTGATCGGTGGAAGGTTTGGGTGTGATGGGAGAGGAGGGGGGACTGTTGTAGAGTCTGCGGATGTCTGCAATATTGGAGGAGAAGAAGGAGGCGAAATCAACAGCAGTGAGAGATGAGGGAGGAGGAGGGGGAGGGGGGGCAAGGAGGGAGGAGAAAGTGGAGAAGAGTTTGAGGGGGTTGTTGACAGTGGATTCGAAGAGTGACTAAGGTAATAATTGTACTAAGGTAATAATTATTATTGTCAACCTATTTGACTTAACAATCAATATAAACTTCACATTAAATCTAATGGTAAACCACATAAGTGTGTTCAATCTTAAGCCTTATATTTATACATAATTATTATATAAATTGACTGTTTCAGTGAATGCTGGAATACTCCAAATTATCAGGGTTTAATGACTACCTAAATTATACTATAGCCTAACAAATTGAAATTGAATTCTATCGTTGCAGTCTTTCACATGTTTTTGTCGCATTTGAGAATGTTTTAAATTGATGTCGTTTTAATGTATGTCTTTGCAGCTTCACTATTACAGTTTGGTAGCCAGGCCAGTTGCTTTTAATTTCCATGTTGTGAAGAATAAAAAGCCAAAATGATATAACCACGAGTATAACCACACTATCAAGCTCCTGCATTGTTGTCATCTGAAAAACCCAACTATCTTTCAGCGTCAGGCACGCAACTCTCAACATAGCATCTGACATCATTCACCTGGCTTGAGTATTGCAGTGGATACACACCCGAGCCATACCAGGCCAGCTCAGCTTGGCTCGGCTTGATTCCAGCATGGCTTGGATATGCCAGTGGAAAAGGGCCATAAGTGACTGGGTTTTATTTACTGAATTGAATACGTACTGTATCTGTTATTTATTATGCATTAATAGTCCTATTGGGGTTTCATTTATGTGATTTAGTGATGAATTGTCGCTGGTGATGAAAAGTGTGTGACCGATTGACAGGATACCCATGCATACAACTCTCGACAAACACCTGACCTGTAACAGGCCAACTCAGCTAGGTTCTGGCTTGGTTCAAGGTCGGATGTGCCAGTGGAAAAGGGGCATTGTCTAGTATTCCTAAGTGTCCACCCTGACTGTGCTAGCAGGCGTATGTTACAGCCTTTCTCCCTTCCCCTCTGTCAGTGTTCCAGATTCTGTCTTCAGTACTCGTAAGGATAGAGTAAGTGTATTAGTTCTGATATAAAGAACATCCTTTTGCACAATGTCTGTGGTATTTAACCCACCTTTTAATTGAGAAGTCCTACACTATATACACTGTTAACTGTTTATTTTTACACAATCTTGCTGGATAATATTTCTCTTTTGTTATGTCAGACATCGTCTACAACAAGTTTGCAGAATTGGTTTGAAGAGTGCTTTGAGTGTTATCCCAATCTTCTGTTTGTGGCTAAGGTATTTTCAGCAACTGCTATTACAGCTGCCTTTTTTTTAATATGTAATCTCTCACATTTTTATACAAACACTTAAACCCCACCTTTAGTTGATTACACTGCAAATAAACTGTTATGGTCCGAAACCTGCAAAGTCAAAGTTTTAGTGAATATGATATAGTTGCAAATAAGTACATATTGAGCATGTACACCGATTCTGAATCAACAAACACCATATTCAAATTTCACACATAGATTCTGAAAATCTTATTTCATATATCCTCCATGGAGATTCAAACTTTTATCTTTAGGATTTCCGTCTAACATTTGCAGTTTACATTGAAGTAAAGTATGTTACCGGCTCAATGTGAGCTGTACATTTATTAAAATGTTTGCTAAGATCTTTTACAAATCTGCACCTGCTAATATATTATTTTGGTCGCAAAGAGATCATAATTTACCTTAAAGGTGAAAAATACATTATAGTGATTGTGATCCAGCTATGGCTGGAAGATTTATTTAAGAGTAAATATATTCTGCCATCAAGTAATCTCTTCATTAGCCTGGGGCTGGTGAAAGTACTGTACTTTCTCTCATTGAACTGGGTTCTTATTCCCTTTGTACAAAATTGATAACATGAAAAAGAGGCAGGAGATCAAAGTAGCAGAGAGGCTGCAGAACCAGTTTGAAATGGAGAAACTGGTGTACACCCAAGACAGTATCTTCTTGAAAACCATTAAGGAGAATCTGAAGGATCTGGTCACTCATATTAAGGAAGAACTATCCATTACATTTTCTGATTTAAATGTTTGCAAGACTTCCAGCTCAGATATGTTAAATAAACTGAGCTGTTACTTGCAGGTAGGTGAAACCTTAAATTACTTTGTTACCAAAGCTGGTTATCTTTCAATTCAATAATAATTCCCAAAGAAGGTATGGGAAATGGTATAATTAGAAATGTTATAGAACTCATAGCAAAGCTGCCTTTAGGCCCTTGTATGCAGTCACTCAGATGAACCCCTCCCTTTCTCCCTTCATCTGCAACCTAACATTTTATACCATTTATGTATTTCTGTATGAAGAGAGACTGCTAATAGGTATTTAAATTTAAAAAATCATCAAAAAAGCTTTTTCAAAAGGCTCATAAAAAATATTCATAACAAACAAGTCTGTTGTGTGGTTTTAGAGTAAGAAGAAAGGAAACTGTAGTAGGGTTTAAGACGCCTTTGTTAAAGCAAGGCAGACATTTGAACTCACTCCCACTTCCCTAGCGGACTGTATTTCACTTTTTATTTCTCATTTATTTAACCAGATAAGTCAATTGAGAACCAATTCCCATTTACAATAACGACCTGGCCAAGAGGTGCAGCATTGCAAAAAAACAATTCACAAGAAACAATACCACTACAAAATTTAATGAACACAACACACTATATTAATCAATGTACAATAAAAGTAAGATATAAATTCATACAAAATGTAGAGTATGGGCTAGATTTTCCTAGGGTTTGCATGGCGCAAATAGCTATTGCTAAAATATCTGCATTATTTGCCATATTCAAAACCCTGTGTTGTGCGGCACAATCCATTATGTGCTGTTCACCCTATAATTGTATGCAAGGCGCAAAATGGGGGGAGTTGCTGAAATTATGTGTGATTCTTTTTATATTCATAGCTGTTAGCTGCACAAAAAACAGGTTTGCAACGTGCAAAATAACACATTGAAAAGGGTGGTGTTAACTCTTTCAGGTCAACAATGGGGGTGTCTGTTTTTATATATAGTTGTGTATAGCCATATTGCCTTCCCCGTGAAATCCTTAACCCAAACAGCGGACCCTGCAGGTAACACTCACGTTGGTCGCTGTACCTTCTGATTCTGCTTCATGTTCTCCTGTCCACGGCAGACCCTATTGCAGACATCTGGTCGAAGAAGATCCCACCTGGTTCTCAGTGGTTGACCAAACATCAATATGGCTGGGGACACCCCAGTTTTTTTGTGAGGTGTTGTGCAATACGAGGCCAAAAACCTGGACATACGGGTCTGCAGCGAGCCTGCTATCATCTTACTACTCAGCCTGGACTGCCTTTTCTACCAACCCATTCATGGCAGGGTGGTACGGCGCTGAGGTGATGTGACGAATGCCATTGGCGGACAGAAAACCTTCAAACTCTGAACTTGTGAAAATGGTGGCATTGTCTGACACCACCGTGTGTGGGAGTCCATGCGTACTGAAAAGATGTCGAAGATGCTCTATTGTACTAGCTGAAGTCACCGAATTCAATGGAAACACATCCAGCCACTTGGAGTATGCATCCACCATCACCAGGAATGTGTTCTCCATGAACGGACCGGCATAGTCGATGTGAATCCGTGTCCATGGCTGACCAGCCCATTCCCAGGGGCAAATTGGAGCTTCTGCTAGAGCATTCCATAATTGCTGACATAACTCGCAAGATTTCACACAATCTTCCATAGCAGCATCCAATCCATGCCACCACAAATATGCTCGAGCTGTTGCTTTCATCCTAGAGACACCAGGATGCATCTCATGGAGCTCATCTAACAGTGTCTGACGGCCCTGTGGCGGGACCACTACTCTCAACCTCCATAGAAGGATGCCATCCTCCACTCACAGCTCGCCTCACTTATTAAACTAGAGCTATAAGTCGTCTGAAAGGCTCTTAGCAGGCCAACCCTCTCTCACAAACTGACATACTTTTGACAGGAGGGGGTCTCTGTATGTCCCGCGCTTAAGCTGTTGGCTGGTGATAGGGGCTGATTGTAACTGCTTCAGCAAACACACCAGTTCTGGAGGTGCTGGTGGATCCAGTGGCATGTAAGGCAAGGGTAACCTGCTCAAATCATCCGCGTTAGATATTGTGGGACCTGGTTTATACACCAGCATGTACTGGTATTGCATCAGCATGAGGGCCCACCTTTGCAATCTACCCGATGCTGTTGGCTGAATGTTCTTTAGCTCACCAAGGAGCCCCAACAAAGGTTTATGATCTGTTTGGATGATAAACCTATGCCCGTAAATGTACTGGTGAATCTTCTTAACTGCAAATATTGTAGCAAGGCCTTCCTTCTCCAGTTGAGAATATCTCTTCTCTGTGGGAGCAAGCAAGCATGATGCGAAGTAGATCAGCTCCTCTGTGTTGTCATTCCTAGTGTGTGACAAAACTGCCCCAACTCCAACGAAGGGATGCATCACTGATAATGACCAATGGCCTTGAGGGGTCATAATGGATCAGCAACACAGCAGATGAAAGTAAGTCCTTGGACCTCTTAAAAGCTGATCATTGAGGAACTCCCCACTCCCACCACTCCTCAGGAGTTCATACAGCGGAGCTAACTCGGAGGCTAAATCGGGTAGAAAATGGCCATAATAATTCAGTAGTCCCAGGTAAGCATGCAGCTGTCCTACGTCCTGTGGCTCCGGAGCATCCTTAATTGCCTTTACCTTCTTTTTGAGAGGCTGTAGGCCCCTCACGGACACCTTGTGACCCAGATACTCCAACTCAGGTACCTGGAAAACACACTTGGACTGCTTCAGCTTTAGTCCGGTATTCTAGCCAAGACAAGACAGCTTCCAGGTTCTTGGAAGTGCTCCTCTTTAGTGAGACCAGTTACTAAGATGTCATCAAGGTAGATGACAACATGGTCAATGCCAGCCAAGAGGCCCTCCTTGACCCTCTGGAAAATAGCACAAGCAGAAAAGATTCCAAAGGGCAAATGTGTGTACTGGAACAAGCCTTTGTGTGTATTAATGGTAACTACACTACGAGACTCTTCAGCCAACACCAACTGTTGATAAGATTGTGACATTTTGAGTTTGGAGAAACTGGTACCACCCGAGAGCTTAGTAAACAGCTCATCAATCCTTGGAAGAGGATATTGCTTCAGACGAGATACTACATTTGCCGTCAGACAGGCTTTATAATGCCGGCTGCCTGCAGTCTCTGCAGCTCGGCTTGCACCTTTTCTGCAAGGCTATGGGCACAGGTCTTGCCTTACAGAATCTTGGGACTGCTGAGGGGTCTAGCTGTATGTGAACTTCTGTCCCTTGGAGCTCACCCAGCTCATCGCGGAACACAGCAGCATGTTTTTCAAGAAAGTGAAACGGGCTGTCCCAGCACTGTAGAGGAGGGTCTTAGTTGCAGCCCAGGGTTTCTGTCCTGCAGTTCAGTAAAGGTCTTATAACCAATCACAGTATAAGAGGCCCCAGTGTCTACTTCAAATTGAACCTGGCAGATATTCAGCTCTACTGTGACCAGTAAAGGGTTGGGAGACCTCGCTTTCATAGTGAACAGAGAATATGTTGCCTCTGCCTGTTCCTCTTCCTCAGGAAGAAATTCCTGGGGCTCTGTGTGCTCTGAATCCAGCCTTCTGTTTGACCAGGGGCGGCTTGCTCTTCTGTGATTTCTTGTGGCACGTGCGTGCTAAACGTTTTTTGCAATATTGACACTCTGCTTCCTTGAAATGGCAGGCATCTGCTGTGTGGTCTTCGCCACACCGGTAGCATTGTAGCGGCTGAGCTGAGTGCTTAAACCTATCCTTCACCCACTCGGGTGGGAGTGTCATAGCACTGTAGTCTCCCTAGCCTTCAACCAAGTCAGGTCTCTTATTCCCCATACCAGCTGATTTCGGAGACGTTTTTCCAGTGTCTCCCCAAACCCACACCTAGCAGCCTGATGTTTCAGTCTGGCCACAAAACTGGTCACTGATTCTCCCGGGGTCTTGGTGCAAGACTGGAATTTGAACCATTCTACTATGATAGAGGGTGCAGGTTCAAAATGGTGTCCCACAACTTTGACCATCTCAGCAAAAGACACCACTGATGGCTGATACTGATACTGATATCAAATATTTTACTAAGCCGTATATATCACTGCCTATATCTTCCCAAAATGTGCTTTTTATTATTATTATTATTGGCGCCCTCCTTACCATGGGGCGGCAGTGGTGCTGTTTTGCTAACTCTGGTGGTGCATCTGGGTTTGTTTGTATCTCCTCGAGCAGCAGGGAAAAATGTCACTGACCTGAGCAGTGCAGAATGTAGACAACGCCGGGCAATTCACAACAGGAGCTGGTCACATCAGCTTGGAAATGACCAGTTTATGTTCTGGGGGCTTTGTTCAACCTCTGGGGAGTATTCATAAGGTTTACCTCATCGCCAAAATGTTATAAAGGCGGATCGCACCTGGAACACATGAACACACTGAGTTGAAGGTAACAGAACTGGTTTATTCCAGGAAGTTGTTTTTTTACTTCCTGCTTCTGCAACCCATAATGTAAGCACGCACACATAACGCAAATGATTAACCCCTGAGGTTACCACACTACTATGTCCACAATATTGTGTTTGTACTGCAATACTAAATGTTTGCCCTGCCAGGACAATGGCATAGAGGTGTGCACTACTAGATTACCTTGGAGGTATGCATTTGGGATGTGTCCAGACTCAAGTACATTGCACAGTGTGGACTGATGCCAGATGTGATTTCTAATGATATTTATACAGTATACAGTGAGGGAAAAAAGTATTTGATCCCCTGCTGATTTTGTACGTTTGCCCACTGACAAATAAATGATCAGTCTATAATTTTAATGGTAGGTGTATTTTAACAGTGAGAGACAGAATAACAACAAAAACATCCAGAAAAATGCATTTCAAAAAAGTTATAAATTGATTTGCAGGTTAATGAGGGAAATAAGTATTTGACCCCTTCGACTTAGTACTTGGTGGCAAAACCCTTGTTGGCAAACACAGAGGTCAGACGTTTCTTGTAGTTGGCCACCAGGTTTGCACACATCTCAGGAGGGATTTTGTCCCACTCCACTTTGCAGATCCTCTCCAAGTCATTAAGGTTTCGAGGCTGACATTTGGCAACTCAAACCTTCAGCTCCCTCCACAGATTTTCTATCGAATTAAGGTCTGGAGACTGGCTAGGCCACTCCAGGACCTTAATGTGCTTCTTCTTGAGCCACTCCTTTGTTGCCTTGGCTGTGTGTTTTGGGTCATTGTCATGCTGGAATACTCATCCACAACCCATTGTCAATGCCCTGGCTGAGGGAAGGAGGTTCTCACCCAAGATTTGACGGAATATGGCCCCGTCCATCGTCCCTTTGATGCGGCGCAGTTGTCCTGTCCCCTTAGCAGAAAAACACCCCCAAAGCATAATGTTTCCACCTCCATGTTTGACGGTGGGGATGGTATTCTTGGGGTCATAGGCAGCATTCCTCCTCCTCCAAACACAGAGAGTTGAGTTGATGCCAATGAGCTCGATTTTGGTCTCATCTGACCACAACACTTTCACCCAGTTCTCCTCTAAATCATTCAGATGTTCATTGGCAAACTTCATACGGGCCTGTACAGTCTTCAACTGTCCAATTTTGGTGAGCTTGTGCAAATTGTAGCCTCTTTTTCCTATTTGTAGTGGAGATGAGTGGTACCCGGTGGGGTCTTCTGCTGTTGTAGCCCATCCGCCTCAAGGTTGTACGTGTTGTGGCTTCACAAATGCTTTGCTGCATAGCTCGGTTGTAACGAGTGGTTATTTCTGTCAAAGTTGCTCTTCTATCAGCTTGAATCAGTCGGCCCATTCTCCTCTGACCTCTAGCATCAACAAGGCATTTCCGCCCACAGGACTGCCGCATACTGGATGTTTTTCCCTTTTCACACCATTCTTTGTAAACCCTAGAAATGGTTGTGCGTGAAAATCCCAGTAACTGAGCAGATTGTGAAATACTCAGACCGGCCCGTCTGGCACCAACAACCATGCCACGCTCAAAATTGCTTAAATCACCTTTCTTTCCCATTCAGACATTCAGTTTGGAGTTCAGGAGATTGTCTTGACCAGGACCACACCCCTAAATGCATTGAAGCAACTGCCATGTGATTGGTTGGTTAGATAATTGCATTAATGAGAAATTGAACAGGTGTTCCTAATAATCCTTTAGGTGAGTGTATATATATATATGTATATTTATTTGTATAAATAACAGAATGTGAAACATGGCACTAGCCTCTGTTGTCCAGCACACTGCCTTCATTCATCCACCTCCAGAGTCCTTTTCCTTTAATGCCGTGGCTTATTACCATATGATAATGACTCTGTAATTGGAACCACGAGATGCAAATGTATTCCGGTCTGATATTAAATCATGCGCGTAGCGCAATTGAATTTGAGTTGCGTGAAAGCCTTAATTAGACTGAATATACTAGTTTTTGTGCAATCTTTGCACAGCGCATTAATCCAATAACTCCGCAGCTGTGTTCAAACAGTGGAAATGTGTGGAGTAGCGCAGGTGGGTTTGCGAGGTGCAACAGGTTTGCACGAGGCAGGAAAGAAATGCTATAATCCAGTTTCGTGCAAAGATTTGCGCCATGTTTGAATATCTCTTCTTTTTTGGCCAAGTCGCATATTTTTTGCGCAGCACACATTTTGCATGGAAATTGTGTGAAGTTTGAATATTGGGCACTATATGCGTGAAAAGATTCAGCAAGTGCATTTGTCAGTGAACAGCTCAGTCAAAAACAAATTTAAGGAATGTAGAGGAATGAATGTAATGAGTTTAAGGGACTTTTGTAGCACATTCCAGTCATTTGTAGGAGAGAACTAGAAAGAGTGTTGGCCAAAGGAAGTGCAGGTTTTTTTAATATATCTACCAGAGCACAGATTGCTATTGATGGTAGAAATATTGAGGAGTGAGGTAAGGCAGAGAGGGGAATTGCCTGTGAGGGACTATCAATATGTTGATACCAGTGAATCTGGCGACATGTATGCAATAAGGGTCAGCTGACCAGTGGTAGATTATGTCTAATTTATTGATGGAGGCTTTAGGCACAATCGTATAAACTATGTCACCATAGTCCAGGATTGGCAGGATAGTTATCTTTACAAGGGTGATCTTAACAGAGTAACATTGCATATTATAATAGCATCCCCTAGCAGATAATCCCCAATATGCAAACGAATTAAAGTGAACACAACATGATTTTGATTAACAGCATCTGCTGTAGTTACACAAGGGGTACATTGGGAACATTATTCAAAATGGGTGTACAACAGTGATAATGGACAACATTCAGCACTGACCAGTTTTGGCTTCAGAATTTTTTTATTTCTTTACTAAATTAATACAAATAGTTCGGAACCCTTTGATTCTTCAGATTTCATATGTTGATGCTATTGAGTTTTATCCCTTTGCCTATATGGAAGAGCAGTGCCATAATCCAGTCTTAAAGTAGCATAGGCATGATGTGATTTGCTCTCAACCAACCTTTCTTCCCTTCTCAATGAATTACATGACAGCATTAACTAGTTTAACAAAACCATTACTTGTCAAAATTTGTACGTTTACAGTTAGACACATCCTAATACTATGAATAAAGGATTGGATATGTTTTACTAACATAAACAATATGATTACAACCTTAAGCCCTGCATATATTCACTTAAGGTGAATATCACTTAATGTGGAAGGCATATTCCGTTGGAAGGGAAAAACACGGTTCACTAGCTCCCTCAGGATGCACTTAACAGGAGCAGCCTGAGAGAGAAAAAGGTAGAAGCCAGAGCCCGTAGGCTACTGGGGCTCGACTGCAGCCAACACCGGGTTCCCAATGGAAGAGACCGGTCCCGTCACGTCCAACCTATAGAACCGCACAAATGTCTGCCAAGAGGGCACCTTGAAAAAGGGCCCAAGATGTAGCAACGCCTTGAGTCGAGTGGGCCACCAGGTGTTCAGGCACCGGGGTCCCGGTGGACTTGTAGGCCATGGTAATGGTGTCCACAATCCAATGCGAGAGGCGCTGCTTTGAAAGCACCTGGCCCTATGTCCACGCTCCATAAGACACAAACCGTTGGTCTGAGCGCCGAATGTCCTTAGTGCGTTCCAAATAGCACCTGAGCACCTGTGCGACTCTCATACTCTGAAGGGAAGGGAGGAGGATGAAAAGCCAATCAACTCAATAGGCCTGTTGATATGGAATGGAGACGGCACTTTCGGGAGGAACGCAGGGTTAGGCTGTAGCGTGACCCTGGAGCCATCTCCCGCAAAACGGACACACGATGGGTGTACGGACAGGGCATGTAACTCGCTCACGTGTTTTGCAGAGGTGATTGCCAGCAAAAACGCCATCTTAAGTGACACCAGCTTCAGCTCAGCTGAGTTCAGTGGCTCAAATGGGGCTTGGGAAAGTGCATCCAGCATTACATCAAGACGCCATGCGGGCAGTGAAAGGGTGCGAGGAGGCCGCAGCCATCGAGCTCCCTTTAAAAACTGTACAGCCAGGAAATGAGACCCAGGGGGCTCACCATCAATCCGGATGTGACATGTGGAGATGGCCACCAGATACACTTTGAGCATGGACGGGGACTTGCCTGGTCCAACAGCTCTTGTAGAAATCGCAATATGACCCCGATGGGACAATTAATTGGGTCTTAATTGCCGTCTTGGCACCAGGTGCTAAATGCCTGCCAGCGGTAGGAATACTGCGACCTCGTAGAAGGAGCTCTCACCGACTGAATAGTGGCTACTACCGCGTCTGACAGACCTGAAGCAATCAGTCGCTCCCACTCAGGGGCCAGGCCCAGAGCTAGAGGAGGACCGGATTGGGTTGCCAAAGCATGCCCTGCACCTGGGACAACAAGTCCGCTCTCACTAGGAGCTGCCAAGGCTCTCCGTGGAGGAGGGCGATCAGGTCTGCGAACCAAAATCTGCGAGGCCACCGAAGGGCTATCAGCAGAACTGTTGGCTTGTAACTCCAGGACATTGATATGGAGGGCCCATGCTGGCTCCGTCCACCTGGCTCGGACTCCACGTCCATTGCAGATTGCTAACCAACCCTGTTTGCATCTGTCGTCATAACTGCTCGGTGGTAGACTGGCCCCAGGGGCACACCGAGGGTTAAATTGTGAGGGCTCCTCCTTGAAAGATAACATAGCTGTTTACATCCAACCTGTAAATGACAAGACTGGTACATTCCAAACTGTTACACAAAAGAAAGTGTGACATTAAAAGCATAACTCTTTTCGTTTTTAAGCTCTATTGCTTTGTAGCCAAGCTGCATTATACTTATTGTGGATTACAGTACAAAACCTAGCCAAATATCCAAATGTTATACATGACAAGACTGATGTAAAGTTGATATTGATTGTGTTATGTTAAACACCTCTTCTTTAGTATAGGACTCGTAGGTACAGGTCTTGTTGTAAGTGAAGCTAGGATCTAAGTGCTTAAATACAATAACCACATAAGCTTTCAACATGAAGCACAATTCACGCATGGCTATGATGAGGCTTAATAAGATAAATTTGCTTATATCACTTTGATCATTATATATTTTGTATGTCCCAGACTTGTTAATTATAAAGGTTACGTTTTTAAGTTCAGAAAACCATGTTAATTGAGTTAAGCGCAATTCATGCTTGGCTAGGGCCTAACCAACACTTTGTTCTTGCCCTTTCTGCCAGGCTATCATTTCCATAAGCAAACTTTATTTTCCATAATATAATCCCTACATCTTAAAAAAAAAAATCATAGTTATTTGGTCTTGGAAATATAATCATGTTTTAAGACTCCACTATGCCACTCCAGTCAGTGGTAGATGTTTTTAATATAGAAGGTGTGCTGTGGCTTCTCTTCAATTTTCTTCTTCTTCTTCTTCTTATTTTTAATTTCTTGGCAGACGCCCTTATCCAGGGCGATTTACAACATAAGTGCAAACAAAGTGCAAAAATACAGTGAAGTACAAGGCATCAATCATTACAAATTCAATTTAGCTAAAACAGCAATTCAAAATAATACATTTTACAAATTCCAATTTACAATTTACACAAGTACAGTAAGTGACTTCCTACATCCTGGACGGTGAAAGCTAAGTGCTGTCAAGATGTAGGGTCACAGTCAAGGGCTACAGGAAAGGGAGCAAGGAGGAAAACAATCGAGGACGCGAGAAGCATAATAAAAACTATGAAGTGCTATCTAGCAGGGATAGAGGACTAATATTACAAGTACTGTCGGAAAAGATGTGTCTTGAGTAAGCGCCAGAATGAGGTCGTTCCACCATTTAGGGGCCAGGGATGAGAAGGAACGGGCTCTGGAGGAAGGAGAGTGGAGAGGAGGCAGAGTTAGTCTTCTGATTTATGTTTTATAGTCTTATGTTTTATTTACTTTTTATTAAACATATACAGACAGTTGACAAATTAAAGGAAAAACCTCCAAAGAGGTGTACTGCATGATACAATTAAGCAATTAACATCCTATCATTCTCTGTGGCATATATAAAAATGCTGAGCAGGCCCAGTTGACCTTGATTTTGGATCAAGATGGCAAGAGGAAAGGATCTAAGTGACTTTGAAAGAGGGGTCATTTTTGAGGCATGAATGGCAGGAGCTTCAGTCACAAAGACTGGCTAGTGTTCTCAACAAGTGGGCGAGTGCATGTGTGCATGACCCCTACAGTGAGGGGGTCCAGAGGCTCTGTCAAACTATGGGGAGCATTTTTCTGGCATGGTTTGAGTCCACTTTGCAAATCATTACAAAGTCATTCTGAGTGATCACCTTTATCCTGGGTGGTCTCTTCCAGGATGACAATGCCCCCATCCACAGTTCATGAGGGGTCATTGAATGGTTTGATGGGTATGAAAATGATGTGAATCATATGCTATGGCCTTCACAGTCACCAGATCTCAACCCAATTGAACACCTATGGGAGAATTTGGACCGATGTGTTAGACAGCGCTCCCCACCACCATCATCAAAACACCAAATGAGGGAATATCTTTTGGAAGAATGGTGTTCCATCCCTCCAGTTCCAGAGACTCATAGAATTTGTGACAAGGTGCATTGAAGCTGTTCTGGCGGCTCATGGTGGCCCAACACCTTACTGAGACACTTTATGTTGGTTTTTCCTTTAATTTGTCACCTGTCTGTACACTACTAGTCAAATGTTTTAGAACACCTCAATTTTTCCAGTTTTTATTGAAATTTACACAGTTTAATGTCTCAATGTACTCTGAAATTAAAGCATAGAACAAATAAACAATTGGAGATAAAAATAAATCAGGGCACCAAATCCATGTGCTTCTTTTTAGTCCCATGTGTACTCTTCACTGTTGTGTTGTTTGCCAAGTGTTTGGTATCCAATGAAAGCTGAGACTCTCAGATTTCTAATGATGTGAACTATTCTCTGATGTGAATAATGTGGGTTTTATACCCCCCTCCGCATTCTGAAATGGGGGGGTGGGGGGACACTTTTTCTGATTAGGAATATAAAATCTCAGAAAATATTGACAATTATGACATATTCTGGAACCAGACAGTCTACGGATTAAAACAAGACCATCCACATTTTGGTAGAAGCAACACACACCTGTAGAGAGCTCAAAATGTCAAAATGGAAAACTCTGTTTACAGTGTAATAATACACAACGATTTTACATAATTGGATCTGAACTTCTCTGTTTGATAGAACATCAAATAATACAAGCATAGTCACAAAGAAATCTGATCGAAACTGAGTGATCTGTGACTGTCTGAATGAGACCCCCCACCCCCCGAGCAGACCGTTTACCCCCCGGGCTCTGAATGACGGCGGGCAACACAGAAACTGTAAATCGGGTGTGTTTGACAATGAAACACATTGCTTTCAAACAATAATCTTTCAAACAATGTGCACATTGTAGTAATACAGTGTGACTTCTATACACAGGAGCTGCAGCATAACACTGCCAAATAATGCTTAAGAGGGTGTAGTAACACAGTATATAAGTATAAGTATAAAATTATTTTTCAGTTTTTGGTAACCTAAACTTTTTTTTTAACCTCTGACAGTTTACCACTTACCTTTGTACCATTTCAGGTTATTCACTGGACTTGAACTGCTTACAATTCAATAAAAACTGGAAAAATTGAGGTGTTCTAGAACTTTTGATCCGTAGTGTATGTATTTTAATAAACATTTCCTCTCTGCATTGTTAAAGAGCTGCTTGATGCACTGATTTCAAGTTTCAAATAATTTGGGATAAATTGTTGTTGGTGTTAATTGCTGCCTTTCAGTCACGGTTACTGTTCCTGGTGGTCTGTGGTCTGTGGTGGTGGGGGGGTGGTTATTAGGCTGCCGTGAGTAAAAGTGCCTTAATATGAATAATGCTGTGTTTTGGGAAGAGGGAATATGTACACTTAACAACTCAATAAAGACTTTGTGGATTAATCATTTCTGGAGTTGTGCATTGCTTTAACTCATGTGAGTCAAGTTGGAAAGAGCACATAAAATTAAGTAATTAATTAATTACATTATACATACTGTACATGCCGTAAAGCCCCCTAGACTTTGGACCAGCCTACCTTTTAATGTTAGATCCTCTGAGTCAATCCATGTTTTTAAATCGCATCTCAAAACTGTTTTTTATACACTTGCATTTCCAAATGTATGAAACAGTTATTAACAATGTGTTTAAGATGCACTTTGAGCATGGTAAGTGCTATATAAATAAAGTTATTATTATTATCAGATGTGTTGTTTTCAACACTCTGACTCAGTATTAAGTGGAGTAACAAAGTCTGAAAAGGTTTTATCTACATTTCTGTATATAGATATCTATACAAATCACTGTAAATGTGTGTGATTTATATAGTTACCATTGCTTCTAACACATTCTGGAAACAAAAATTCTGTCTATCTACCTACCTATAATTTTTATATATATATATATATATATATATATATATATGTGTGCGTGTGTGTGTGTGTGTGTGTGTATGTCAATTGAAAGGTTAGAATTGTCTTTTTTTTATGTTTACTGTTGAGAGATGTTCACTATACATATATATCCCCATTGCCATTGCACTGATAAATAATGCTGGTGTATTTTAAATGCAATATATTTGTATTGTTGCCATGTCAGTAAACATTAGCAAAACACTATATTCATTCAGGCTGTCTTCATCAATTTCAATGGAAGCTATTTGATTGTAAAGGGTACAGAAAGAAACTGCTCGTTTTTGATCGATGGTGGCTCACCTACAGGGGGTCTCCAATACACCAGTAGGTGTCACTATAGAATCATGTTAGAACTAAGCATTTTTAAACGGTTTCGATATTCCACCCTGTACACACCTGTATACTCTAACTTTACTCCTATGACATACTGACTACTGGATTAAGAAAGAGGCAGGTATTTTAGCATCTGTTCTGTTTAATATAATAAGAGACACCCTTCGCACAACCTATTAACTTATTATAAATCGCATGTAAGGATTAAACACACAAATAACTTAATTAGTTTTGGTTCAGGATCCACTGTAACTGACCTATATTTTCTGATCTGTGTTGTGTTTTTGTGGTAGTTAAACGTAACACAACTATTAAAAGCAAATGTACATCTTAAAATTGTAAATACCAATACATTTATACATAAGATAACAGGCATAGGAAGTTTTAGAAATTCTGCTCTGTGATTGGTTGGTTTCTCATAGATGATTTATAATACTTTCATGAGGGGAACGACAGGCAAATACATGAAAACAAAACCAATCAGACTTGCTTTGTACTAGTTTTATTATTGGAAACGAGGTTTTTACAGTGCAGTAGAGAGGTGATGTAGGGCTAACCCCTAAGCAGATGACACCAAGTGTTTTTGGTGAGCCCCCAACCATGTAATCTAGTAAAGCTCCTTCATGCAGGAATACAAAACAGAGATACAAGGTGACAAATTAGTTCACTGTGGCCACCAGTCTGCTGAGAAAGGTGCTCTTTCAAGAGAGGAGGTGAGTCCTGGTGAGAGTAGGCAGTAGGGAACAGTTAGCCTCAGTTAGCACAGTGATGTCATAACTGTATGCCCTTGGACAGAGACATTGGAATATAATGGTATGAAAACCAAAGCTTTGCTACCTGGAAGAAATGTAACTCTGTTTCAGCAGCATGGAGATGGGAGGGTGCATAAGTGCCTGTGAGGGGAGATTCAGTCAGCTTACTCTTGTGTTCACTGCTACACCTCGGGCTTCCTGACTCTGCATTTTAGTGGTGGCATCCCAGCATGTCAGCTATACTATGGGGTATTGGCTTGATTCTCCCAGTAGCCAGCAGCATTGGACTCCCGTAATCAAAGTACTCTGCTCCGACAAGGATCCGTACTCCCTCAGGCCCACACTTGGCCGCATCGATGTGTTTGTATGGCAGAGGCCATTCTTTACTCGCGGCCCGAGGACTTGCTGTCAGGTCCACGTCAATCATCTTGCTTCCTGGAAAGGAAATGTCCCAGGTGGGTGAGAACCATCTTGAAACTCATGGTGTGATTCAGTTGGCCATCTCATGTCATTTTACAAATATATTAGTTAAGTGTTAGATGATGCTTTGTCTATGCTCTGTACTTTTCCATGCTGCTAATACTGAGGATTTAAGTGTAATATTATTGGCCTTTCCTCTTTCTTTCCTTCTCTATCCCTCTCTTTTACCACAAGAATAAGGTTTACTGTCAGTTTTTTTTTTCATACTGTTGCACATTTATGGTTTCTGATGGAATACATCTGACTTTGATTGCCTGCAGAACTTGTGCTGACCAAGAAGGGAAAAAGAGAATCACAGCATAGCTGGCACACCATTCGTTTACTGTCACAGCTGATTGATTGTGTATAGGAAAAGTAGGTTCCAATACATACTATTGAACTCTTCACTAGCAGGACACTCAGTGGCTCTCTGGACCACATAGTTTATATATAGGGTCTTTATTCTTTCTAAACTTTTCACCTCCATGTCTCACCCCCTTACACCACTATATTCTGGCATGGACACCATCATCCAACAATCCCAATCTACCTCAATCAGTCTACTGTTTTCAGTCTGTCAGATTGGTTATTGATGATACCCATATTTAACTCACCTTGAATGATGTGCACCACGTGTGTACCTGGACATACAAAAGCCGCATCCACATGTCCCTTCACGTGCAGCTCTTCTTCCACAGATTTGGGGTACCCTTCTACCAGGACGTAATGCTGATCAGACTTGTAAATGTAAACCTGATCCCGCTGCAGAACATATTTTGTCATTTATTACATACTGCCACATCCATGCCCTGACAGCAGTCATAGTGCTGCTCATGAAATCTCTACTGTGACCAATTCAAATTAATAGATATACATACATCATGGTACATATAGTAAAACATTGTAATTAGTTTACACTGTACTAATTCATTAAAGTGATTTTTTTTTTTAATTAGCTAACTGGAATCAAACTGAGAAGATATTTCTTATCTTAAATTCCTTTAATGGCAGCATCATAATGATACACATAATATGTCCTTATTATTATTATTATTATTATTATTATTATTATTATCGTTATTCATGAAATGTTAATCTTAATCTGTGTGTGTGGGGGATACAATCTAGTGGATAGTGATGCTCCAGTGAATCCAAAGGAGGTGAGGAACCTAATATATCTGCAAAACGTCAGCATGAACTCAGTTTGCACTCCATTGCCAATTTTCTGCAGAATCAAATGAATGCTCTCCCATGGCATCTACACAACAAGTCAGTTTTGGCATATCTATATTTGCAATCTTTATTTTCTTCTTTTGTCTTGCACTGTGACTTAGGTGATATATTTTTATTTTCCTCATTTGGAAAAAAACGAACTAAAAACTGTTAACTGAAACAGAGGTGCTGAATAATACTTATTATCTTATGGATGGCATGGAAGGGCCGGATACTGTACTTGAAACCCCTCATATTCTAAGGCAGTTTTCCTCTTCCCCCCTACCTTAATTATGTACAATTTGTGGTCCCAGGAGAAGACTGCATCCACATCACTGTGCACTTCCTTCCACTGGCTGTCAATGGGCCATGCATGCCAGCCATCTCGTTTGGTGTCAAGACGTAGGAAATAGGCACCTGTGGAGAACAGAGTAGGTAACAGAGAGGTGAGTCTATTCACCTTGTCTAATGCAGACCATCATAAAACATTGGCAAGTTTACCACTTAGAAATAGACTTTCTAATATTCCTTTCACTTTGGATTCTGTTTCTTCATGCAATGCTATCACACAGCTTCACTGGTGCTACAGCTCACCATAGCACTGTCTACATATATAACTGCACAAACTGAATGTTTGGTTGGTTTTGAAGAAAAAAATAAAATTACAAGACTAGCATACACCTTCAAAAAGGCAGGGAAACAGTGTATTGCCATGCACTTACTACTTTTCTACTACTACTACTCTTACTACTTATCATAGACAACAAATACTAAAGTAGGCCGCCTTCTTTGCTCTGGTCTTCACAGAAGTTCTTAGATTTGTTTTGTTTAGTTGAATTCTCCAAAGATGTTACACATGACTTGTTATCTGCCAAACAGATAACAGCTTGTTTGCTATGTCTTACTAATCTCATCTAGCTCTCCCGATTCTCTAGAGTCTGGCACTGCAGTTTTAAACACCAGACGTCCCCTGTAGAGACTAGTGCCACGTTTCCACTGGCTAAGCATCCAGACGCGTCCGTGTTTTGTGGCCGGTTAACTTGCTGGTGCTGGACGCGTCCGTCCCGCCATTGAGGACATGATTCACTATCAGCAGCGGAGGTGTGTGTTTGACTTGAGACACAGGGAAGAGATCAGATACATGGTGTCGGAAGATATAATCTCAAGTGCCGTGTGCGATCACGAAGAAATTACTGTTTTATTAGCAGCATGGAGTGAAATCCATGTACAGAAACAATGACTTCTTACAGTTAATATCCGAGTGCATTAAACACTTGGATTTCACAGGACCGGTGCAGTGCCGTGACTAGTTAAAATAAACTGAAGGATAATAATCGGATCGTAGCAGCCGATGTTATTAATATTGTATGAACAGCTGGCCGGTGTTTCAGGCTGTCATTTTGCGAATGGTGTGCAGGACAATCCGCAGACAATCACTATGAAGGCGAACACGATTCAGTTAACGTGTCCATTTACAATTTAAATTCATGAATAAATAAATACAGCAGATCTGGGTTTCCCTCTAAAACATTAAGGACTGGTTTAATAAATGCGTCCATTGTATATTGTATCTGGATGATTAATCGAGAAATGCGTGTATTTTGTTTCAACTGTAACTACCCTCGTTAAGGATGTCTGTTAAGTAAATTATAAATAATTCTGCAAAAAGTGTCATTTGCAGTTGCAAATCTGCAGAAAGAGTATTAAGTTAAGGGAGTCAGGCTGTACCGTTTAAAATACAAATATACTAGCACAAATGATGACGATAATAATAACAAAACATATTTCCCATTTAGTATTATTGTTGCACAAGGAAAAGTTTTCTTTAACTTAATGCTTGTCTGAATATAATGTTGTCTATACAAGTTTAGCTCTTCCTAATATCTCTTAACAGAAACGTGTATTTATTACGCCGTTTACAATCATGTAAAGCACAAAGAATAAAATAGACACAAAAGTCCTCTCCACGTCAGGCTGTATCGCTCATAGTGTTGATCTTTGTCTCTGTTTTTAAAACAAACACAAACCAAACCCACAGTCGCTGCTCCTCCCATAAGAGGGATGGATTCACAGCGGCCTGGTTTTGCAATAAAAGCTCTGGGACTCCGGCACGGCATGGCATGGCACGGCACGACACGACGCTTAAGCCAGTGGAACCGAGGCATAGACCAGGTCAGACCCCTTTGGATTTTGCAGGTCTTTCCTGCTCAAGCCGAGAGTAAGATTTCAATGCTAGTTGATAGCCATTATAATATCTTCTTGAGTATTGTTTCCGGGCAGGAAATACAGAGAGATATGAAGAGATACACTGCTGAATCAGGAAAGATTGTGAGGCTGTCACTGTTTGTTAAGCATGGCTGGAGAGGTTTTTGTGTACAGACTTAATCAGTCCTGAGATGTCAGGCAATGTAAGATATCATGAAATGCCACCTTACTACAGTTACTATTTGTTACATTTAAATAGAACAGCATCTATCTGAGCCACACTACTCTCCACCTCCTTGTCCACATAAATGTATCCTTCAAATAGTAAGAGGGCTGTCTGCCCCTGCTTTAATTCAAACACTCCAAACTGCATGATTCACCATACAAATGAGTGAGAGAGAGAGAGAGAGAGAGAGAGAGAGAGAGAGAGAGAGAGAGAGAGAGAGAGAGAGTGTAAGGAAAACTATAAAGGAAATTAAAGTCAGGGGGAATAACTTTTGAGCTTAAAGTAATCCTCCATAAGCGTCTTTAACTGTGTATCAGCCCCAGGCATTGAATAAGAAGGACTGAATTGCAGATAACTGTAAACATCAAACGTTCTTAAAATAACTGAGATTCTTTCGTTTTCAAGGTTCATCTTCAGTGGAAGTTGAAGCAGCTAAAAAGTTGTTGACAAGCCTCAATCCCTGCCTTACCTCGGAAGATATAGGACTTTCCGTGGTCGTCTACAGTCAGTGCATCAAAAGGAGTTTTACTGCAGCGCTGTAAGTGGTCCCGTTCAGAGCTATTAGTTCCATGACCTGAAGAGGAAATACAATACTGTAAGATTCTCCATCTGCAAAACCCACTGATACTGCAGAGGTATATATAAATGTGTAATTGTATCATGAGCAGTCAGAGCCCCCCCCATTGGATTCTAAACATCGTCTCAGGCACAGTTCCGAGCAATTGATCCGCACAGCGTCAAACAGTGTCTAGAAAATGGTAAGTACGACCAAATCATGATCCTGATTTCAAAGCAGGTTATCCCCAAATTAACCTTATATTAATTACCTGCTGCCCAAAGCAGTTTTAAAATTTTTAAACATTTCAAATATTATTTGCTGTGTGAAAGACTGATTCAGTATTTTGTATTTTCAAATGTGATTTACTTTATGATATCATACTTACCTTTTTTCACATTGAGCTACCATAATCACATATTAATAATCAAAATTACTATATGTGTCCCAGGTCTGTGGGAATGTTTGTGCTGAAGGATTCTACAGATTGCATGGTAAGGTAATTCAGAGGTTTTGTAGATGTTTTCTACAAAGATCCCATGTTCCTCTCCCACTTACCAAAGCCAGGGCATTGCATGAAGTAGTTGCGGGTGTCTTTGGGATAATCTCCAGTCACTTCTCCGGTCACAGGATGGAATTTTGTGAACTGGTGGCCATGGAAACAGTAGTAGCGGCCCAACCAGCGTAAGGCAGAAGTGCAGTTGGTCAGGTGAGACCAGTCTCTCGTCTTGACAATCTGGGTTTTCAGGTCAAAGTGATACACATGTGAGTCTGTGTATGTCGGGATGGGGGGGGGAGAGAGAATAAAAATGTGGTGTCAGGTTGTCAGATGCTTTACCACTTCACTACACTACTAGCTGTCAGCTGGTCTTCTGGTTTTCATTCCAACTGAGATCTCAAATAATTTACTGAACCAATTATTGCAAAAACTGAAAATAAATTTAGAAATCTAGTCTTGTTTCTTGGTTTCTAATAACATTTTGCTGGGTTGTGCAAAATCAAAGTGTATAATACCCAGCTTGGTTTCTACATTTACCTGTTTCTTTTCCCATACACTGTTGACATGCTGACAGGTCTTGGTAGATTGTGTTTGGTCCTATAGGCTTTTACCAGGCCTCAATACAATGGGAATGCAGAAAGTGTATCAAAAACTACGCAACATTTTGAACAGGAGTTGCTGTTTGTTCTTGCATTCATTCTATACTTTCTATGCAACCTCTCTTACAGAGACTATTATAACCCCGTTCCCCAGGTTGTAGATTCACAAGTAATTACAACAATGGAACCTCTTCCTCAAACCTTTGAAAAAGAGGACAGAGTCTCCCTGACACTCTCCCTTGGGGCACTCCACAGCTGCATCCAGGTGATCAGGAATTCCTTTGAACACATCGTGGATCGCTTTGGGGAAACCAGCTTCCAATGCGTGGTTATAGTAGCTGTAGACCTTGTCACCCTGCAGGAAGAGATGGAAAGTTTCACTGATGTCATGAAGTGAGACAATATCCTTTTGAGTACCAAATACATGACCCTGTTTAAATATTTGTATTTCCACAGACCTAAGATTACTACCCTTTCGTCTATCAAAAGAAACATATTAGTTGACACACTGATTCCTAAACTATCACCACAGAAGGTTTAAGTTACAGCTAATAACTTCACAGTCTTGTTTTCTTAATTAAGGGGGTTCCTGCTCAGATTGTATGGGACACCAGCATACCAGGAATAAGAATATGTGGTCATGGTCGTGGTCATCGTGGTGCTTGTGGTCCGCGGTGTCAGGATCACGGTGCAATCTGAAAGCAGCATCAATGTGGTCCAGCGCATGGTGGTCGTCCAACTCATGGAAGAACTCAGTCACATTGTGCTCTGGGCCCTCAAATCCCTTCCACGCATGGGTTCCTGTAACATAGGTGTAGCAAGATCCAACAACAAGGATTAGTGTTTATATACCTGTAGGGGCTCCCAAGTGCCTCAGTGGGTAAAAGCTCCATTCACTTGTGCGTGTTAGGCCCATTAGTCCTGACAGCACTTGTTCCAATGTGGGTTTTGCCTTTGGACTCGATGTTGAAAATAACAAAGATTTTACCATTTCAATATTATTATTTTAGGTCTACAAGTGTTTTCATAAATCTTTTCAAATTAAAGGTTTGCTTAAATATTCCCAAGAATGTTATGACTGTCCAATGCATGGTGATGCTTGACAGTTTACAAAAAAATGTAAATTAAATGAAAGCATGCACCACTGCTATGATGGGCTGAGACTCCTACAAATTGCACATGGAAAATGCAATGTCAGATTATGCAAACTATTTGTGTATATGTATCATTTGTAACAGAGTCTCAAAAGATTTTCTCACTCACACAGTCACTACTTATAATTATATACATTTTGAAACACTTAGAAGAAAACAATAATTAATGAATATTGTACCATATTTAATATCCTAAAACCCTTCCCTGGCCAGAGTGAAAATGTAGCTAACAGGTGCCCATTTGTAATAAACAATTGCAATTCAGGCTGACACAGTGCAATAAAGCTGAGAGATCTGCTGACACGGAAGCAATTGTGTGGCAGGGTTACCCTTAAAGAAGTAAATGGTGCCTTTCTCATCTGGGGCAATGGCATCAAACTCTATCCCTTGGCAACGACCTAAGTGAGCAACATCATGGTGGCTGTCATGGTGGCCTGCAGAGTTTTGCCCATGGTGGTCTCCAGAGTTTTGCCCATGGTGGTCTCCAGAGTTTTGCCCTTGGTGGTCTCCAGAGCAGAAAAAATCACAATGCAATTATTGGTACAAAGCTTTGATCACACCTTCAACATCCATCCATCCATTTTCAATAACCATTTTAACCAGTACAGGCTCATGGGGAGCCGGAGTCTCACCCAGTGGAGACAGGGTGCAAGATAAGGTACACCCTGGATGGGACATCACTCCATGGAAGAGCAGCACACTCAACAGGGCAATTTAGAATAGCCAATCAACCCAACCAAACCATCAATCAATCTCAAGTTTTTAGATTAAAATTAGTACCAAGTGAAAATTCCACACAGCAAGAGGGAGAACCTACATACTCCATACAGGCAGACACCCAAGGCCAGAATTGAATATGGGTCTCAAAAACATGAGATAAGTATAGCACCACAGTCACAATTTGTTTATGTGGATGTTGCTTAAGTACTTTGCATGCATATTATATACATAAATGTGCATCTATATTTTGCTGTTTAATGTTGTATCTTTCTTTGTTAAAATGATCTCTCTTTATATACATATTTGCCTACTATTTTCATCTGCGTATTTCTAGTAGTAAAACCATTGCCTGGCAGACTGCTACCATGACTGCTAACAAGACTCCATAGGAAAGCTTTGCATTCTCATACAGAAATCTTGTGTTCTGTAAACATCTCTCTTTCTATTCTTATCAATATTCAATTCACCAGGCTGCAGAAAAGAAGAAAATAATTTGGAAATCAGTCCTGATTGACATCAGGAATTAAACAGTGAGAAACATACAGCAATGCAGGATTACATTGATTTAAATAATTGAAACTGGAGACTACATTGCTTTGTTTTCTATATTTTGTACAGTCCTGATTGGGGGTTAGGTTGGGAGCAAATAGTTTTGAATACTCACCAGATGCAATACCATGATGTCTGTGAAAAAGAGAACACAATTAATATTACAGCACCAAACATCATAACATTACTGTTAGAAGGTAAACTTCTTAATGCTTAATACCAGGCACATTTCGTTTTGTTTTTTTTGGAGGGGGGTATGATAGTGCTCCATGGTGCAACTTCTGTGTCTTTTGGCTTGCATTCCAGACACCCACTTAATAAGTATAGTATTTTCTTGATTAGGTCTTTTTATACTGGTTTCATAGAATTTCCCACTATAAAATGTATTATTGTCATCACATTTAGCGAGAAAACTCCTTTCTTCTGCCTGTGCTGAAATTGTGTCATACTTGGTTGCTATTGCTTCCTGAACAGCTCGTAATAGGCTAACGTCTATGATGCCCAAACAGTGGTGGGACTTATCACACACTCCTATTATAACTATCTCCAATGTTGCATTGGTCCAAGTGCTTGCTTTCCCGATACCTGACCATTAAAGCAATATACATAAATGAGTTATGAAACTCAACAGTCAGTACAGGGTTAATTAATAGATTCTAATTCCTAAATGTTAGTGAAATTGAGCTTACTGGTTGTCATGTAAATATCTCACTTACATAACTGAACCAATAAATATTGTATTAAAAATCAGTTACAAATTGAAGATGCCTGTAAAATCCAACAGCCTCCAGGACCAGAGCAGCTGGAGACCCGTGCTCCATTGTGTCTCCCATGAGAAGAGAAAAATGTATGAATTCTTATCATGTTCAGATAAAGAATATAATACTTACGGGGGAGCAGCTAGGCACAGGGCCAGTGCCAAGCACAGACAAAGTGCCTGGGACAGGAGTCTCATGACGAGCAAGTGGCTGGTGAAGCTTGAATGCAGAGACCAGGAAAAGGTAAAGTGAGGGTGCAGACGTGGGTTTTAATAGTCTCTGTGACAGAGGGGGTGTTTGAGGGGGCTTCTCTAAACAGTGATTTCACAAACCCAGTCCACCAGTTATCTGTGCTAAAACAAATACCCTCCCTGCTTCCAGTTTACATAGTTTGTGTGTGTGTCTGGTGATGACACTTGGGGTTGAATTGTGGTCAAGGCAACTAAACTGCATATTGAGCTGGCTCAAAACTTTTTGGATACCTTTGAGTTAATATGTGTTTTCAGATTCCAAACTTTCCAATTTGCTTGTGTTCTGTGGCGATTTTAATTGAAAGTAGGAAGAGAAAAAAAATAGAAAAGCTATGGAGATGGGAAGTCACCTAATCCTGAATGACTTGCTAGTAGGTAATCAATTTGAGACTTTCACCCATATATTTCCTAAAGGACCCTGGAGAGTCAGTGTCAGTTACTGGGGCAGAGAGTTTGGGGGACCTTGAGGTTGCTGTGTTGCATGGGCAAGAGTGTAAATGTCTGCCTGTGGTTGTCTGTTGTCTCCCCTTATGCTCATGTACTTACCAATGTGTGTGTGCTTGTGTGTGTACTGTATGTGTGTGTGTGTTCCAATTACCCACCATGACTGGGTTCTCCTGTCTGTGTAAAGCCCCTTTCCCTTCTCCCATACATCTCTGTATATTAGGGGTTGCACGGACTAGTCGACTAGTCGACTTGTCGACTTTAATGTTCTGCCATTCCGAGCACACGGGAGTCGGGGCCTGGGGTCTGGAAGCTCAACACCTCTCTGCTCGATGACCCTCGTGTTATTAAGACCTTTAGCAGACGCCTCGAGGAGTGGAGGACCCTGAAGGACCTTTTTGATTCTCCCATAGAGTGGTGGGAGATGGTGAAGAAAAGGACCAAGGGCTACTTCATTCAGCTGGGGAAACGGAAAAGCTCGCGAGAGGCGGGCGTGATATTCCCATCTAAACGCCCGCCTCCAGCGCCTGAGTCTTTTACAGCTCAGAGGCTTCGACCTAGCTGAGGAGGTGGCCCGGGTCAAACTGAGTCTCTCCGCCCTCTATCGGGAGGAGCAAGAAAAGATCAAGGTCCTTTCCAGGGTCCGGATCATGGAGGACAACGAGAAGTGCAGCCGCTTCTTCTTCAAGAAAACGAAGGAGAGGCAGCCTGCAATGTCCTCCATGATCGACTCCTCGGGGCAGGAGGTGAAGGGCAGAGAGGCTGTTGAGACAGTGGTGCAGGACTTCTACAGGGAGTTGTATGATCAGAAGGTGGTGGATCAAAATCTGATCCATCACTTTCTGTCCCTGTTGGAGTCCTGCAACGAGGGGGACGAGGAGGCGGAGGAGGATCCAGAGATCACCACCACTGAACTCTCCAAGGTGATAAAGAGTCTTAACTCTGGAAGGACACCGGGTCCTGATGGGATCCCTGCTGAATTCTATAAGATCTTTTTGGAGGTGCTTAAGGAAGATCTGGCTCAGGTCTTGGGGTCGATGTACAGAGAGAGTAGACTGGCCCCTTCTATGAAGAGGAGTATCCTCTCTCTTCTTCATAAGAAGGGAGATCCAAAAGATCTGAGGAACTGGCGGCCGGTCAGCTTCCTGTGCACCGACTACAAGATACTGGCCAAAGCACTGACGCTCCGTTTGCAGCGGCCACTCCCTCAAGTCGTGGGTCCCAACCAGGTCTGCGGTGCCCGGGGGAGATCGGCGGCCGACAACGCCATGCTGCTCAGGGATGTTGTGGCCTACTCGAACGAGAGAGGGCTTCCCCTGGTCCTAATCAGCCTGGACCAGGAGAAAGCCTTCGACAGAGTGGGCCACGAATACCTGCAGCTCATTATGCAGAGGTTCTGGGGATCACGATCGACGGGACCAACACGGGCACCCGGAGCTGGGAGGAGGCTTTATCTAAAGTCCAAAGAAAGATCCACGGCTGGAGCACAAGGACCTTGATGATGGCCGGTAAGGTGCTGGTCGTAAAGGCCATCCTCTTCCCGATACTCCTCTACGTAGGAATGATCTTCCCCCCAGACAAGGTTGTCGCAAAACTAGTGACCAGAATTATATTTCGGTTTGTCTCGGGGAGCAAAATGGAGAGGCTGAAAAGAGTGCAAATGGTGAAGGGTACCCTGGATGGAGGCAGGGGGGTCCCAGACGTTGTGCAGCTGATAAAGGCGCAGGGGCTGGCCTACGTGGTCAAGAACAACCATTCGGCCTCTGCGCCATGGATAACACCAGGCCGCACTTGTGGGAACCCCCGCCATTCTACAGGGCGCTCTGAGCCTTTGCGCTCGAAGTAGGCCTCCATAAAGTCGTGCTGGCCTCCTGGGATTATATAAGACCATCTGTAGCCAGATGAGATCTACCCAGGAGACCAGCCGGATAGAAGATTTCCCTCCCGAAACCTGCCGGTTTATCTGGGCTAACGCTACGCACATTTGCCTCACAAATACGCAGAAAGATGTCTCCTGGATGGCTGTGAGTCGGTGTCTCCCCACCCGAGTGTTCATGCACAGAAGGGGCCTAGCCCCTTATGACATCTGCCCCTGCAAGGGTTGCCTGGGGAAGGAGACGGAGACTCACATCTTTAGGGATTGCCCCTCCGCCTACAGGGTCTGGCTCCTGTTTTCTCCGTTCCTCCACAGGTTTGCTGTGCAGAGCTGGACCCAATTGTTATCGCGCGGAGGGGCATAGTACTTATTAGGGACTACGTCAATCTGGAGGTCCATCAGAGGGGCAAGGAGGAAGCCTTTAAGAACTGGCAGATACAAGATCTGGGGGAGCTCAGGATCCCATGATGGGACCCACCTCCGGGGATGGCCATCTTCCCCTGCTGGAGCCCGAGTTCAAGATCTTTTTAATCTTTTAATGAATGATTGTTTTTAAAAATGATTTTGAAAAAACGAATTTTAATTGTTTTTAAAGAATGATTTGATTTTAGAATGCACTTGTTTTACTTGTTTTTTTTTTTGTTGTTTTGTTTTGTTATTTTGTCAAATACATTGACCGTCTGGATTTAATTTTAAATGCATCAGATTGTTTTGTTTTTGTTTTTATTTTTGTTTTTATTTATTTTTTTATTTATCTGATGCATTTTCAGTTACTTTCAATGTATTTGACCTTTTTTGTTGGTTTGCAGTTAGGTTTAAATCACAAGTTTATTGTTTCGTTGATTTAAGCACGTTTATTTGAGTTCATGTATTTTGTTTAAGTTAATCACATTAAGATTTAAAAAAATTTAAGTGATTTTAGAAATTGTTTTTAAACATTTTTTTAATCATAAGTATTAAAATTTTGAATGTTTTTATATTGAAAATGTAAAATACTAAAACAATAAAAACAGTATTTAATGTTCTGCCATGACGCTTTACACTTGACGTTGACTAGTCGCTGATCATGTGATTTTGACACTAACAACATGGCCGCCTTGCAGAAGGTGAGGAGTCTGGTTCGTCATTGCAGCAAAGCAGCAGTGGTAAATCAAGTGTGTGGAAATACTTCACTAAAGATGAAGCCTGTACAACTGTCACTTGCAAAATACGCAGGTCCGTCCTGAAGTACAACAAAAGTACAAGTGCAATGCACACTCATCTGAAAAGGCATCCGCTAACGCTAGGTGAGGAACGATGCAAATCATCTCGACAGCAGTCAGTTAGCGACTTCACCACACATCCTGCTGTGACAGAGAAAAGACGGCAGCAAATCACCAATTTGCTGATGAATTTCATTGTCAAAGACATTCAACCTTTAGCTGCAGTGAATGGAGAAGGTTTTAGAGAAATATTCTTTTTTGAACCTGGCTACAATGTCCCATCTTACAACACACTGTGGAACACGATCAAGTACGACAGCCTGCGTGAAAATATTGTGAAGGAGATAAGAGGTCAGAGTGTGTCGCTAACAACTGACTTGTGGACATCCTCCACCATGGAGCCGTACACTACAGTAACAGCTCACTACATCACCGACACATGGAAGCTGAAGGCCCGAGTGCTGTGTACATCAATGATGTCAGAGAGACATACTGCAGTCAACATTCCTGACCGTCTGTCTGAGATAATCAAGGAATGGGGCATACTGGTGTTTTGCACAGTCCACGGTAATGCCAGTAACATGAACTTAGAAATGGAGCTATGTGAAATGTTTCCCAAAGATCTGGGGTGCACCGGGCACACCCTACAGCTAGCAATAAAGACTGGCTTAGTCTTACCTGACATTGCGAAGGCTATTGATGCAGCAAAGAGAGTTGTCAGCCACTTTCGCCACTCAGCATTGGCCACTTGTGCCCTGGACAAACGACAGGAACAACTTGGCATAAAAGCCAACAAACTCCAGAATGACTGTCCGGTCCGATGGAATTCCACATTCTTAATGCTCCAGCGGCTGTTCAAGCAAAGGATCTTGGTGCAATCTGTGCTCGCAGATGAAACAGACACCAAATCAGCCGTCCAAATGTCACTCGCCATGAGAACATCACAGTGGGAGCTGCTGGAACAGCTGATTCCAGTGCTGCTACCTTTGGCAAAGGCCACTGAAATAATGTTATATAATAAAGGATATTGCTGCTTTAGAGGCAGTTCAGAGGAGAGCAACCAGACTTATTCCAGGTCTGAAGGGAAAGTCCTACTCGGAGAGACTGAGGGAACTGAACCTTTTCACCCTGGAACAGAGGAGACTACGTGGGGACTTGATCCAAGTCTTCAAAATCATGAAAGGCATCGACCACATCAAACCAGAGGAGCTTTTCCAGATCAGCAGGGACACACGCACCCGGGGACACAAATGGAAATTGGGCTTCAAGGCATTCAAAACAGAAAACAGGAGACACTTTTTTACACAGAGAGTAGTCACAATCTGGAATAAACTACCCAGTGATGTGGTTGAAGCTGAAAGTTTGGGAACATTTAAAAATAGTCTGGATAGGATCCTTGGATCACTTAGATATTAATAAACACCAAACGAGCACGATGGGTCGAATGGCCCCCTCTCGTTTGTAAACTTTCTTATGTTCTTCTTATGTTCTTAATGTGTGGTGAGTTGCATGTGGGGCTGTCTTTCATCTTTGCAGTCATTTTCAACATGATCAGCACCACTCTGCGTGTGGAAGCATCTGACCTGACAGCTGTGCGTGCCTTTAAGAACACGGTTCAAACTGGAGTCCGACGATCTGACAGAATCCATCCCCACTGTGGCCTGTATGCTCGATCCCCGGTTCAAACATCTTCATGTCATCCCAGAGAGTAAAAGAGAGGCCACCCACAGCCACTTGAACAGCCTGCTCCAGGATGAGGGAGAGCCGCTTGCAGCAAAAGGTGGGTCCGCTGAATGAAACTGCGCTAGGGCTAGAGCGCTAGGGCTCTATATTTTTAGAAGTATATATCTCTTTAGAGATATATCTCTCTATTTCTTGTTTTTATCCAATCAAGCTACAAAATAACACTAAAGACATTCAGACTACAAGTATTTAGTTAATCATAATATGCAAAACTAACAAATACCACATGCAGGCTGTCATGGTAAAATGCAGAATGAAACATTACAGCGCATGTGTTGCGTGATTACCATTACGTGTGTTATGTTGTTACGTGACAGTAAATAATACTATATATATAAAATGAAACTTTCTGCATGTTTGCATTGCTTTCCGATTTATTAAAATGCAAATAAACTTTATTCTTGAATGTTATACACATTATAACAATCTAAATTAGCGGGGATGGGGGTGCGTTCGCGTATTGTCGGGGGTGCTTGCAGATCGAGAGCGGGGCGCAACGTGTGCGCTTGTGCATTAAAGTGTCTTTTGGTTATTCTCTGTGTCAGTTCACTGTCCTCCATGTCCGTTTGTGTGTCTGAATGCACATTTCTACCTGCATCCGTGATGTGTGGAAGAACCGGGGAGAACGCAAAGCGTCCTAATGACGAAAAATACTGCCGTAAAGACCCATCGAAATAAACCATAGAGCACAAATTGAAACGATAGATGTTTTTCTATCGTCACAAGATATTGCATAATTGATTTTAAATGCCCATCTGTTGTTGTTGTTATAATTCGCGCAGATGTGGTGAATTTATAGCCTAAATAATTTTCATCCTAGGTGAGGATGTACACGGTAAGGACACAGTTGATAGCGAAGCTGAGCCAGTAACTGGGAAAAAGGCCTGACTTGAGCAAGATTTTGAGCAGCTTTTTGGGCCACACTATCACAGTGGGAGGAAAATGGGACACCATTCCACAGCAGCCGAAGAAGTCCGTGAATATTTATTAACACCACATATTCCCACCATGGAGAACCCCCTGCAGTGGTGGGCCCGCAACCAGAACAAATTTCCCTGTTTGGCCAAGATTTGCAAAAGCTACTTGGCTATCCCAGCTACCAGCACCCCAAGTGAGATAATTTCTTCACTGGCTGGGAATACCATCACAGCGTGCGAGCCTCCATCCAGCACACGTTGATGCCCTCATCTTCTTACGCACAAACCAGGATCGAAAAGCAAAAACTGTGACTGAGCAGGACTGTGACAGTGAGTAGGCTTACAGCCTAGATCTTGCGTGAGTGTCATTATTATGTTATGCCGACATGCATCAATCATTTTTCTTTTGCACTAAAATGGGAGTTAGTGTTATTGTTGCATTGTTACTGTTAAGTTGCAACATGTTATAAGCTGTCTGCCAGCATCTGTATAATTTTTTGCAAATAAATAGCAAATTGTGACATGTTGCAAGCATTCCCATCTCTTGTGTTTTAATTAATGACGTCATCAGCGATTAGTCAACGTCGACTGTCGACTTAAAAAAATCTGAGGTCGTTTAACCCCTACTGTATATACATGAAAGCTATGTGTAAATATATACAGTGTCATATCCTGACAGTGCATGAGGAGTGATACTATAGGATTAATCTTTATTCCCATCTCCCCTTCCACACACCGATGGGTGGTGCAATCTCCACATCACGCACCTGTCAGTCTGAGACAAGTACACATACCTGCACTACAGCAAGCCCCGATATGAATGCTCACTGCCAGCAAACACTTGCTGCAAAGTAACTGAGGGGAAACGTGAAGAGGTTTCATAGGAGAGCTAAGAGAGGATGATAGTTGAAAAGCGAAGATATCTAACTGAACACATGGCTTACGATGATGAACTCCCACATACAACTACCCTGAATAACCATCTAAAATGCTTTTGCCCCATAGCAACACAGAGTTATAACCCGATACCGGCAGAACCCACACCCCACTCCACAGGTGGTGGAGAATGCGGGCTTGGCTTCGTGCATCGCTGGCACACAAAAATCACAAACTAGAGTCATGGAGGACCTCATCAGGCAGCTGGTCAAGTCTAACATCACCCAGCAAGAAATGAACCACACCATATGGAATACAGGGCCAGGAATGAAACCCTACACCAGTGGTTGAATGGCACCAAGCCACTGTAGAACTCCTACTGGGAGGACGGGGGAAGATAGCAATTCCGAAACATAGAGCTCACAGACGAAGCTCCATGGCATCCGCGTTGATCTCCAAGGAGAAGTAGTCACCACATCAGATGATTCTGGCAAATGCCCATTCTATTACCAAGGTTCCCAGATGAACAGGAGCTGTGTCGAAGTGGGACACATCTCCTGGCAGTGTCCACAGACAGATTAACCCATGGCAACCATAGTCTCCAGTGAAAACACCCAGTGCAGAGACTGTCATCTCCTTACCACATTTGGTAAGGAAACTGACACCCCATGGAGTGTCCAGTAACCCTTGGAGACACATCTGTAACAGCATAACAGTGCTTCTACACTCCAACAGCATGGTGAACCTCCAAGGGCGCACTCTCATCAGCCGGGAAATTACCTACCAGAGCAAGACAATCTCCATTTCCTGTGTACACTGAGACACCCGGGATTATTCCCATTAGTTACCCTCATGACTGTCAGAGGGCCCGGTCATGTCACCATTGGAGTCCTCAACAAGCTGCCAGTGCTAGTAGTCCTAGGCCAAGACTTTCCCTTCTACCAATAACTGTGGGAACACAACCAAACACGATTCAACAAATTGATTGACAGGTTAGGTAAAGTCTGTTTTACTAGCACCCTAGGCCTCACCAAAGGTTACTAGCAGGCTCCTCTCTCTCCCGACAAAAAAATGCTTTCACTACTGTAGTAGGACTGTTTGACTATAATTTACTCCCCTTCAAGGAGAACCAGCCACTTTCCAGCGTTAAATGGACATAATTATTTGGCCCCATTATAAATATGCAGCTGCTTATCTTGATGACATGGTCATCCACAGTGAGGACTGGAACAGCCATCTGACAAAAGTGAAAGCAGTCTTGTCCTCCATTCGAGATGCCGAACTGACTGCCAACCACCGGTAATGTAAATTGGGACTTCATGAAGCGGTGTATCTCGACTTCTCAGTTGGCTGCAGGCTGGTCAAGCCCCATGACAGGAAGGCAGACACAATTCGAAACTGGTCAAAACCCATCAATAAAAAGCAAGTATGCACTTTTTTGGAGTCTTGTCAGTTATTATCATCATTTCATCAAGCCATGCTAGCCTACCACTTCCCTTCATGGTGGGGTGGACACGTTTCATAAACTGAAGGAGGCTCTCTGCTGGTGACTTCAGCGTCCCATGCTCATTACAGATAGATGTCTCCGAAACCAGCTATGGGGCTATCCTGCCACAAGGTTAAGGGTGATGAACACCCTTTACTTTATTTGAGCAGAAAGCTACTGCCCAGAGAAATCTGCTACTTCACGGTGGAAAATAAGTGTTTAGCAATTAAATGGACACTGGAATCTTTGAAATATTACCTATTGGGTAGGAAGGCTTGTCACTAATCATGACCCACTTACCTGGATAGCCTGCAAGTTCCTCATTCTCCAGCCTTTCAATTTCTCCATTGTGCATAGAAAAGGGTCAATGCTGATGCGGGGGTGTGACAGTGTACAGGAAGTAGTACATGAGGGGAGGTACTGTAGAACTAATTATTTTTGCCATCTCCACTATCTCCACATCACACACGTATTAGTCTGAGCTTGCAGCCAGTAACACTCGCCACAAAGGGGAAAGAGGGGAAACACAAGGAGGGCACATAGGAGAGAATGATAGGTGAAAAGAGGATGAACCGAACTGAACGTACAGCTTATGACACTTTTCTGGATGATGGCCCAGGGAGAATGACACTCACAATGATATTGTTAAGTATTGAAAGTATTTTTAGGAACAGAGAGATAAGTTGGAGTGAGAATATGACATTACCCTTATGCACCTGAATTCAGATAGTGTTCTGTTTGAGGTTTGTGGTTCCCGGTTATGTTCAATTATATTCTCTGCAAATAAACCCAATAATGGTTACAGATGCCTCTGGACTGCTTGTTATATCATCTTACCTGGTTTGGGAACATAATACTGGCAATGAGTCGGATTGCAAGACAAAAACTACGTATTACGAGACAGCTGGGCTACAAACCTAAAAACAAAAGAGGAGAGCATTGCAAATTGTATAGAAATGAGAATAAGAGGGTCGGATGTATTTGCTCTTGCAGGGTTCACCTGTTCAAACTAAGCTAACAACCCACAGATCCACATACAGTGAGTAACCCTTTCTATTCTCCCTGAAACATCTTAATAATAATAAAAACAAAGCTTATCTTTGAAAGACTGCATTATGACAACTTTAGGCCATATAGATGAGTTTGTACTGGACAAAGAAAACTCCTGGCAGTAGTATGTTTAGAGACTGGAGTGTTTTTTTCATGCAAACGATATCGAGGAGGCAGATAAAAAGCAGTCTGTTTTGCTTAGTGTGTGTGGTTCTGCAACTTACTCCACCTTATGATCCCTAGTAGCACCCCAACTGCCTACTCAACTACACTATGATGACCTAGTAGCTCCTAGTAGCTTTGTAATGTCATTTTGATCCAACTCCATCAGCAATTGTGCAGCATTTCCATTTTCATCACTGCAAACAACAACCACATCAATCAATTGCAAGTTACATTGCTGAGTTGAGTTGTCAGTGCATTGCGCTTTTAGAGACCAGTTGGAGGACATGCTACGTGACAGGATAGTCTGTGGTGTGCAAGATGAAGTGCTACAGTGCTGCCTGATGACCCCAACTTACATTTAGAATGGCTGAGGAAAAAGCTCCATCCTGAACCTGAACCTCCTGCTTCAGCATCAGTATCAGTCGAGGTGTACCAGACTAGACAGACCAAGTCAAGATTTGGGGAAAATAAGTCAAAAGAAAAAAGTGACTTTAACAGAAGGTTGAATGCAAGTAAGTCATCAACAGCTGGGGGAAGCAAGATATCAACACACAAGCAACAGACGCACACAGTCAGCATTGAGGAAAATAAGGAATATGTGATTAACAGTTTACAAAGGGTCATAATGAAACAAAAAGGAAGGTGCCTTACCATGCCTAAGTCTTCCTAAATGGAAAAAAGCTCCAGATGGAAGTTGACTCTGGATCAGCTTGCTCTCTGATAAATGATGACACATATTGTCAGTTATGGCCAAACAATCACACAAATCACCCCTGAAAACTGTACCTTCCAACAGTGATCCCAAATGCCACTTAAGGTGTTGGGCAGATTGAGGTGTTAAGCATCGCACTTATAGGAGTACACCAGGTCCATCAGCAGTCTGTCACATCAATTTTAGAAAAATACTCTGACATTTTCAAGGAATGGGGAGCCTGTAGTGGCCCCCTATCAGCATTGCAGTGAACCAAGATGTGACTCCAAAATTCCTAAAAGCACATCCTGTACCATTGTGCGCTATGTCCAAAGGTAGATGAGGCCTTGGACCAGCTAGTGAAGAAAGTAGTTTTCCAGCCTGTGAGCCACTCAAGGTGGGCAACAATTCTTCCGGTGACCAAGAAGAATGGAAGCTTGAGGCTCTGTCGGGATTATCGCAGCACAGTCAACACACCAGTTAAACCGGACGTATATCCTCTGCCCACAATGTCTGAGCTTTTTGCTTCACTGGCTGGAGGAACTGTTTTTTACGAAACTAGACCTGAAGCAGGCCTATCAACAGCTTGTGCTCAATGAAAAGGCTTCCAAGTTATTGACTATCAACACGCATAGGGGACTTTTAAGTGCCCTGTGATTGCAGTTTGGAGTTTCAACTGCTGTGGCTATTTTCCAGCATTTCATGGACACACTCCTTGCAGGAGTTCCAGGGGTAAAGCCCTTTAGACACATTCATCTCCAAGAAGACACATGCTGAGCATGACGAGCACCTCCAAGAAGTCTTGCATTGCTTTACACAAGCTGGCCTTAGACTCCAGAGAGACAAATGCATATTTGCTGCATAGCAAGTGGAGTTCCTCGGTGTGGAAGGAAAGTTAGAAATTCTTTCTCTCATACCTATTTTACTCTCTTGTATACTTAAGAAAGATAAGGTCAAGCTAGAAGGTCAGGCCAGAAGGTAGTTTGATTTCTGTTTGTTATTTACGATGAGAATCTTGGAGACAATGTCAAACAGTATGATTGAAGTGCCTGTTCCCTAAATCCTTGTGTTGATCTATGAACTCTATCCTATAATGATATATATTCTGCTTAGCTAACTCGCTAAGATAATATAGTAATGACTTTCTGATTATAACCAGATCTTTGATTTTTGTGTATAAAAGCCTCTGATTTTTAAAATGAAGGCAGAGCGACTTTGAAATCTTCTTGATTCACTGTTCCTCTCCACGTTGCGTGTATGAAAGGCATTGCAACTAACGTTCCAACCTGATTGTTCTTCTTCCACATCGGTTTTCGTGTAGACTCAAGGTCAACTGATGTGAAAGTGAAGGCAGATAAAAATGTCCAAACGCCCCAAAACATGACAGAGCTCCAAGCTTTCCTAGGATTATTATATTTTTATAATTGTTTTTGGTGCAACAAAGCCACTGTGCTGGAGCCACTGCATTGTCTACTTGATCAGTCTGCCACATGGACCTGGAATGCTACACATGATGCAGCATATGCACAAGCAAAATATCAAGCGGATGATGTACTGGCCATTTATAATGAGACAAAACCATTAGTCCTTGTGTGCGACGCCTCGACGTATGGGCTAGGCACACTGCTGAGTTATGTGGAGGTGGACGGCCGTGAAGCACCCGTCAGTTTCGCATCGCGGCTACTCAGTACAACTGAGAGGAACTATGCCCAAATTGATAAATAGCCACTTGCTATTATCTTTGCAGTGAAGAAATCTCACCAATATCTCCTGGGATGTCATTTTGTGATATACACGTATCATAAACCTCTTCCTGGATTGTTGCATCACACCAAACCAATGCCCTTAATTCTGTCAGCACGTATGCTAAGATGGAGTTTGATGTTGGGGGCCTATGACTACGAACTGTGATATAGGCCAGGTAAGCTACCCAGATAGCGCAGGACATTGGGCCGACGTCGGCATATGGTTGGCATGGTTGGACAGCAGTCGCAGTCTGGGGCTGATGTATACCGATGTCGGATTATGGTTGGCATATACTGATTAAGTGTACTGAAAAGTAGAATATTTAATTGTCTGTACCAGGTTGTATGTATGACACATTAACTGTGGTTGTTTTCAAAATAACATTTTTAAAATATCAAGTGATAGGCTTTTTATTTTCTGTATCGCAGAATGGTTTAAATTGAATGTAAATGACAATATATAGCCAGCTGGTTAATTCATTATGTAACGAATGTATTTCAATGTGCAACTAATTTGTCAAAATTGAAAAACAGAAGTGTTCACATTTTTCTTCAGTGAACCGGGTTCATTAAGTTTAGGCGTAGTGTGTGAAGATGCCACAGAAACAAGTTATTTATGTGTTTGTATTTTTAATAGAACACCCTTGTATTTTGAATTACCCACAAATGTAACTTAATGGCTACAGGACAGAAGGGAACTTTCAAATAACTATTTAAAAAGTGGTCAATACTGACAATTAAGATTACAGTTATAATGGATAAGGCTTATTGAATGCCTTGTAGTTTTGTTATTTTTTTATTTTCTGTTTAGAATTGAACCAAGACATGTCTAGAGGATCCCGTGCTGTTTAGTTCAGTAACTCAGTCACTGAGAAGCAAGATCAGACAGTTTAATCAACTATTTGTGAATAAAATTGGTGCTTATGCCTTAATAATGCCTCGGCTGAGTGATTTGAATATACGATCTTACATGTCTTACCGGTGTGGGAAACGTAATGTACTGTTGTGTTTTGGTCTTTAATTCTCCAAGTCGCTACTGCACATTTACGTATTTTATATGAAATGCATTATTTAATTAGGCTTTCTGTTCAGCATGTATAAGATGTCAGCTTTTTAAATAACTGTGTGTATTGGATAATACTAATTTTAGAAATACTCTACCAAACTTCCCGCATCCGTACTTCACCAGGGAGAGAGAAAACGAAGCATTGAAAAGGTGTGATTGTAGTTCTACTCTTCTGCAATACATTTCTACAAGATCAAGAATGGGTTCTGAAAACACTGAGGGTTACAGGACGAGGACAGCGAAGCAACGAGCAACACTGGACACAGGAGAAGAGCAAAGGATACTTTTTGGGAATTAACATTTGGAAGTAAAAACACGGATGGACCGCCGTCGTTTTGAAAGTCAGGCCAACATGGGTATGATGACATCGGGCCGACGTAGCCAATGTCACAGCTGAGGGGGTTCAGTGTGAAACACGTAACCACTACACCACCTGAATTGATGAGCGAGAGAGGAACTCGCAACTCCCTTCTAATTCTGTCCACAGGCAGGCTCGATCGGACCCCAAGACACAACAGCAGGGGGCAAGTCACAATTTTATTTGAACAGGTTTGGTTTGACATGCACAGGGCACAAAGGCTGTGCAAAACAAATAACAATTTAAACACAATCAGGGAAGATCACACAGACAATAAATACACTAGATAAAACCCAGCTATTATTAAAACCAGCCTAATATTCGTGGCACATAAAAGACTAAAATACCCTAACCTAAAGAACATAAAGAAATAATAATGGATCTAATAAAACACACTATCAATATAAAACTATCTTCCTGTAATGTAAACAGTCACACTAAGCAGTGACAATTTCAGAGGCGTCTCTCCCAGAGATGCTCAAATATAGCAAGAGAAACTCGCAACCAAGGATATGGTTAATTGACTTCGTCAGGTAGCAGCCACCCCACGAACAACCCACAGGTAAGTGAGATGCCTACTCTGGGACGCAGTTTCTCTTCAGAAACGGTAGCCATTTTGGGCCAGGCAGAGGCTCGGACCAGCTCGGAACCGATTCCCCGGATTTCAGGAGAGATACGGGTCAGTTGTTTTCGTACAAAAACTGTTAAGGTACAACGCTTTAGCTGAAGCAACCCTTCGGGTCCCAGTGAATCAGGCACCCAGTCAGCGCTTCCAAACCGAAACCGAGGACCCGGGTCCCGTACGGGTCCGTGTCCATATTTGAAATGGTCAGCTGGCTCCGGGTCGGGTCCCATTCTTATACTTCGGGTCCTGGGTCTGTTTAACATTGTGTGTAATACCCGAGTGACGCGGTGCCTTTACAAATTGACTATTGGCTATTTTATTTAGAAGGCGGGACTTATTCTGCCATATCGGTGTTTGACAGATGACGTAAACCGAAGTGCATTATGGGCGTCGGCACGATTTCGTGGTTGGAGTTCGTTCGCTTTGTATCTAAAATCTATGGTCAGACACGTCTCAGAGAGCACAGAGGACAGCACATTAGTAATGCTAACACCGTTATTATAGTTCAAAAGTGCAAACAGTGGAAGTTATCATATTATTATGCGAGATACAAAAAACTGCAAAGCTGTGTTTGTCCTCCGCCACCGTGACAGCAAGTGGCCCTTTGAACTGAAATAATGAGTGGATTATACATGCGCTTTCAATCAGCAAGAGGAGCAACATGGATGTTATTTTACCAACTCTCTTGGCAAGGAGGATGGACTGTACGTCATGGTCAGGTACAGGAGAGAAGATACTAACGTTACATTAGGTAAGACACAACGTTGTAAATTAACTGGTTAATACAGCGATTAGCTGTGGGATCTGTGCCGATCGGGTTCAATCGGGTCTGTGTGTCCCGACCGGGTCCGTATCCAGATTTCAAATAATACACGGGTCCGGGTCAGTTCCGGATAGCACATTTCCGGGTCTCTTCGGGTTCGGGCGCACATTTTTGGCCCCGTAAAGACCTCTACTACCAGCAACAGTGGAGACTTTTCAACAGGAGACAAGTGCTCGGGAAGGAAAGTCACCGACACCGAAGTCAAATCGTTTCTCTTCATTTATTGAAAGTTTCGCACAGCCTTTTATACATTTACAAGCGGTATTTCACAGGAGTTTCAGGGCCGTCCCGAACCTGGATGATATTTTCTTGGCACATGTCCCGGGGCAGTTCCGAGACACGGGAAACAATATTTAATAAGGTATTCTTTGTAATTAGTTCAAGCATGGAGGCGTTGATATCAGGGACACAGTACACAGCATGGGAAACAATATTTGTATAAGGTATTCTTTGTAATTTGTCCAGAAAGGGAGGCATTGATATCGAGGATTCAGTACACACTGTGCTGAGAAAAACATGGATAGTTTCGGCTCGATACCCAAAGAACGGCGACGGCAGCACAAATTGTTTCCATCTGCCGCACAGATAAGTCTGAGCAGAGAAAACATAATTGCGAACAAGTTTTAACTACTAACTTCCTGGAAAGTTAATTCAACCCCAACAAAAACTGTGCAAAATAAGCAAATTCGAATGTGTCTTCCCTTTTCTGTTTCAGATTGTAAATCCTGGGACAGCCACCAGAGGAGCGCAAGGGGAGACAGCAGCAGTTTAACAAATACAATTGCAATTTCAGTCCTGGTTCCAGAAGGACTCGGACCATCCTTTACCCCTTTCCGTGGTATTTGAAAAAAAGTGCAGTGTTTTAAATCTATTACTGGCTTAACCACTTTTCCATCGACAGGTAGACGCATACTTATCCACGCTGGGCAGGTCCGTCTTTCTCCCACGGCCTTCAAATGTTACGTCTCTAGTCTCTAATTTGTGCCCCGTTTCCGCTGGCGGACGCGTCTGGATGGGTGTTTTGTGGAGGTTAAATATCTGGTGCTGGACGCGTCCGTAAGCGTCCGTCCCGCCACTGAGGACATGATTCACTATCAGCAGCGGAGGTGTGTGTTTGACTTGAGACACAGGGAAGAGATCAGATACATGGTGTCCGAAGATATAATCTCAATTGCCGTGTGCGATCACGAAGAAATTACAGTTTTATTAGCAGCATGGAGTGAAATCCATGTACAGAAACAATGACTGCTCACAGTTAATATCCGAGTGCATTAAAAACGTGGATTTCACAGGACCGGTGCAGTGCTGTGACTAGTTAAAATAAACTGAAGGATAATAATCGGATCGTAGCAGCCGATGTTATTAATATTGTATGAACAGCTGGCCGGTGTTTCAGGCTGTCATTTTGCGAATGGTGTGCAGGACAATCCGCAGACAATCACTATGAAGGCGAACACGATTCAGTTAACGTGTCCATTTACAATTTAAATTCATGAATAAATAAATACAGCAGATCTGGGTTTCCCTCTAAAACATTAAGGACTGGTTTAATAAATGCGTCCATTGTCCATTGTATATTGTATCTGGATGATTAATCGTGAAACGCGTGTATTTTGTTTCAACTGTAACTACCCTCATTAAGGATGTCTGTTAAGTAAATTATAAATAATTCTGCAAAAAGTGTAATTTCCAGTTGCAAATCTGCAGAAAGAGTATTAAGTTAAGGGAGTCAGGCTGTACCGTTTAAAATACAAATATACTAGCACAAATGATGACGATAATAATAACAAAACATATTTGCCATTTAGTATTATTGTTGCACAAGGAAAAGTTTTCTTTAACGTAATGCTTGTCTGAATATAAAGTTGTCTATACACGTTTAGCTCTTCCTAATATCTGTTAACAGAAACGTGTATTTATTACACCGTTTACAATCATATAAAGCAGAAAGAATAAAGTAGACACTAAAGTCCTCTCCACGTCAGGCGTATCACTCAGTGTTGCTCTCTGTCTCGGTTTTTAAAGCGAAATCCAAACCAAACCCACAGTCGCTGCTCCTCCCATAAGAGGGGATGGACTTCACAGCGGCCTGGTTTTGCAATAAAAGCTCTGGGACGCGTCTGGCACAGCAGGGACGCTTAAGCCAGTGGAACCGATGTATAAGTTGGTACTTCCTCCAGTCCAGGTCCCCCGCATCTGTTGCTTCACTGTGCAATCCCCCGCTACCTCCTCAAGACAGTAATCAAGGAGGGGATACGGAAGTCCATGTGGGAATGTCACAGAGTGGAAGTTACTCCACTTGGACATAAAACTATTATACAAGCACGACTATCTACAGGCACTAGGACCTGGTGAGGTCGTCAAATCCCCAAATATGTCTGGTTTACATAGACTACCTCTTAGTTCTCACTTTGAGGTAGGTTCTTTAAATGGGGGGTTCACAAGCCAGGAGCACACCACAGATCACACAGGACAGTTGTACAATTAAATTTATTACAAAGATCTATAATATATAAAATCAGACAGACTTCCTCTTTTTAAGTTAAGACAATAAAAAGGTTAAAACCAAAAAATTAAAGTTCTTGTAGGGACTGTTGGGTCTCTTCAGGCAGAACCAGGAGCTAGAATGGGGCACACAATAGTCCAATTCAAAGTAAAAAGAGGGGCGGGGACACACAAATCCAGCTTCTGCTCTGGGGTTGGTAATCCAAGGAAACCACAATGTCCATGTACAGTCCAAGAAAACAAAAATGGCCAAGTTAAAATGGAATAAAAAGCTTTTGTTAAAAAGGTGAATAAAAACCCAATGCCTTTACTTTATTAACAGTCCATTTGTGGCTAAAAATACTAAAAAAAAAAAATTATAATAATAATCTTCCTTTCTAGTCCACAAAATAGATCCACAAAGGCAAAGGTAAAATTAAAAATGAAAAAAAAAGCTCCAAAATGATTTTTAAAATACAAAAAACGAGGCATGCAAGTGGAAGCAGAAGTATAAAAGTAACAATATCCACAGCTTCTGTTAGTTCTTATCCAGTAAATCACTACTGTCTAAAAACCTATACGCTGTCCTTTCTCTGGATACCCTCGCTAGCATTAAAGCGGTCACCTCGGCTCTCCTCTGGGTCTTTCTTAGCCCTTTCTTTTACTTGTCTCTCAAGTCCTTCGCCTTTGGCTCTGCGTTTCCTTCTGTGATTTCGCTCGGCGATCCCTCTCGTCCCTCAGCTCAAACCCTGGGAGCCAAATACCAAATAGGCCAATGTGCATTATTCCAATGTCCAGCGGGTGACAAAACAATAAACCAATTAAAAAACAATTAAGGATTAAAGAATAAAAGAAACCAAAACAAGGTTATTAATAAGTGAAAATAACAAAGAAAAATAGTAAAATTTAGTGCACACAAAAATGAATAGTGAAAAAGAACCCAACAAACGATAATTAAATTATAAGTGATTAAGGCCAGTCACACCCGCTCATGACACCAACGATGACGTGCTGAGCTGGCTGCCATTGCAGACCTCGTACCATAAGTGCCCCTGCCCCGGGAAGTGTTGTTGTTGGAAATGTTACCCGAAGCTCCACTACATTCACAGAAAATGTAAGGCAATTAAGTACCCTGTTTTGCCTGTTATGTGCTCCATTGGATTCTGCAGGGGTGGCCTACAGATAGTCAGAACAACTGTTACATGTCTTTCATCAGTCGCCAAAATAAATAAATTGTGTGTTGTGGGGTAGTCGTGTGGTAGTTCCAGAGCATGCAAAGGAAGGAGTGCTCTCAATACTCCATGATGCACATCCAGGGATTGTGCACATGAAAGCACTGGTAAGAATCTATACATGTGTGGTGGCCAGGAATGGAGGCCCAGGTGGAAGAGGTCGTTAAGAGCTGTGAGACATGTCAGAAGTCACATCATGCACCCCCTAAAGCACTGATGCATCTCTGTGAGTGTCCCACAAAGCCATGGTAATGACTACACCTGGACTTTGCTGGCCCTTTTCAAGGAAGGATTTTCCTCATTGTGGTTGACTCGCACTCTAAATGACTCAAGGTTTTTGTCATGCATTCAATGTCCTCCAGTGCCGTCGTCTCCTGTTTGCACCGTTTGTTTGCAACACATGGATTGCCATATGTTCTGGTCTCAGAATGAGATCTACTGAATTCCAAGTCTTTGTCCACCGCAATTCATGTGACTGCAGCACCATACCATCCCAAGCGGAACACATGGTGCAGACTACCAGATCACTGAAGAAGATCACTGCAGGTGACTGGTCTTCTCACTTGGCCAGATTCTTGCTTGCTCAGCATACAACACCCAATTCCACAACCAGTCTAGCAGATCTCCTTATGAAGCGAAGATTAAGAACAGCATGGGATCGTTTGCATCCTGATTGAGGCTGACATACATGAAAAGCGAGAAGGATTGTCCCAAAAGAGTCTTTGCACTGTTTTCCTATTTAAAACTAAGGATTCCCTTCTCATGCATAACTATGAAAGTACTATTAGGAACAGAGAGATAAGTTGTGATGAGAATATGACTTATCCTTATGTGCCCGAGTTCAGTTAGTGGCCTATTCGAGTTGTAAACACTTGTGGTTCCCAGTTATGTTCAATTATATTCTATGCAAATAAACCTGTTAATGGTTACAGGCGCCTGTGGACTGCTTGTTAGATCATTTTACCTGGTTTGGGAACATAATAGACCCTGAATAACCCTTTTTTACTCACATTCATAACTGTTAAATAAAAGAGCTTTGAATCAATTTCTTTGTTGCATATAGTAGTGTTTGCTCTAATATGTATTTCTTATTTTTTGTCTCAAGTATACCTTAATATCCCAATTTGACCTTGAGAACTCATTTAAATTTTGAGCTAGAAGTAGTCCTTTGGGTTGACTTTGGGAGTTCCAAATGATCAAATCCCTTGGCAATCTGCTCTGTTCAAAGTGTAATAGGTTTTGTTCCTTTAGCCTCTTTTTATGGCATTCCTGTGAGACAAGGAATTAATCTGTTCACTTTTTCTTCAATCGCTTTCCAGGGTCTGTCTTACTAATACCATGTTGACCATGTCATACGAATGCAATATTCAGCTAACCTGCCATATTAGCCTGCCAACTATCCAACCATATTAGCTTTCTATACATTGTCAGCAAGACAACAATGACAATTGGACATACACCACTAAATACTAACACAGAGGTTGTTTCTTCAACTGCCTGTCTGTTTGATTCTCTTATGAATATGTCATCTTGCCCTGCGATAGACTAGTGTGCTGTTGAGGGTGGTACCTTGTCTTAAACAGAGTAAGAATTGTTAGCTCTCCAGCTCACCATGAATCTGTACTAGACGTAATAGTTATTGTAAATGTCTATATTTTGTCTATGCAGATATAGATTATCAAGCTTATGTTTCATAAGACTTGATTGCTTTGAAAAACCTCCATGGTCAATGGTTGTAGTTCTACGTTTGTGGAATGTGTTATGCTTTCTAAGTGTAGCCAAGTGGTTTAAGAGGTAATTTTCTGTAATGCACAAAAGATTTTGGTGTGGTCCCTTTAAGAATTCCTTGTGCTGTGTGGCAAGATTTCTCTCTGGAAAATAGTGTGCATTTTATGAGGGAGAAGTTAGTTCCCACTGCGAGAAAGAAGGTAGTTCCTTCTGTGAGAGAAAGATTGTGAAGTCTATTGTGAGATTTTTGGATTAAAACCATGGTAAATATCGATTTTTGCTAAATATACATTTTGTGTTGTAAAGTTGCATTATTTAGTTTATGTGTAATTTGATTAGATGAACGGCGATTCGCATGGGTATTGAGTGAACCGCGTGGTGAAACTAAAAGGGTTTAGGTATGTGAAATTTAAGAGTAATCTATCTAAAGTGCATAACGTAATGTCTGTTACATATATCATGCATTTCTATTTTAACACTTTGGGTACTAAGAGTTCAGTTAAAATGCTTGAGTTAAAAGTGTATGTTAAGAGATAATAGGTGAAATGTGAAGTCAAGTTAGGGGTGGCTAAACTAATCTGGATTGATATTTCTTTCCCTATGTGATCTCATGTATAGCCACTGCTGTATTTCGTATATACAATTGTATTTCTAAGATTTATTCTGTACGATTCAAGAAACACACACCCATATTTTGTTTAATGTACTTTATTTTTATCAAAGCTCCATAGACCGCTGATTCTCTTTAGAACAGCAGTCAGAAAATAAAAACCCTTTTTTTAAAAAAAGAAGCAAGTTCTGGTGTAAGTTTATTCACACCACCGGCTACATAAGGATACACTGGAAGGAGGTGGCGCACAAATGTCCAGGGTCAGGGCTGGCTATATACAGTATAGTAGGAGATCATACAGTCAAATTCTGGAACCCCACGAACCCTACAAAGTGTCCTTGAGATTGTAAATGTTTCAAAAATAGAGTAGCATGCATACATGGCTTTAAAATGCGTTGAAAGTCCATTATATTGATATTAAGCTTTATGCACGTTGTTACACTAAACGCTCTGGTACCTCCGCTGCCGCTCGTACATCTGCTCTGTCCTGTTCACATTGAGCTCCGGCACCTCATGATTTACAAATGAAGAACTGATGGATGGATTCCTGCTTATTTTCATGTAGTGGTTTGTATTTGTTAGTGTTACCTTTTAGTTGCCAGGTGTCTGCCCTGTACTGAATAACACCTAAGTCTTGTGATACTTGTACTTTTCATATGCTGGATACTATTATATCCAAATGTAGAAGTGCCTAGATCATGGTTTTATATTTGATTAAAAAATTAAAACAATATCAAAAGCATTGTGAACATCTATGCTTGAGTGCATATGGTGTACTGGTATATATATTTACTGGTAACCATTGTTAACTATTGTTAACTATTATGAATGCTATAATGTCAGAAATACAGCTATGAACATATTGATGTGTATAAAGAATCTTTAATGACAAATAGCAAATAATTCTGATCAGCAAAAAATCTTAATTTATTTCTGATCACAGCTGCAGGCTGATGTGGCTCATAATATGTAAATCACTCATAATAAAGGACAATTGAGTCTTGTTAATTTCGTGATCACATGAAATGCTGTCACTGCCCATTATATGTTTACAAACTTTACTCTTTGTTTGCATAAACTCTTTTCTTACTCAGAATTTAGAGTTCACAAACATGCATGACTGCAGGTTTTGTGCCAGCATACTCCTGTCCAAGGTTCTTTCATTTGTGGACTAAAGATAAAAGTGTAAATATTAATCAAATGGTGAGATATTTGCAACAGTTTCCAGGCGTGTAACTCTTCTTTTGATGCATAGAAATCTTTGACTTTCTGTAGGTATTCTATGAAACGTGTTTGTATATGTTTAGATAGATAGATAGAGATGGAGATACATATACACTTGAAAAAGAAGACTTGGACAACAGTTTGTTGCTGGGGTGTGCTGTGCATACACAGAGTTGAAGGTTGGAACAGGAGTACATTGGATTAAAGGTGGTCTGAGATAATGCTTTTGCTTAAAGTAATGTACTACTAAAAACAAATGTCCTAAAAGATCTCTTGTTCCAACCTTCACAGCACCCCCCGGCAAACAGAGGATCAGTGGGTGTCCTGAATCCAACAGTAGTTTTTGGATGAATTTGAAGGAAGAGGATGGTAACTGGTCTAGCAATACCACTCATTCGGAAGGAAGGGGTTAATAAAGTGTTTATTGCTTACATTTACAGAGCAGGAATTATGACAGCTATAACTTGCTTGCAGAATTGCATTAATTTGTTGAATAAATAGACTCAATTATAAATGGCTTTAGTAACATCGACACAGCATTTATTAATGGTTTAAAAAGTGATAGTTAAATCCTTAGTAATGTGCTTTATAAACTAGATAAAGTATCTTTTCATGATTGTAACTATTTGTTATTTCTTTATAAATTAGTTCTTTATGATCTGTTAAGGCTTTATAAAGCATTTATACAGGGACCTTATTATAAAGTGTTACCATAATATATATTAACTGTTTATGAGTTAAAGGTACTAAGATCTGGCAGGGAAAATAGTGTGAAACAAAATGGGGGTTACAGAGCTAAGTTACACAGGCTCTGCAGATTGATCCTCAGGACATAGAGAAGGGCTCAGAGTATACGTATAAGGAAGCTGTTATCAATGAGAAGATATTTGATTCTAGTGGAATGTATGTGAACAGCAGGAGCTAATATTTGTTTCAAGAGACTTATCCTGTGTTTTCAATGCAACTTGAAGTCTGAAATGTATGTTCCTGTTTCTTTTTCTTTTGTATTTTTAATTCTATTTTGAACTGCACATTATATTTTCACCATTGTGCTCAATAAACACCCATGTATGCACCGAATGTGATGGAAATGGACTCATATTTTTCTGAAAACATGGGCAAACAGGAAGCACCATGTGACAGTGGTGTTTTATGTTGTTGTAATGGAACAGGACTTAGGTACATAGAGTTGTGTTCTGGTTGCTGTAAAGCAGTGGTGCTGGTGGCTGTCCTATCCTGTCCAATGATTTAATAAAAGCTCAAACCAATAGGCTCCTATTTCAGCCCCTTGTGAAATGTTGCCTTCGGCAGGTTACTGAACCTGGTGATATAAGGGGACTGAAACTGTGTAGAGCAAATAGCAAGTAATGACTTTCAAAGGGTTTTCTTTATTCCAGCGCATATCTTCGATATTCTCACTTCAGCTATGGAGCTTTGCATTAAATCATCAGGGTATAGAACTGAAGATTTTGTATTGACATGGGTCTTATTCTAGAACAAGAAAAGAAAAGAAAAGTTCTCAGAGCTGAAAAAACAGTAACAATGACAGTGGTGTCACCCATAGCTGAATCCCAAACATGAACTTGAGTTGCTGTGGTGTGTATGATGTGCACACAATTTCTTCTCATATCAGAGAGGGCAGATATTACAGAAGGGTCCGTTGAGCAGCTTGAGGATGTCCTTTTTTCTGTATGTGGGGAAAATGTAATTAAATTATGTGCATAATCAATTCTGCCCAATTGTGGTTCCAGTCAAGGGAGCAGCCTGTTTTGGCATAGTGTTAATATGTCTGTATAAAAGGCAATACTGAATATTATTAAGTTCCCAGCTTCTGACTTGAGACACCATCAAAAAAGTTGATTACCCTAAAATGACTAATTGTGTTTTTATTTAAGTATAAATTAACCTGCTTCTTCATTTTATTTTATTTTTTAGCTTCAACATTTTGACTTTAATGTTTTTGAAGTTTTAGTTCAAAGTATAAGTACAGTATGTAAACCAAATTTAGGCTTCGTTAAAAAATAATAATAAAAAAAAGATTAATCAATACCTTGGTTCGAGGAACGTAACATACCATACAGTATTTAAATTTTTTGTGATACAAATAAATCCTAGCTTCTCCTTCATGTAAGTAAACCATTAAAACATTATCGGTGGTCATCACAGCTCTATAACCAGGTGCCCTATAACCAGTCCTTCTGGAATGTCTTTGCTATAAAAAATGACATTCCATTCAAATGTCTATTGGATCCAGACATATTTTTACTTTGCTATACTCTACAGTTGGCTCCATAACTGCAGAGACACTGCTTTCCACACTGCAGCACAGGACTTAAAAGAGGAGGGGAAGAATTTGCTGAGTTGCAGGTCAGCTGGTGCAGGACCCAGTTTCAGAGCTCAATTACTAACACTATTCACTGCTGTGAAGGGAAATTTAGAGCGGGTCTGTATGGGAGTACCACACCAGACTTTTATACTTCCAGATTATGTTTTTACTGTAATCAGCAGGACAGCAAAAAAAAAAAAAAAATACTGAATACTGTCTCTGGAGAGGGCTTTAACCTTGCTCTTTAATTTGTAGTTTCTTTGTCTATTTGTATTATACTTTTTATCACTAGTAGTTTCCCCTTTACTTACACTTATGCTTCTGTCAAATGTGTGACTGATACAGTGAAGACATTAATCGCAGTATGAATAGTTAAATAGTTTATCCAATGACAAAATATAAAATACGGTACATTTGTGCGGTCTCCTATGCAGATAACACCCTCTCTTATGTCATCTTCAGGAATATGGATATTTACATGTATTGCATATTGCAGGGTGCATACACAATGCTGTTACTTGGTTCAGCTAAATAGGAATCAGATGTTTTCTGGTATGTTTCAGCCCCCCCAGCACTTGAACACTTTGAAGTGCAGATTTTGAATGACGCACAAATATGCAAATGCACCTCTCTCCAAAGATCTCTTGGAATATATTTTTCACAGTAGAGAGAACCCGTTTCTTTTTTATTTTTTTGTATTTGTTTTGTATGTCACTTACGCCCTCACTCTCCATCTGGACAATGGCTGCCATTGGAGGGTAGAACTGAACTGACTAGAAATTATTTGGTAGTCGTCAAATCTGTATTGCAATTTTACCTCTATTTCAGTTTTTCACAAAAGGGACTTCACTGAAAAAATCTTCAAATGCAAGAGAGGCTTTCTTCTTTAGTTGCAAAACTCTTACTCAGTAATTCTATGTTTAGTTGTTACAGTGCCTGCAGCTGTAATAAATAAAGTATCTTAAATGTTTTAGCATGAGGGTGTCTTCGATGCAGGGGTTCCTGGGAGTTCCAGAGTGGTTCAACTGGTAATAGCCTCTGCCTAGAGTGCAGATGTCCCCCCCCCTAGTCTGGGCACCAGTGTTTCCAATCTGGTCTGGTCAGCTCTGCTCTCATAAAGGTTGAATATTTTGTATACTTATAATTTAACACATGTAACAAATAACAGGGAATTAAGGACACAGAGGTGTGGCTGCACATAACTTAATGTTTATCTTCTGTCTGTTTTAATGTTCATGTAAACTTACACCAACAGTATGAGTATCAATTAAAAAATAACAGAAAAATAAATCATATACCAAAGAGGATATGCCATATAGCAGAAAAACTAAAAATCATATACCTAAATGTATATATCATATGGCACAAAAATATGAATCATATACCAAAGTGGATAGTTCATATAGCAGAAAAGAAAATCGTATACCAAAGTGGATATATCATATACCAGAAAAAATATGTCACTCTGCAAAAAATATATATACCAGACAAAATATGTCACGTTGCACAAAAAATATATGCCAAGGTCACGTGGTGGAGATGTTGGGTTGGACATCCACAGTGTGCCCAGTTGGTTAAAGATGAGAATGGATCCTTCACAGGGTCACAGGCATTAGAGCCGAATGAGAGAGAAATCGATCTGGACATTCACGCACAGGCATTAATCAAGATACCACTCATGAAGCCTAAATTAAAGTTTACAAGTGTACACTCTGAGGCTAGTGTATACGTTGTTCACTATGTTTTATTGTATGCTGTACTTTTTTATTAATAGTCTATGCTTTTATCATGTTGGTGTTTTCAGAAGAAGGGTCATTATTACCCAAGGTGGCGGACTCAAAATCTCACTTGCAGCGAATTAAAGATTTATGGTTGGATATACACTCACCTAAAGGATTATTAGGAACACCTGTTCAAATTTCTCATTAATGCAATTATCTAACCAACCAATCACATGGCAGTTGCTTCAATGCATTTAGGGGTGTGGTCCTGGTCAAGACAATCTCCTGAACTCCAAACTGAATGTCTGAATGGGAAAGAAAGGTGATTTAAGCAATTTTGAGCGTGGCATGGTTGTTGGTGCCAGACGGGCCGGTCTGAGTATTTCACAATCTGCTCAGTTACTGGGATTTTCACGCACAACCATTTCTAGGGTTTACAAAGAATGGTGTGAAAAGGGAAAAACATCCAGTATGCGGCAGTCCTGTGGGCGAAAATGCCTTGTTGATGCTAGAGGTCAGAGGAGAATGGGCCGACTGATTCAAGCTGATAGAAGAGCAACTTTGACTGAAATAACCACTCGTTACAACCGAGGTATGCAGCAAAGCATTTGTGAAGCCACAACACGTACAACCTTGAGGCGGATGAGCTACAACAGCAGAAGACCCCACCGGGTACCACTCATCTCCACTACAAATAGGAAAAAGAGGCTACAATTTGCACAAGCTCACCAAAATTGGACAGTTGAAGACTGGAAAAATGTTGCCTGGTCTGATGAGTCTCGATTTCTGTTGAGACATTCAGATGGTAGAGTCAGAATTTGGCGTAAACAGAATGAGAACATGGATCCATCATGCCTTGTTACCACTGTGCAGGCTGGTGGTGGTGGTGTAATGGTATGGGGGTCTACACACTTTAGGCCCCTTAGTGCCAATTGGGCATCGTTTAAATGCCACGGCCTACCTGAGCATTGTTTCTGACCATGTCCAACCCTTTATGACCACCATGTACCCATCCTCTGATGGCTACTTCCAGCAGGATAATGCACCATGTCACAAAGGTCGAATCATTTCAAATTGGTTTCTTGAACATGACAATGAGTTCACTGTACTAAACTGGCCCCCACAGTCACCAGATCTCAACCCAATAGAGCATCTTTGGGATGTGGTGGAACGGGAGCTTCGTGCCCTGGATGTGCATCCCACAAATCTCCATCAACTGCAAGATGCTATCCTATCAATATGGGCCAACATTTCTAAAGAATGCTTTCAGCACCTTGTTGAATCAATGCCACGTAGAATTATGGCAGTTCTGAAGGCGAAAGGGGGTCAAACACAGTATTAGTATGGTGTTCCTAATAATCCTTTAGGTGAGTGTATATACATATATATATATATATATATATATATACACAGTGAGGGAAAAAAGTATTTGATCCCCTGCTGATTTTGTATGTTTGCCCACTGACAAAGAAATGATCAGTCTATAATTTTAATGGTAGGTGTATTTTAATAGTGAGAGACAGAATAACAACAAAAAAATCCAGAAAAACGCATTTCAAAAAAGTTATAAATTGATTTGCATGTTAATGAGGCAAATAAGTATTTGATCCCCTATCAATCAGCAAGATTTCTGGCTCCCAGGTGTCTTTTATACAGGTAACGAACTGAGATTAGGAGCACTCTCTTAAAGGGAGTGCTCCTAATCTCAGCTCGTTACCTGTACAAAAGACACCTGTCCACAGAAGCAATCAATCAATCAGATTCCAAACTCTCCACCATGGCCAAGACCAAAGAGCTGTCCAAGGATGTCAGGGACAAGATTGTAGACCTACACAAGGCTGGAATGGGCTACAAGACCATCACCAAGCAGCTTGGTGAGAAGGTGACCACAGTTGGTGCGATTATTCGCAAATGTAAGAAACACAAAATAACTGTCAGTCTCCCTCGGTCTGGGGCTCCATGCAAGATCTCACCTCGTGGAGTTTCAAAGATCATGAGAACGGTGAGGAATCAGCCCAGAACTACATGGGAGGATCTTCTTAATGATCTCAAGGCAGCTGGGACCATAGTCACCAAGAAAACAATTGGTAACACACTACGCCATGAAGGACTGAAATCCTGCAGCGCCCGCAAGGTCCCCCTGCTCAAGAAAGCACATGTACAGGCCCGTCTGAAGTTTGCCAATGAACATCTGAATGATTTAGAGGAGAACTGGGTGAAAGTGTTGTGGTCAGATAAGACCAAAATCGAGCTCTTTGGCATCAACTCAACTCGCCGTGTTTGGAGGAGGAGGAATGCTGCCTATGACCACAAGAACACCATCCCCACCGTCAAACATGGAAGTGGAAACATTATGCTTTGGGGGTGTTTTTCTGCTAAGGGGACAGGACAACTGCACCGCATCAAAGGGACGATGGACGGGGCCTGATTAGTTGTATATTGAATTATTAGAATCACCAATTCATGTATTAATTCAGAAAAAAGCAACAAGCTAGCTGTGTATAGAGTTAACTATATTATATTAACTATATCACCCAGCAGTGGATCACCCAAATATGTTTCCACTTATAAGTCAATCTTTGGGTGATCTACTGCTGGGTGATATAGTTATTATAATTAAAACACAAAAAATAACAATAACATACTGTACATGCACAAATGGTGTGGCAGACACTTAATTGTCAGTTTGATCAAAATAACTATGTAAGGGCAGTACTGTACAGTCATGAAACTAGATTGGTTTCACTATTCGAATTGGCCTGCCTTGATTTTGATTATTATTAGTCAATTTGTTTTGATGTGGCCTCCGTTTGTTATAAACTTGAACAGCATCACATTGGTCATACATCAATAATTCACCACCAAATTATATAAAAAAAGAGCTATAAATACATCATAATAACAAATACAGAACCAATAATTTGAAAACTGTTATAACTGTAATATATTTATATTAATGTATATTGTAGCGACCTGGCAAATTGACTGTTAATGAGAGAAACGAGGGCTGTGTGTGTATGTGTGTGAGGAAAAACCTGAGGAAAAAAGGTTTCTCTCAAGTACACAAAATAACAACAATTAGATACTTAATATAATGGGAAAACAACTAAAAAAATATTTTCGCACACAGACTATTGTAATTAAATTTAAACTATATTTTGTAAAGATAAATAAATATATTTGCAGAAGGTGTTTTTTTCCTAGAACGATATATTGTGTATCATGTTAGGGATATTGTATGACACAAAAAGCTTTGGAACTTGTCCTATGTTCATGATAGAGAAGGAAAATAGCATGTTTCTTTATTTTCTCATGTTTTTGTTTTTTTTAAAGGGTATACTATTTACAAATCCCATTGCTTCCAAAATAGATGACAATAGTGTGGCAAGAACACTTTGGAACCTTGAGCCCTGGAATCAAACAGGCAAGTCACAGCAATTTTTGAAAAGTGCCTCAGTTTCATCGAGGTATTGCACCACTTGTTTAAATCTTTTGAAACAAATGTGCAAATACAAATCCCAGAAAAATACCTCTATTACCCAATATTGGTCATGTTATTGCTCCCTTTTCTATTTTCCAGAAGTTGCATTATATGACACAATGGCTTCAAATGTATCTTTATTTTCTTATGGGATTGGCTGTTATTAGGCAAATTGTCAATGCGTATTCTATTATTTTCATGCTTTCTGTCCCCCCCACAGGAACATATCCAGACATAAATGACAAATCCATTGTTGGTCTGAAATTTTATTTTTGGTCAGATTGCAGGTAGGGGAGTTATCTAAATCATATACAATAAAATAAAGTTTGACTTAACACAACATTTGCCATTAAATAATTGTGTTTTAAATACATATGTATTGTGTTTTTATTCTATTATTGAAAAGAAACAAAGAAAATAGCATATCATTCTCAAATTACTGACAAAATGCTTTTATTGAATAGAAACCTCGAAAAAAACCTACTATTAAAGTCCATTATAAAACATAAGGGAAGGATTTTGGACAGTTTGTAATGTTACAATCCGGAGCTAAATTTGATTTAACTCAGATTTTCTGTTACTGATCTACATAAAGTATTTCATAATGTTGAAAAACATGGGGGAGAAAAAAAAAACTTTTTTAATTGATAAGAAATAGAAAAACTGAAAACTCTTGATTGCATAAGAATTGCTATGACATACTTAGCTTAATAATGCTGTGGTGCAGCAAATTACCTTCAGAAGTCACACAATTAGTTGAATACCTGTGTGCAATTAAAGTGATAATATTATGTCATATTAAATACACTTGTTTCTGGAAAGCACCAGAGTATGTCACAGAGCACATCTAAACAACCACACCATTTCAAGACAAGTTCAAGAGAAAGTTCTGGAAAAGCACCAGTCAGGGTTGGAGCACAGTTAAATACTTTTTCAAAAATAAATGCAATTGAAAGAATATGGTATTACCATGCCTAGAGCAGGCCATCCACCAAAACATGAATGACCAATCATGGAGGTCAGTGGTCAGAAAAGCCACCAAGAGGCCAATGGTAACTCTGAAGGAGAAACTGTCCATCTGTCAACTATTACCTGGGTGCTCCACAAATTTAGAAGAGTGGTATGGAGAAAGCCATAGCTGAAAATCTGTCACATCAAATCCTGTTTGGATTTTGCCATAAGGCATGTGGAAAATACAGCAAAGATGTAGGAAAACGTTTGCTGTTCAGAAGAGACCAAAATTGAATGTTTTGGCCTAAATGCAAAACACTATATGTGGCGCAAAGCCAAACACTGCTCATTTCCCTGAGAACACCATCCCCACAGTAAAGCATGGTGGTGGCAGTATTATGTTATAAGGATGCTTTTCATCAGCAGGTACTGGGAAACTTGCCAGGATTGAGGGCAAGATGGATGGAACCAAATATAGAAAAATCCTAGAGGAAAAAGATAGGTTGCAAATGCGACACCGGTAATCTGAAAAAGGAAGCACTGCTCAAGGGGGGGGTGTTTCTGCACACTTCCGTAGGAACCCGATCCAAAGTGTCACTCTATCAATGCAGCCATTGTCCCCTGCACACATCACTCAAACAGGTCCCTTCCCACTTCCTGTTTGATAAAAGGAAGGTGCGCAGGTTCGTCCTCTTTTGCCAGGAGCTAGGACTTCCGCACAACCTTGCAACCCTTGGGCAGTGCTTCTTTTTTTAGATAACCTGGGTTGCATTCGCAACCTATCGTTATCAATCAAGTTGGATGCACTGCCCAAGGGGGAGGGGTTACTGCATAACAAAACCATTGCAAGGGAGGAGGCAGCGAGCTGATAAGGGAGCCTGCCCCAAGGTGTACCGCTAGGGGCCTCGGCAACACAACTCCAAGACAGCAGCCACAGAGGCCCCTTGGGGCCACACCTGGGCTGCCCAGGAGCGAGGACCACAGTCACGCTCTACCGGGAACTGTCTGCAATCAGCATATACAAAGCAGGGCTACAGAGGTTAACTCTTACGCCCTCCGCTTACAATATCAAGCCCAGCTGCTCTACTAGTGCATCTAGGAGCGAGGCCATATATCTACTTGCATAATATATGGTGTGGCCAACTTGTGTGCCCTCCGCGCATTAACATGGCAGTGGACCCCTGATCCTGCAGGAGCGGGGCCACAGACCCACTGAATAACACACAGCTGGCTAGTCACTGAGTAGCCACAGCTGGACAAAACAGTATATACAGCAAGGCAGCAGGAACATTCATGCTGCCTGTAGGGGAGCCAATTAGTTTATTTAACGTGTTATTATTTAGAAGAAATATATTTATTATGGCTTGTGTGCTTATATATATATATATATATATATATATATATATATATATATATATATATATATATATATATATATATATATTTGAAATCAACTCACATATTCAGTTAGTTTAGCTATGGAGTCTCACGGTTTTCTGACCGTGTCATAACACCTGTGTTAATTCATGAAATCAACTTGTAAATATCTGTATAATGATTACAATGAAATCCTGTAAATAGCTGTAAATATTTGACCTGTGGAACCAGTGGAATAAATGTTTTATTTGCATGATTTAATACAGAGTCTGTGTGGATAACAACAGGGATGATGCGTGTCAACCATCAACCCAAGCTAAACCTAAGAAAGCCGCTTCTACACTGCCTCCATGCAGCACAGGAGAAATCACGTTCACTGAACGGTACAGAGTGGCCAGCTCCACTGTGCTGCCATAACAACTATACACATCGCGGATCTGCAGGAAGCAGATCATGCACCCACCGCATAACATGGGAGCAGTTGTCACCTATTAGCGCAGTTAATGCAGGACAACAGCAGGCTCTACCATGACAATCAAACCATAAACATTGTGGTGTGCAGGAAAACAGTTCATGCAGTCGCCGCATAACACGGGAGCATTGGCCGCTTGCTCCACTAGCTCAGCTAGGAGCAAGGCCACACCAGCTCTACAATGTCGTACAAATGAACTATATACATCATGGGGCGCAGGAACCAACTCATGCGCCAACAGCGGAACACAGGAGCAGTTGACACCTGCTGATTACACCAGCTAATGCAGGGCAACATTAGCTCTACTGTGCTGACAAAATAACTTTGTAAACAGCAGAACACGAGAGCCTGCTCAAGTGCTTACTGCTGAGGACAGCAGCAGTGGTATCTTGCTCTATGGCACACAGCCAGAGCGGGCCACAGACCTGCTGACCAAGGAACTATATACACAGCGAGGCAGCGAGAACAACTCGATTGACATCAGCTGGGAACAGCGGCAGTGAGCTCCACTCTACACAAGCTAGAACGGAGCCACAATCCTGCTGTTTACTCATGTTATACAGTACTGTGCAAAAGTTTTAGGCAGGTGTGAAAAAATGCTGTAAAGTAAGAATGCTTTCAAAAATAGACATGTTAATAGATTATATTTATCAGTTAACTACATGCAAAGTGAGTGAACAGAAGAAAAATCTAAATCAAATCCATATGTGGTGTGACCACCATTTGCTTTCAAAACAGCATTAATTCTTCTAGGTACACTTGCACAAAGTCAGGGATTTTGTAGGCATATAGTCAGGTGTATGATTAAACAATACCAAACAGGTGCTAATGATCATCAATTTAATATGTAGGTTGAAACACAATCATTAACTGAAACAGAAACAGCTGTGTAAGAGGAATAAAACTGGGTGAGGAACAGCCAAACTCAGCTAGCAAGGTGAGGTTGCTGAAAAACAGTTTACAACAAGACACAAGGTAGTTATACTGCATCAGCAAGGTCTCTCCCAGGCAGAGATTTCAAGGCAGACAGGGGTTTCCAGATGTGCTGTCCAAGCTATTTTGAAGAAGCACAAAGAAACGGGCAACGTTGAGGACCGTAGACTCAGTGGTCGGCCAAGGAAACTTACTGCAGCAGATGAAAGACACATCATGCTCACTTTCCTTCACAATCAGAAGATGTCCAGCAGTGCCATCATCTCAGAATTGTTAGAAAACAGTGGGACCCTGGTATACCCACCTACTGTCCGGAGAAGTCTGGTCAGAAGTGGCCTTCATGGAAGACTTAAAACCATAAAACAATACCTCCAATGTGGCAACAAGGCCAAGCGACTCAACTATGCATGAAAACACAGGAACTGTGGTGCAGAAAAATGGCAGCAGGTGCTCTGGACTAATGAGTCAAAATTTGAAATATTTGGCCGTTGCAGAAGGCAGTTTGTTCACCGAAGGGCTGGAGAGCAGTACATGAATGAGTGTCTACAGGCAACAGTGAAGCATGGTGGAGGTTCCTTGCAAGTTTGGAGATGCATTTCTGCAAATGGAGTTGGGGATTTGGTCAGAATTAATGGTCTCCTCAATGATGAGAAGTACAGGCAGATACTTTTCCATCATGCAATACCATCAGTGAGGCATCTGATTGACCCCAAATTTATTCTGCAGCATGACAACAACCCCAAACACACAGCGAAAGTCATTAAGAACTATCTTCAGCGTAAAGAAGAACAAGAGTCCTGGAAGTGATGGTATGGCCCCCACAGAGCCCTGATCTCAACATCATCGATCTGTTTGGAATTACATGAAGAGAGAGAAGCAACTGAGGCTGCCTAAAACCACAGAAGAACTGTGGTTAGTTCTCCAAGATGTTTGAGCCAACCTATCTGCTGAGTTCCTTCAAAAACTGTGTGCAAGTATATCTAGAAGAATTAATGCTGTTTTGAAGGCAAAAGGTGGTCACACCAAATATTGATTTGATGTAGATGTTTCTTCTGTTCACTCACTTTGCATTTTGCTAATTGATAAATATAATCTATTAACATGTCTTACGTTACAGGATTTTTTCACACCTGCCTAAAACATTTATACAGTACTGAATATACATAGTGGGGTACAAGCCAGGCACATTCACCACCGAAACACAATGCAATAATGAATGAACTCTATAGAGCGCGGCCTTGTAAGACAATGTACCTGGAGGCCGCATGACAGACCCTGAGAACACATCAACAGGCTGTCAGCAAGTCCAGGAGCAGCTTGCATGGGTGCTCAACTGGAAGGCATAGTCCGGTAGAAGGCAAAGACACAGTTCAAATAGCTTAAATAGCCAGAGCTCGTGGGCTACTGGGGCTCGAATGCAGCCAACATCGGTTTCCCAATGGAAGGGACCGGTCCCATCACATTCAACCTGTAGAACTGGACAAATGTAAGCGGCGAAGCCCAAGCTGCAGCCGCACAAATATCTGCCAAGGGAGCGCCTTGAAAAAGGGCCCATTGATGTGGCAACGCCTGGAGTCGAGTGGGCCACCAGGTGTTCAGGCACCGGAGAGACAGCCCTTTCAGGAGGAACGCAGGGTTAGGCCGTAGTGTGATCCTGGAACCATCTCCCGCAATACGGAAACACGATGGGCGTGTAACTCGCTCATGACCAGGACAAGAGCTGGAAGAGACCCGGATTGGGGTGCCAAAACGTGCCCTGCACCTAGGACAACATGTCCGCTCTCACTGAGAATTGCCAAGGCTCTCCGTTGAGAAGGGCAATCAGGTCTGCAAACCAGAATCTGCAAGGCCACCGTGGGGCTGTCAGCAGAACTGTAACTTGTAACTGTAACCCCTGACATTCTTCAGGACCATCGGGAGAAGGGGGAATGGTGGGAACGCGTAAAGGAGACAACACACCCACGCTTGGGCTAGCACGTCAATCCCTACGGTTCCTGAGCGGTCTCGAATGGAGAACCATAGTGGGCAGTTTGTCTTTGGTTTTCCTATTGGTAATGAGCACAACCATGCGGAATCCGTAAAAGCTACTCCAACAGAAAATTACATAGTGTGAACAATATGAAACCTTTCAGTTATTACCATAAAGATTAAAGGCCTTTATATCAGACACCATGGATAACGCAATCTATAGCAAACAGTTGTGTATACTCAAAGAGATCAAATCGAGGCCCCTGCAATGGGTCAGAGGAAATTCAGCAATTCAGGCCAGGTTGAAGATTGAGATTTCCTCAGCATTGTCTATTTCACAGATATATGTAGACTGAATTATTCTGAGACGGATGGATTTGTGACTTGTTACAAACCACTTTAGAAGCCTAAGTGTGTAATTTTATGTGAACCTACTTTGCATTAACAAAGAAAAGGGGTTGCACTCAGTCTACGCTGGCTGCCATGGCAACAAATGCTCCTGCAAATCTGAAACCAAAATGGAGGTGCTTGACTTTATTGGTAATGGAAGGCAAAACCAAATAGAATTACTGTATGGAGCAAAATAACTTTTCTATTGAAATAATGATTATGCTAATAGGCTATACACATGACCTTTTGATGTATAAAATGATTTGAAATCTACTGGAATGAGCCTAATAGTTCAGTTTGGAAAAAACTTCTTAATCCTTTGATGCCATAATATAACTGTGGATCAGCTGATTCCAGACAGCTTTGACCAGTGCAACTGGAACTGAATAAAAATCCCCACCACCCAGTCTAACCCATAACACAGCTGTTACACTAAGCTGATGTACCACGCTGTCTTACCCAGTGTAATAAACTTCACAGAATGAATGCTACTGTTATAACCATGTCAAGTGCAAGGAAAAGTCCTTTATAAAAAATCATATTTGTTTACTTAATTCCTTATGCTGTAAATCCAAATTGTGTTGCGTTTCAATAATCAATAATGGTATCCTTTCTACCATGTGCTGGGAAAAACTAAGAGCAGTCCTTGAAGGTCACTGGTAGACAGTGCATGATGTTCCCAAATCAAAAGTAACTTTGAGACATACCCTTATGAATAATAAGCACACTCTATGTATAACTCAAGTATTCCTTTCTTTTAAGGGTAGCCTAACTGATGGCTTTTGACAACCACCTGTATAACTGATCCAGTGGTTAATAATTGGTTACTAGTCAGAACAATGACCAGCAATAACAGAAGGTTGTGTAGGTAATGTAATGTATGCAGTTATATTTTCTTGAATTGTTTTTAAGCTAGTGGTTTTCTGGATCGCATTGTGTCCCTTCACTGTAGCCAGGGAGTGCTCTGCTCACCTCCATTGTATGAAATCAGGTTCTCTAGACACAACACAACTCAAAGTATTTTCTTTAAAGGGTACTTCTAGTCAAAATGAACAGAAATCTTTTAAACCTTTCCAACCCTGTTTTGAGTATAAGGTTAAATTCGATTAGTGATCTGTAAAGAGAAAACATAAAGCATATTCAACAGCATGCACAGCACATATTTATTTTTAATTTGTTTATGTATCCTTAATTTAACCAGAGAAGTCACACTGAGATTTACATTTCTTTTACAAGTGAGCCCTGGTCAGCACACACCAAATTATGCAAACATAAAAGAAACACAGCATGCAACATATATTAATTACTTAATGGATAACTTAAAAACTTAAAAGAGCTGATTTCCCAACAGGCAACCGATCTGAGATTTAAAATCATCAATCAATAAAATGATTAAGTTTCAAATCCTTTCGCAAAATGTACAAAGATGGGGCAGCACCTAAATCACTTTTGCCAAAGTCAGTTTTTATATTAGGGACATTATATACACATCTAAAATTGGAAGTTAAATCAAGAACCCTACATTTGTTATAATGAGTGCATTAATTTTAACAAGATTTGCTCACAAAACAAATACATACAGACATAAATCAGAAGTTCATTAGTAATAACTGTAAGGACCTCAAACATAGAAGAATACAGAAGTTGAACTTGTACTTTTCAATTCAATTCATTTTCTACTATCCAAATAGTAAACAAACATTCATACAAATAAATAATACATGAGAATCTGGTGCAGCTGTTAGGAACACAGGAGTCTGTTGTCTTTTGAAGCTAATATATTTTCCATAGTCTTGCAGCCCTATTCTGTCTTTTCCCCTCCATTACTTTTCTGTTCCTGTTCTCCCTACGAAAGCCACATTCTTCATATTTCCTTTTGTGGCATGAAGGCATTGTTAAATTCAGCCCACTGTAGCAAAGGAAACTACCTCCTGTGGTAAACATTGGCCCTGTAAAAGGTGTTACAGTCATTCCCTTTCGGAGAAAATTTTGATTATTTTCTTAAAAAACAAACAAAAACAAAAAAACAATCCAGGATGACAGGTCGTTCCCTCACCTCTTATTTCAAAATAAATTTGCAGAATCTTTGATGTCAAAAAAACACATGCACCCTTTGGCTTAATGTTTCAATCACAAATGGATCCTGGTCATTTGGAACAATGCAGAAAGGAAGTAATTGGTTGATACCTGCTAAACACCCAGTTGAGATTCAATGCATAAAGATCATTGTGACAGAAGCATAAAACTGGGAAATTGGAGCTCTTGAATCGTGATCATTATTTTATTGTATATTCTGGTACATGCAATACTGCATATATCTTAAACATCTGAAAAATGCAACTGGGGAAAGTTTTAATCACATTTGAGTATTTCCAGTCTAATCTATAACACCCACAGCTGTTTAGAATCAGTGGATCACATGATATAAAAAAGAAATAAGTCAATCTGATAGGGCTTCTCACCTATACGCCTTCCCTGCACTAAAAAAAGTTTATTCCCTAACACGCTGAAAACAGATATTCATATGTGTCCCCCTGGCGGAGCTCCGCTGTGAGGCCCCGTTTCCTGTTAGGATTTTATACTCTAATGAAACTTTGAAGCTTCTATCACATTAGGAATCGGGAATTGCATCTGAACGTACATGACGTCTTGTAAAAACTGAAAGAGAAGGGCAGGAAAAAAAAAAAACTAGAACCACCTTCCTTGCAAACAGAAGAGCATTCACATCTTATCACTTCCCTGGATTATTTTCCTTTTTTATCCTGGTTTAACCCCCTAAGGGCCGGCGTCTGTGGAAGAAGCCTCGGCATTTCCTATCACACATCTGCGGCAGAGGCAGCCTCTTACCTGGGCACAGAACTATTTGTTTTAAACGGCTCCCCCTTTTGCGATTCAGGTGGTAAGAAATCAGATTTCGTCGCTTTTGTCGAATTACTATTCAAATTAAAATATATATTTACAGTGTATTAGGGCTTGGCAAATATTTGCTCTGGTATGTCGGCATTTTAACGAAACATAAGCATCACAAGTTAGTGCAGCACCTGTAGAGTGGTCGACTGAATAATTTGGAGTTATTTTAGAAGGTCGTTTTAGTTAATTTATTAGCTTTAAATACTATCAGAAGTATTTTTTAAATTTTATTTACTGCGTAGCCTATTTCGTTTTGATATAAACATTACGTATTTATCAACGTCCAGTCGTTTGTTGAATGGTAAGTTTTGTTTGAGAATACAGTAAGTAAACCTAAACAGTTGTCCGCTCATATTCATAAGCACGTACCTTTCACGTACTGAAAGGCATTGTGCGTATCTAGTGCATATTATTAGAGAGGCTAATGAGTCTAAATGGTTAAAATTTGCATTGTTTCTGCATTCAAAATGTTTTAAACTTTGTGTGTTTTTATTTTAATACATACACCGTTCCACGTTCTAGGTTAAATAGAATACCATGAAGTCGTGTAAAAACACTTTATTATTTTATAATGAAAACAGAAAAGGAGAGAAACAGACGATCTTATCAATCATTTGAACAGGTTTAATGCCAATCTGATAACTCGCAAGAGCTTTCACTATCTTTTAATAATTATGTTGAAAACGCCCTTAACATGAACTGACCTTATCAGTACATTTTGAACATGCGAATGCACGTTACGATATAATTCCTAATAATATACAATCCACCACCCCCAAACATGTCAAAGACTCTAAATATTATGATTCAGAATCAAATACACGTTTGTCTTTCTTTCTGCTACATATATAAAAGTTAGTCCTCTGTTCCAACATGATGTATTTTCCTGTTTGCATTTGGACATATAATATCTGTTTTTATATTTGTAAGGTTACAAGTGCCAAGATCTAGGCTATTGTATCTTATTGCAATATTAATTTGAAGTAGAAAGCAAGGCTTTGTGCATTGCATCTGATTTCATTTCCAGTTTGATTGTGATGCATTTGAAGGAGGTTGGGGAAGTGACCCAATTAAGCCCACCAAAAAGTTTTACATGTTTTCTTATAGATATGTGAATTGCTTCCCAGTAAAATATTACATCAAAGATGAATCTCTCATCTAAACACTTATGGTAGATTTTGTCATAAAGTTACTAAATTAAATTAACTTATTTAATTGCAAAAGTGAAAAGTCCGGAATGGGCTTTTAAGGTACATATGTACCCTTTAAGCCCACGTGTCCCAAATAAGCCCACAAGAGTTTTAACAGTAAATTCTTCAAATTGTATTGATTAAACACTTAATATTTTATAGATTATTTAATTCAGATTAAAATTGTATTTTTATATTATCTGAGACTTATTTCCCTCACACTTGTAGCACTTGTAGAGGGAGTTTGCTCTGCTGGTGTGCTGGTTGTTGGGGTTGGAGCTGGGACTGTTGGGGCTGTGGAAGTCTGCACAGGTGCTTCAGGAAAAGGAGCATGATTTGTGGACACTTGTCTGTCCATACAGCAGAGAACCCGGTTCTCTGGTTTGAGAGTGGTGGAAAGCACATCTAGTTTCGCAGGACATTCCTCCTTTCAGATGTTGTCCCTGCTAACATGGCAATGGCAGTACAGTTCTTTCCTCCATGACCTTTTGACTAGGGATGCACCGATCGATCGGCCACCGATCAGTATCGGACTGAAATGGCAAAAATATTACTATATCGGCTATTGGCCGATATTTCTGTCTGATGGTGCTGCTTTTATTGCGTCTAACTAAGCATCCGATGCAATGCAGTTCCCCCCACCCCCCAACCTGCTCTCGTTCTGTAAGTCAATAAATAATAGGAAAATATTGGTATCAGTATCGTCCGATCTTGTTATATGAATATCGGCCCAGAATTTTCTTATCGGTGCATCCCTAATTTTGACATCACTAAACACTGTCTTGTCCAGTGGCCAGAGGTGAGATGGGAGCTGGAGAAGCACAACGTTGGTCGCAAGTGCCAGGGAAATATCTGAGGCATGACCATCAAAAATGTAAACTCTTGGCAGTCCCATGTCAGAGACCTTTGGCAAAAACAGCTTCTCAAAATACTCTAAGAATACAAAATTATTCTTCATCCGTGATCTGCACGGAATTTGCAGCAAGCTTCCATCATGTTATTGCAGTCCCTATGTTTTCTCTGCCTACCCATTTTGTCCCCATAATGAAAATAAGGTAAGTAGTTAAGTTCATGAATGAAAATGATGTATTCTGAGTAATATTAATTAATTTAAGGCTTTTTTAATATGAGGTACAATGGGTTCTGGGCTTAGTGGGCTTATTAAGAACAACAGTGGTCCATGGGACATTAACCTAAATTTTTTATAATGGAGTTAATGTAAACACGTAATATCTTTAAATAAAATGCATTATTTTTTACAACTTAGACCATGTTAATTATTGTTGGTAGAACAAATGAAATAATTATTCTGCTTTCAAGCCATGTGCTAATAGGCTTTTCAAAGGCGCTGTTCCTTTAAGCCCATATGACAAAAACAATTAAATTTCAAGATTATAATAATTGATAAAACATTAAATATTTTTTTATCTGAAGAAGTATCTTAAATGTTTTGATTTACTATGGTCATCAACAGTTTTTCCTTAATTTGTGGTGTTCTACTGTATCTATCTGTGTGACCATCATTCTGACAGTGTCCTGCCCTAGCTCTGGAAACTCTATATTGAAATCTAACATGAAATCTATATTCAAATACAAAATAGTCTTTTGAAATACCAAGCAAATTCATCATATAAGGTTTCATTTGAGATATTAATCAAGAAAAAATGGCTTTTTGGGAGGGCCCCTCATAAAGCAAAGTTTTGGGGTGACTTCTAAAAATGCTGCTGCACAGTGGCAGCACAAAGTCATACATAACTCATGAACAAAAAAATGTTTGACTCCAAATAAAAAGTAACATGACAGTAACAACTTTGTGCATTTGCTGTGATACAGATCATTTTTATAATATTTCCTGTCTTTTTTGTATTTCAAAATAAATGAGCAAGTGGGCTTATATTGTACGTGGGCTTAATTGGGTCACTTCCCTATATCACATGTGGTTAAAGCCTGAAGATTGGATGCATTTTTTTATCTTCTGTAGGCTACATTTCATTTCTATTCATAATGGCATATATACATATTTTGGCAAGGCTCCCACTTTCTGAAACCGGAACTGGAGGCGTACTGAAATGTGGAGAGACTGCATGCTTGTGTGTGTGTGTGTGAACTTTAACCCAGCTCATTCACTCTCTTTATGTTATCTGCCTCTACCCATCTATACAGCAGGTTTCTCCAGTGCATGCCCTGACATGCTGGAGCTGCCAGAGAAGGACAGTGCCAGAGTGCAGCCTCAGGATTTGAGCCAGGGTGGGAGGAAGGAGGATCTCCTGAGAGAGACCGCCAAAGACCGAATTCCACCTTGGCAGAACAGAAAGACATATAGGGAAGAAACTTGGAGAAAGGAGCACAGTTGGAACGGTTTACACTGAGTTCCACACTAGAGAAGCAAGAGGGGGTGGGTGGTGGGGGGGGGGGGGGGAAGATAAATATTTATGGTAAGCAACCGCTTGCCAGTACTTCCATGAGGAGCTTAAAAAACTGACTGGGAGCTAGGTGGGACCTCATTGAACCCTTTTTCAAGTGGATTTTGCCTCTGGGTTGGGTCTCTGAAATTCCTTGTTTCTTTATGGTTGCCAGGTGACAGAAGATTGGTGTGGGGGGGTGCTTACTTTGACCCCAGGGGGTCTTGTGGAATACAAAGAGGGGAAAAAAGAAGAACCCCAATGAAAAGCAATTGAGACTTGTTTTAGAGCCAGGTCTTCACTGTTTAGGGTGTCTTTGGAACAGTGTAACCATCACGCCTCCTCAGCCCACAGAAATGGGCCAGCCTCACAGCGTCCCTTGCCTCTGTCAGACATGAGTGCCAGTCTTCTCCAGGGTCGGCGCTTCCATTGCCGGGAATGGGCCCTGAGCAAGATCCAGCACTGGTTGGAGACCCGTGCTGCAGGCCGGACTCATGGGGTTCTGGTCACAGGTGGCCCAGGCAGTGGCAAGACCGCCCTGTGCACAGAGCTCCTGTGGCCCACCTCTGAGGCGGGCACTAGTGCTAACCTTGTGCCCCGCTGCTTGGCCTCCCACTTCTGCCAGCGAGAAGATGAGAGGACGGTGTCGGTGTCCCGGTTTGTCCTGGGTCTCGTGCAGCAGCTGCAGGCAAGCCCTCTCCTCCTGGGGTACAGCGAGAAACTGACAACACCCGAAGTGCAGTCGGCACTAGAGCCGGTGCAGTGCGAGAGGGACCCTGATGAAGCTTTCAAAAGGTAACTGGCAACTTTTGCTTTTCTTTCAAGTGACACATGTTATTATTTGGGGTATATCAAGGCTTGACTTTGCAAAACTATACAATATACTTTCACTTTAACTCTATTCATTTATTTGAATAATTGATTGATATTTCTAGTACAAATCTACTTGGCTGGACTTCTCTTGTAGATTTTTTTTTCTACTCCTTCTCCTTCTTGTATTCTTTTGACTTATCTTTTAATGCGCTGATTCATAATCTTTGCAAATAGATGATTGCATGTTAACTGGACTAATAGTCCAGAGAAGTCCCACACTTATTCTCAATTTCACATTTTCTTGATACAATTAATACCTTTCAGATATTTGACCCGTTACCTTCATTCACGTGCTTTACAATGAACAATGACGTCTTAATTTTTCAATCTATTTTTCACCTGATCTTTTTTTCAATGTATAGACATGTATTCTGTTTATTTCTGTCATGCTGATGGAGGTATTCAGTGACAAAAAGAAAACTAAAACGAAGTAGAAACAAGTTACTGAAATGTTTTACATGTTTGCGTACCTATAATTTTCACTGTCTGCGGACAATGATGAAATCTAGCTCTTCTGTATGGAATGGGTCATATTTCTTTTTTTTTTTTTAACCACTGAGAGACCATGACAACAGTTGACATAGCAAAGCTACCAGAGTTCTCTTCTCTGAAATACCTAATTATGTCCTAAAATAACTACAAGTTTCAAAGGTGGTATGTTGAAGGTTCAGGGGTACTGAGGATTCAAAGTCAATAATCAAGTAGACAAGAGTTTGAAGTAAAGTTCTCTCTTCCTGCTCTTTACAGAGTTATTGTGCTGTCTTTAACAGTCTTGGTCCTACACTGATTCCTGCAGTCTTCACAGCCTTTGCACTGTTTGCTCTGCATCTTCACTTGACTGCAATCAGTATTTGGTCCATAGCAGTGTCCTGCCTAGTCTGTCCTTGAGGGCCACGACCCCACAGGTTTCTGATGTCACTTCAAATCATCACTTGCATTAGTGAAGGTTATTAAAGCAGTTAAATGGGGTCAACCAAGTGAATGTTTACTTCAATTAACAAATTAAGGGCTCTGACCCTCGAGGACCAGAATCGAAGAACACTGTCCTATAGAAAAGCTAGCTAAATTCTACAACACCAGATGGAGCAGAGAACTGTACTGGTCCACTCTGAAATGAACAGAGAATTATCAGAGAAGAAACTTAACCAGAATTAGGTCACATGCCCTGCTAGTAACTCATGTTATACTTTGTATTAGGCTATTTAATGTCACTGAATATTTATTTTCTCCCTAATCCAGTTAATACAGCAACAAATGATGTTACCATTACTCGCACTTTTCAGCTACATTCGATTGAGGACAATTTGTCTAGGGTTCATTGACCCCACCAGCATCACTCTTTTTAGAGGCTTATTCTTGTTTGTTCCATTCCCATCTGTGTCAGTTTACTTTATTCGTTTTTCAAATTGGAATTTTTTCTTTCTTTCTTTCTTTTTTGCTGGCCAAGGCACATCCTTGATGCCTTTGCAATGTGGCCCCGCCTGAGGAAGCCACTTACATAGAGCAAATAAGAGTTAACTGATTAGACTGGGCACAATGAGATGATTGATGGATTACACTGGACAGGCCACCTCTACTCATCCTTTTACAAGACAGGTTTGGTTTTCCAGGAGGGTACATTTCAACTGACCATTATCCCCAGGGTCTTATTTCATTGCTGCTCCAAAAAGTGATATCTCGGACACTTGCTCCACGGAAATGTCAGCATTCTATTGTATAATCACAAAATTATTGTATCAAAAGCTAACCTCACTTTACCTGTGCTGCAGCTCTGGTGATCATTGTACATCAGCATTTTGCAACACTGTGCAATTATGGCTCGGCACTGCCTGTCAGCACTCGAAACAAATTCCCAGCGGACGAGAGAGCTGTATCCACATGGACAGGTTATTTACACCAAAGTGACAAGGAAAGAAAGTATGACACACTTCCAGAATGTTGTATCCCCTCACTTTATGTAAGGGAAGATTGCGACCTAGTGTGCAGCATTTCGATGCACAACCATTGCTTTGTTTCCATGGTACTTGTGCAACTAATGACATATTTGTCACCTAGATGATTATATATATTTTTTCTTCCTCTCTTTGAGATCCCAATTAGCTGTTGGGGTGCTAGCGCCTCTGATTCTGCTGAGCCCTTTAGATCTTGTATAAAAGCAAACCATTTGAATGTAGCTTTCTCTTTCAATTAGTTAAATGCTGTATAATTTCTAATTGAATGACCTAGTATTAGCGGTGGTGGCAGTTTCCTTTTGGAGTTGATTTGGAGGACATTATTTTTCAGGTTTGATGTGTTTCTACATATTTATGCATTTCTCTTTATTTACATACAACATTACATTTAGTGACACCCTTATTATACACTCACCTAAAGGATTATTAGGAACACCATACTAATACTGTGTTTGACCCCCTTTCGCCTTCAGAACTGCCTTAATTCTACGTGGCATTGATTCAACAAGGTGCTGAAAGCATTCTTTAGAAATGTTGGCCCATATTGATAGGATAGCATCTTGCAGTTGATGGAGATTTGTGGGATGCACATCCAGGGCACGAAGCTCCCGTTCCACCACATCCCAAAGATGCTCTATTGGGTTGAGATCTGGTGACTGTGGGGGCCAGTTTAGTACAGTGAACTCATTGTCATGTTCAAGAAACCAATTTGAAATGATTCGACCTTTGTGACATTGTGCATTATCCTGCTGGAAGTAGCCATCAGAGGATGGGTACATGGTGGTCATAAAGGGATGGACATGGTCAGAAACAATGCTCAGGTAGGCCGTGGCATTTAAACGATGCCCAATTGGCACTAAGGGGCCTAAAGTGTGCCAAGAAAACATCCCCCACACCATTACACCACCACCACCAGCCTGCACAGTGGTAACAAGGCATGATGGATCCATGTTCTCATTCTGTTTACGCCAAATTCTGACTCTACCATCTGAATGTCTCAACAGAAATCGAGACTCATCAGACCAGGCAACATTTTTCCAGTCTTCAACTGTCCAATTTTGGTGAGCTTGTGCAAATTGTAGCCTCTTTTTCCTATTTGTAGTGGAGATGAGTGGTACCCGGTGGGGTCTTCTGCTGTTGTAGCCCATCCGCCTCAAGGTTGTACGTGTTGTGGCTTCACAAATGCTTTGCTGCATAGCTCGGTTGTAACGAGTGGTTATTTCAGTCAAAGTTGCTCTTCTATCAGCTTGAATCAGTCGGCCCATTCTCCTCTGACCTCTAGCATCAACAAGGCATTTTCGCCCACAGGACTGCCGCATACTGGATGTTTTTCCCTTTTCACACCATTCTTTGTAAACCCTAGAAATGGTTGTGCGTGAAAATCCCAGTAACTGAGCAGATTGTGAAATACTCAGACCGGCCCATTTGGCACCAACAACCATGCCACACTCAAAATTGCTTAAATCACCTTTCTTTCCCATTCAGACATTCAGTTTGGAGTTCAGGAGATTGTGTTGACCAGGACCACACCCCTAAATGCATTGAAGCAACTGCCATGTGATTGGTTGGTTAGATAATTGCATTAATGAGAAATTGAACAGGTGTTCCTAATAATCCTTTAGGTGAGTGTATATGTGTTGTTGGTGTAAGTCCAGCCTAGGGGTCACAAGTTAGAATCCAGCATGTTTGACTTTGTTCAGCAACTCCCCTGTTGCTCCCTGTCCTCAGTAGAGGACATGTCCCTTTTCCAATTCTAACCCAGGCACCTGTGTTTATTTTCTAGGTTTACTGTTTGAAAACAATCGATTGGCCTGTATGACCAGCCCTCTGAAGGGCAATGTGTATTTTCTGGTCTGCTTGATCAATGTGACAGAAGTCAGTAGCTTGTCAGTTGGAATAGTGTATGTTTCAAATGTGTTCGATTCTTTTTTATATATTTATAAATAAGTGCATCTACACTAGGTTAAAATTGAAGTGCTAGGACAACACCAGATTGAACAAAATCATAGACCTGAAGCCCGTTACTGTCTAATTTGTCATCATTTGTCTTATTTGTAATACTGTGTTACCTTCTGATACTGTATTATCAGTTTGTTTTATTCATTAAAATTATATGCTGTATCGTGGATTTCTGTTTTTGTTTCTTGTAGGAATTTTACACCAGTCATTCTTTAATACTAATTACTGGCCTATATGACTGCTTTGGGAATACTGTAAGGTTCCCAGAAATGTCTGTTGTAAAATTCCTTATCGCATCAGTTATAGACTTCATTTTTATATGCAAATTGGAACAATAATTTACTCAGTGACAGCTTTTTCCCCTGCAGCTTTCGTTTTGACAGCTTCAATCTTATCTAGATATGATCACTTACAAAACAATTTAGTTCATAACACTGGCTCCTGAGATGATGATAAAAAAGCGATGCACAAAGTTTTGTAACTCTTAAATAAAATCATCTCCTTTTCTTTTATGTTTGTGTTACATTTGACTAATAGTTGCTTTATTGTATTCCTAGCTATGCTATCCACCAACTGAAATCTGTATTCTACTGTAAATCTGCTAGGCTGCATATTCAAATGGCTTTTTTTTTTTTTTTTTTTTTTTTTTTTTTCCTCACAATTGAATCTGTGTAATTCAACAACCTGCATTTTTTATTCTTTCAAAATTGCCAGTAGCCCTATAATTTATCAGAGTTCTCTAACATATGTATTTCTTGCCTTCAATTGGTTTGTGGAAAAGTTTGGCCTGCAAATTGTTTAAAAGCTGCCAAAAGAAACACAAATATTAAAAGTCACCTTATTGTTTCATTCATAAGATCATCCCATCAGTTTTGGCAAAAAATATAACATCATTGTAAAATTGTGTAATATGTCAGTGCACTACCCACATTGTGCATAATTATGAAATATAGTTATTAGTTTATTATTTGTGATAGTAGTTCAGACTATTATCGCATAATCTTCTAGATATCTGCTTACTTCACTGAAATACACATGATGGCATTGCTCTTATGAGGGGGGGAAAAAGTATTACCTGCAATATTCCTAAGGCAATACCCTTTAAATCTCTACAATTAAATGTTATCATTGTATGGGCTACTGCTCTCAAAGGCTTGTGTCCCTGGCAAATGCAGCAGATTGACATTTGAAGCACCACACATATAGGTTGTACATACGTAGACCCAATAAATACAGAATGCATGAAAATACCATACTTTCCCTGCTGACATGGTATGTCTTTATATGTGACAGGACTGCTGTTGTATTCACATAACAAACACATTAAAATGCTATGCATATGTCACCCATTACTTGTGGTCCTGCTCACATATCTGCACCCTGTGCATCCCATCTGAAATAACTTGTATTATTATTATACTATATACAAGGTTACAAAATATATAAGTATGTATACTGTAACAATATAAAAATATGAAGATGCACAGTTGCAGTAGCATCAACCAAATGCTGTCAGCCAGGGACCTTAAGTGTCTTGTGGCTTTGGTTCTGGCCATGCATCCCCTAACTTCATTTGTCTAATTAGATGATTAACTCAATGAATTAAATGGTTCTCTACGGGATATAGGTGACATTATAGAAAATGTACCTGACATTAAAATAATGTATTTAAGCTGTGAACTGTAAAATGCTTTTAATTAATGTTATGTCTGAGACACGACAACCCTCTAGGTAATAGGTTTGTGACTTCCAGTCTAAGTAACATGGTGAAACAAAAATAGATAGATGGCAAGTAAGTACATTATGGACAGCTTCAGCAAATGAGGATTAGGAGAGAATATGCTTTAGCAGCAAAACGAGAAAAGAAGCACAGTCAAGCATTACAAATGTTATGTTGCATGAGGTCATGTAAGAGCACTACAGAAAGTGGCCTACAATCCATTATCCACCACCAGCAATTCAAATAGAATGATGCAAACCAAACATTCCTGCAAGACATGATTCTGTTTCCCTTATATTTCTATCTTTTGCACAAGCTTAGATGAATTTCAAGATGCTCAACATGGGGATGAGAATGCTCAATGCAAGAAATGCAGGAGCGAGGCTTGTTAGTGAGGGCATCAGCGCTGATCACAACCGGGCTGCCACTTAACAAAACACATTGGGTAATTCCATGGTTATTTGCGTAGTGTTACATAAAGTCAGTAATTCTAGCTGATGAAATCTAAGGTGGCTGCCAGGCGAATTACTTGAAATGTGTCATCCGCTGACTGGAGACCAGCCGATGCATAATAAGTAATACATCTCAATGCCACTTCAAACTTCATGAGCTTGAGCTGTTGAATGTGGTAGCTGTAACCATGGTTTTGCCCTAGGGGTTAGAAGAAATGCGAGAGGTCAAGGACAACAGATGTGTCTTCGGTTTTGATATAAACAAGAAGGGAACAGGGACTTTTCTAGCAGAGACTGGCATGTGCTACTCCAGTCTGGGGTGCTGGTATTCTGTATAAGAAGGTAAATGTTTGGATCACATACATGGCCTGTATCTTGGATAATGTTGTAGCTATCGCCAGCAGATGTTAGCTGCTTCTAATGATTTATGCTAAATATATTTATTGGATTTGTTGACCTTGCATTGACACCATACAAATACAAACCTGCATATCCTAATAAATACAGTATAGTACCAGTGACATTTGTAATGCTGCCTAAGTAATCAATTTCTGGGAGCAAATATGCTTTATTAGGCTGTGAAGCTGTTCAAGGACAATGCTGGGGACCAGAATGGTTAACCTAAATGGATAACTCCTCCGACAATGGATTATCCTCCGACATTTATTTTCCTTTCCAATTTTCTACTGAAGTACTCTTGAATTGTTTTTTAAAAAGAGACACATTTGTAAAATTGTATGGACTTCACTGTTATGTTTATTAGAGTATATTGTTTTATTATGACCAACGATGTTCAGTATAACTTCTTATCAGTATTTAAGCGCTACTTTCGTTTTGTGAAAACTTTCGTTTTCAAGTTACCAACTCGATTAAATATGTTGAACACTCAGCATAGTACCTCTAGTAGTACACATGAGAACATGATTGGTTTCCATAGTAGTGTTTCCCAGCCAGTGCACTGTCACATGGTACTCTTAAGGAATTAACAGGTGTGCTACAGAATTGGCAAGCAGCAATACAGTATGAAGGCTACCCTAACCCTAGCTCAGACCAAATTATATCCCTAATTAAAAATAAAAAAGAAGTGGGAGACACTAACCCCAGCTTGGACCAATTGTAAGCCTAGTCTGATGGCTAAATTGCATCTAAGTGCACAATTTCACTCATTATTTCATTAACGTATCCAAATAGAGGAACTGTTGTTTGTAAACTCTGATCCAGAGCCCAGGCCACGGCACTGAGTCATGGGACAAGCCCTTCCTTTGGGCAACGTCTCCTCCCCTGGGAGTATTTACTGGAACAGCGTGGGTGCAGTTGGCAATAGTATACTATCTGTATTACCTTGCATGGCTGCAGAATCACTGTTTGTTTATGGGCATTGTTATTATGCTGCCTTTTATTTGCCCGTCATTCATTGTAATCCAGTGTTCCTCTCTGTATCCATCCTCATGCCCTAACGTTGTAAATAAATTATTGCATATTGATTCTTTTGTACTCTTGTAAACCTTGTAAAATCACCTTGGATGCATGCATTTTCATCTTCCTTCTCCTTGTTGGCTTCCTCACATTTGCCAAGATCTCTCTCCAGAGTCCAGACTTCTTCTGTCCATTGCTTTGTGGCCACATTGAGTGACCGCTATGCTCGCCGGTGCTGTGATGCAGCTTGGTGAGTCACTGTAAAAGAAAGACCAAATGAATAAGTGAGAGTAGTAACAGCATGGTCAAGAATACTTTTGGCTTACAAAGTGATACGTTTGGTTGATGGAGATGCATCCTAGCCATTTGATCTTTGCAATATGATTAATAATGCTTAGGAGTTGCAATTTTGGTTCAGGCTCTGTGTTATGCCCTGGTGTTCCCCTGCCAATTCCAAGCTCTTTCCCCTGTACAATATTGTGCCTTGGGGTAGATTTGTGGCACAGGGTGGTATATCTAGGACAGGAGTGCGCTTATTGTAATTGTTATTTAATAAACATGCCAACAAAACAAACTGAAATCCAGAATACAAAATAATCAAAAACACTATGGACAGATAGGACCCCTCCCGCCACCTGCATCCACTGTTAACCTTTGCCCACCTTGAACCCTTGTCTACTTTTTTATTATTTATTTATTTTTGGCAGACGCCCTTATCCAGGGAGACTTACAAAATATAAGTACAATAAGTGCAAAAATACAGTTCAGTACGAGGCATCAAACATTATAAATTCAGATTTACATAATACAAAGCATAATACAATGTAAAAATTCCAATTTACACAAGTGAATACAATAAATGAGGTCCTGGAAAGTATAAGCTAAGTGCGGTCAAAATGTTAGGTCACAGTTGAGGGCTACAGGGCTACTTATGGTACTTCTTCTGCTGAATATAATGTTTAATAAAGTGAGGCACCAAGAAAAAGTATAAATATGCAGGGTTTTTTTTTTCCCCTCATTATATTTTTGCTCACATATTATGATATTGTATTGTAAATTTACTGAAATAAAAAAATCAATAGTAATAGCACTTCACCAGGTTGGAACACCATCTCAAAGCATGTCACATAAATAATAAGTGCATCATACAATTAATAGCCAAAATAATCTGAATTTTGCATTTTTGCTACAGTATAAATTTCACCATACATTGTTTCAGAATTATAATGCAAAAGTACATTCAATATAAACAATCACAAGGCATCACATTGCAGCAGAGGGACTCTTGTTTATTGATAAAAGTTGTTAATTGATATATTTATGCTTTGGCTGGCATAAATTAGCTATCATGAGAACTGAGCACTATGATCTGAGTCAGACTTCACTTAGTTAAACATGCCTCTCACACAGCAGCACAGCTTGGACAAACACAAGCCAATCCTGGAAAGAAACATTGGATGCATTTCCTCCTGGATTTCTTATTTTTCTTGGTCTCTGGTGCTGCAGCATCTGAAATGCAGAAGTCATGTTTCCTCTTTTCCTTTCCACCTTTTTTCTAGACTAAGTAGTTAACAGTGTATCATGAAATAGGAATGCATCTTCTACATTAAATATAATTTTTTGGGTCTTTGTACGACATAAAAGTGCCTTGCATGCATCCAATCACCCCTCCCCCCAAGAATATAAACCATAACAATGAAAGGAAGAAGTTTAAATGTGTTTTCTACAGTACCATCATTAAACAAGGCAATGAATCAGCTATTTTTGCCAAATGTGTGCTAGGTAGTTCTTCACTTCTTCAGATAAAAAAATAAATGCTTCTCATTACACATTCATAACCACAATTAATTTTTATTTCTGAAAAAAGTGGAAAAAATTGATCTTGAAGGCTCCGACAATGTGCCGGCATGTACCACCCAAAAGGAGTGAGCCCATTTGCGGCAAGTAAAACTGGGCACAATGCTGCTGGCCTTGTGTTCACTGCTACAGGAAATCACATAGCTTCTTGGGCCCTGACTCACAAAGCCACAGGAGAAGCTCCCTCCTGTCTTGACAAGAATCAAGGGTGGGACCCAAGGATGAATAGGGTGAAAGGAGTCTGCAAGGGTAAAGGAGAGAGAGGCTTGAAATGTAAAAGTCTGTTTTAGGTGCAGTATTAAAAAAACGTATAAATAAAATCCTGTTCTGTGTCATAGCCAATTTTTTTGCAGCCAAGCTGTTCAAATTCACTTGTAGTCTTTTCATCCTGTGGCTGAAAATCATGATCATGTTTAAACTCACCGCTGCCACTGTCATGGTTTCCTGGAGGTGTTATCACTGCCTATTGATTCCGTATTATCTTTTGGTTGTCATCTCCAGGCTACCTGCTTGGGGATTATTTTGATTACCAATGCAAAACTCAACAACATGAATGTTAATTATAATCTAAATAAATGCATCAATGTATTCAATAATTTAATTGATAACACTTTATAACAAGGTGCTGTGATTCCTCGTTAATTCATATATGAATACAACAGGATTTAAACATCAATACCTCACGAGCATCATCTGAGTTCTGATGTTGAGTACATGAACCCTAACCCTGTTATACATGTGATTAACATAAGAACTCAGATGAAGTGCATGACATATTCATTTGTTTATCCTATGGTATTCAAATATTAATTAATGAGGAATCACAGCACCTTATTATAAGTGTGACCATTTCATTTTAATCGACTTGATGTTTTGGTGCATGCTACGCATTTCTTCTGACTCTTTCACAAAATCCATTGCACTACTTTCAGTATCTCACCCAATCTTCAAAATGGCATCAATATCTGTAACGCGTTACTCATGGCCCCAACCCACTTTGATAATCCACAAATTAAGAATGTAAAAATTATTTTGGTGAATGAATTGTAAGGAACTATACCTTTATTTTGAAGGATAACAATGGAAAGATAAATAGTTCCTTTCCATTCAATTTTATAAAATTTGACAGCATGCTGAATATAGTCCACTTTTTTTTCCCCCAAAAGCTTGCTAACTAGTTCTTTGATAGTAAGGTTATCTGTAGATGGATAAATTGCAGTTGTAATACACCATTTATTTTTCTAAAATGTAGGTTATAATATGACTCAGAAAACCAGTTCTGTAATATGAGAATTACCCAAATTGGTAGTCAGGACATGTAGCCCAAGAGATGAGACAGAATTGCAGGGAAGTGATCATTTTGGTAAACTGACTAATGCACTGATTTTAATGATTTGCGCCCACTTTCTTTTCCCCTTGGCATAGTAAACATCCTGAAATTCTTTTATATGGTTAAAGATTGGAATCTTTCCCACTCCTTTGCAAGATGAAAAAATACATCACATGCTTTTTGGCTTCTCTGTTTTCTATGATCTATTGATCATTCGCTGATGTGTCCGGGATTGCTCATGTTGGTTTTGTTTTGTTTCAATTTTCTTTGAGAAGGGGTCAACCTTGTCATTGTCAGATACATAAATACACACACAAACATGCAGTCAGGGTTTTATTTATAGAAATGACAGAATAAAGGTGTGCTTCTTAAACCTCCTAAATTCCAGTATTGCAGCTTGCTGCGTTTAGCATGGAAGCCTCCTCTGCTTTCTAGACTCTTCTTGCAAGCAGTGCATTTTGTCAGCCTCCTGAGACAAACCAAGTCTGTCTTTCCTCTCAGGGCTGTGCTGCTACCCCTGCTGGACTTGCCTGCACCTTCCCAGACCCTGTTTCTGCTAGTGGACTCTTTGGACTCAGGGTTCCTTGAAGGTGCTTTGGAAAGCCAAGCTCAGGGGAACAGCAGCTCCATCTCGGCACTCCTCTCCAGTCACCAGCAACTCCTCCCAGGCTGGCTGCTGCTCGTCTGCTCCACACGCCGCCAGAACAAGGCAGTGTGCAAGATGTTCTCAGGTAGGGGCTCATGACTTTTAATATAATTTACCAAGCCAGCATCCTTCGGCAAGGAGTGGGAATGAAACCTTAAATATTGTGGTTGATTCAAACATTAGAATGTAGGCACTGTAACTAGTGCTAATTAACTATAGATAGGTAATACTTACTGTTCGAATTGGTTAATATGAAATTAAAATAATTGTTCAATGAATGTTAAAAAAAGACTGACCTTAGTAAGGAACATGTCCACAAATCATTGCCAGTAAAGGCAAAATGTTATTTATATATAGATGAATGAAGCACTTAAGCTGTGAGTATAATTTCACACGTTTTACTGTATTTTGATGGCGGCATACACCATGGAATAAGTAAATCACTCATCTTTATCATTCTTCTGCTTTAGTCAATTATTATTCTCTCTCTCAATTACTCGGGTATTCCTATGTGTTTGATCAGGTTTAAGCAATCAGTTCTGCTCTAGCAAATGGAGAAGTCCAGAATATATTAACATACATTCCTACGCATAACTGTATGACAAAGTGTGACAAAAATGCCAAGCAGCCACAATGAAATACCTTATTTTTTGCATGTTATCAGACTCAAATGTATGGAGAAGGTTTGACTTTGAAGATTTGAAGGTTATTGTGGGATGACTGGCTAAGCTTTGCCTCTGCAGGATATAGGCCTTGTGTTATTTTTGAAATTCCTATTTAATCAACTAGCCAACACCTATGTCGACACAAACCAACTTAGTTAATCATACAATTGCCATATGTGTATTGACACATTATAAAAATTGGCATAGAGCACTGGTAATATGGTCTGAGAAATTGCAGGAAGTAAACCAAGAAGGAAATATACACTGCAGTGAATAGTATGGGCAACGATATCATCCAATAACCAGAGTAACCAGAGAGTAAATGCTAATGTGTGGACTTTTTGTAGCATGTCAGAACACAAAGTAAAGCTTTAGTCACCAAATTAGATCCTTTGATAGGTTATAGTCTTACTAGGTTCACATGGCATTGAATTGTAGCCTTGCAACCCTCATTATTCAAAAAAACTGGAGAAAGACTGACAGCACAGGTGGATGAATCAGATTAGTTTTAGTTTTCAATTGAATTTTGACTTAACACCAGCACTGCAGATTTATCATTCCCATAACCATGAAGTGTGTCTCAAATGGTTTGAGAATGGAAGTGATAACACCAGCATCCCGTCCGCTATGACGAATTAAGTCAATGTCAGGAGGACTCCTGACTTCCTTTCACAGTGATGGGGAAACATCCATCCAAAACAATGATTGTATAGGAGTGGAGGTATGGAGAAATGTATGGCCTGCTTTAATGCACCAGGGGAAGGGGAGGGGAGTGACGACTGTTTTGATAACTGTCTGTTTTTCTCTCTTGTACAGGCTTCCGGAAACTATGTCTGGATGACCTCCGCAAAGCTCACACAGTGCGTGACGTGCAGCAGTATATCCTGTGGCGGCTGGACATGGAAGGGGCGCTGCGCAGACACCTGACACGGGAGACAGCCGACATGCTCAATCAACTGCACATCAAGAGCAACGGCTGCTTCCTATTCTTGGAGCGCGTCCTGGATGGAGTGGCTGAGAACTTTGTAGCCATCCGAGAGATCCGCGATATCCCTGGCACCTTGAATGGCCTTTACCTGTGGCTGTGTCAGAGGCTGTTCCCCAGAAAGCTCTTCTCCAGGGTGCAGTCTTTGCTAAATGCCCTGCTGGCTTCTCCGTGCCCCTTGGCACTAGAGGAGCTTTATACTGCAGTGTGGACACGAGATACGACTCTTACCCCTTTGGACTTCCAGCGCAAACTGGACACCCTGTCTATGCTCTTGGTGGATGGGCCGGGTGGCACAAAGCTCCTGTTTCATGCCAGCTTTGCCGAGTGGCTGACGGATGTGAAGTACTGCACACAGAAATACCTGTGTAACCTGGCAGAGGGCCACACCATGCTCGCCATGTCTCTGACCCTTCGGAGTTCAGAGCTCTCCCCAGAGGAAGTCTGTCAGCTTGCCTTTCACCTGGTCAGCTCTAACTTGCATTCAGACAACCCTACCCTTTTGGCTCTGTGGATGGTGTGGAATGGTGTGCCTTCTTTCACAAGTAATTTCCTAGCTACTGACCCATTCCCCCCATCAGCAGTTCAACAGGAGGTGCTGCAGCTACTGATGAAGACTGGGGTTTACCCGCCATCTTCCTCCGATTGCGTCCATGGCTTGGGCATGGGCTGCATCGCAAGCGGAGGAGTTATTCGTAAGGCACTAGAGAGGGAAGACTCCGTTCGGGTCCTTTTGGAAAATGGGGCAAGTGTGAACCAAACGGATCCCACTGATGGGCGTACTTTGCTAGCCAGTGCAGCCCACGCAGGTTCCGCTGATGTTGCTGTTCTCCTCTTATCTAGAGGAGCTGATCCTGAGCTTGCTGACAACCAGGGACAAACACCATTAACTCTGGCCGCTCGACAAGGACATGCCAAGGTATTGCAGTGCTTGCTGGAGTGGGCCCGGCAAAAGGAAGACACCTTGCAGATTATCGATCATTCAGACAATGAAGGCTGGACCGCCCTACGCTCGGCAGGATGGGGAGGCCATTCTGAAGTAGTCCAGCTTCTTTTGGATGCAGGTGCAGATGTGGACGGCTGCGACTCTGAGGGTCGTACAGCACTGCGGGCTGCTGCCTGGGGTGGCCATGAGGAGATACTCTGCACTCTACTGCACCACGGGGCACAGGTGGACCTCCCAGACCGAGATGGACGCACACCACTAATTGCCGCAGCTTACATGGGCCACCGGGAGGCAGTGGAGATGCTGCTGGATCATGGTGCCGAGGTGGACCTACAGGACTCTGATGGCCGCACAGCCTTGTCAGTTGCTGCTCTGTGTGTCCCCTCGGCGGCGGGGCGAGGCTATGGAGATGTAGTTAGCCTGCTTTTGGAGCGAGGAGCCGATCCAGGTCACAAGGACCATGATGGGATGACTCCCCTTCTGCTGGCTGCGTATGAAGGACATGAGGAAGTGGTGGAGTTGCTCTTGGAGGCTGGTGCAGATGTGGAAGAAGGTGCAGGGCCTCATGTTGGTCCTGCTGCAGTGACACCACTGCTAGCAGCTGCCTCTATGGGTCACATCTTGGTAGTGAACATGGTGCTTTTCTGGGGGGCTGCTGTGGATGCCATTGATGGTGAAGGACGCACAGCCCTGAGCTTGGCAGCGGCCCGGGGAAGTGTGGAAGTTGTGCGGACGCTGCTGGACCGTGGGCTTGATGAGAACCACAGAGATGACCTGGGCTGGACGCCTTTGCATGCAGCTGCCTGTGAAGGGCACCGGGGAGTATGCATGGCCTTAACAGAGCGTGGCAGTATGGCCCGGGTGACAGAGCTGGACAATGATGGGCGGACACCACTTATTCTAGCTGCCCAGGAGGGGCATTTGGACACTGTGAGGCTGCTCCTTGACCGGCGGTCCCCCTTAGACCATAGGGCTTATGATGGTCATTCTGCACTGAGTGCGGCAGCTCTTGAAGGCCACAGGGATGTAGTGGAGCTGCTGCTGAGACGAGGAGCAGATAAGGATGTTAGGGATGCAGAAGGCAGGGCTTTGCTTTACCTCTTGGTGCTCGAGGGCCGTCTAGACATGGCTTCGCTGCTCCTTGAAAAAGGGGGAGTTCCACTGGAATCGTGTGATGCTGAGGGTAGGACAGCACTACACGTGGCTTCTTGGCAAGGACAGCTGGAAGCTATCAGCCTGCTTCTACAGCATGGTGCTGACAGCAATGCCCAGGACAAAGAGGGCCGCCCACCTTTACACTCTGCTGCGTGGCGGGGCCATGCCAGTGCAGCAGGCCTCCTCATTGATTCTGGAGCTGCCAATGTCGACCAAGCCTGTTGTCAACAAGGAGCCACAGCCCTTTGCATCGCTGCACAGGAGGGCCACACGGACTTGGTGGAAGTATTGTTGGAAAAAGGTGCCAACCCCAACCATGCTGATCGTTATGGGCGTACTCCTGTGAAGGTAGCTGGAAAGCGAGGTCACACCAAGATCGTACGGCTTTTGGAGAGATACGGGGCACTGCCCTATGGGGGTTTCTTACCATCCTCGCCTTGTCCGCAGCAATCCAAAACCTCCACCATGAAGACGCAGTCGTCTGGTGTCACGTCAGCCAGCTCAAGCAGTACTGGGGAGACCTCCAGGGAACAGGTTCTGCCTCCCTTTCAAACCCATCACGCAGCCAGCTCGTCATCATGCTCCCCTGGATCCACCACAGAGAGGTACAAGTCTCTGGTTGCTTCAGAAAACTCTGTCCAGAGCTCAAAGACCTCATCCTCCACTTATCACTCCATGGCCACAACACAGACTGTACCAGTGGACAGCCTGAGCTTCACCCAGCAGATCCAGCAGCACTCGCTTCCACGCAGTCGAAGTCGGCCCTCCACCATGGTGTCTCCAAACTCCACTCTGCGCAGCAATGGCAACATGCACAAAGTCAGCCAACTTCCACCAGAGCCCTCTGGTGACGCCTCTTCTCCAGAAAAGCCCGGGGTGGTGTCCAGTTCCGTGATGGCAGCTGGGGACCGTCCAAAGCCCAAACAACCCTCCCTAATCCATAGGGCCGGGGGTTCTCCGATGAGTCTCCAGCCATCTAGTGGAGGAAGGTGGAACTCAGTCATGGCCTCTCTGGGGGTGACACCTGGACAAGAAAGTCCCATTCGTCCACCAAAAACAAGGGAAAGCCCACCTCTTGGGTACCCCGTCTCAGGGAGTCCAACAGGGGGCCCAGGGCCACAGGACAAGGATGGACCTCACAAGCCTACCACGTCACCTCTCTTCTGTCCTGCAGGGAACCTTCCCAGTGCCTTACCGGCAGAGTCTATGTTTGCCCTCACCTCCATGGACCCACAGTTGAACCTAAAGCAAGCCATTAAGCTGCAGTTCGAGGGACCAACCAGTGCTGTTCTTTACAAGAGGGAAACCCCTTTGTAAGGTGAGCAAGGAGGCTGCCAGTGTATGGGCACTAACTCCAGTTAACCCTTGAGATGTTCAATTAGATGAAGGTAAAGAGACTGTACTGGCCACGAGAATGGTTTCACAACCACTGCATTACACTCCCTGGGGTGTGGTTAAATGTGCAAGGCCTAACCGTCAATGCTGGCAGGGCGTTTGTTCATTGTACATTACAATGCACACTTGCAGTTATAGTTCCAATAACAAATAAAAAAAAAACAACCACAAAAAAGGCTTCTAATTTGCTCAGCAGTGAAAGCCTGTGGAATATAAGGTACAGATTTAGCCCTAATGTTTGCCCTGTGGAATCACTGCAGTACTTAAAATAAATCAAAAGCACATTTACTATGTTATTTAATTATATTTATCAAATAACTAAATGCAAAGTGAATGAACAGAAGAAAAATCTAAATCAAATCCATATTTGGTGTGACCACCCTTTGCCTTCAAAACAGCATCAATTCTTCTTGGTACACTTGCACAAAGTCAGGGATTTTGTAGGTATATAGTCAGGTGTATGATTAAACAAATATACCAAATAGGTGCTAATGATCATCAATTCACTATGTAGGTTGAAACGCAATCATTAACTGAAACAGAAACAGCTGTGTAGGAGGAATATAACTGGGTGAGGAACAGCCAAACTCAGCTAACAAGGTGAGGCTGCTGAAGACCTCGCTTGGCCTCCGACGTGCAATCAAGGCCAAGCGACTCAACTATGCACAAAAACACAGGAACTGGGGTGCAGAAGAATGGCACCAGTTGCTCTGGAATGATGAGTCAAAATTTGAAATATTTGGCTGTAGCAGAAGGCAGTTTGTTCACCGAAGGGATGGAGAGTGGTACACGAATGAGTGTCTGCAGGCAACAGTGTAGCATGGTGGAGGATCCTTGCAAGTTTGGAGATGCATTTCTGCAAATGGAGTTGGGGATTTGATCAGATTGAATGGTCTTCTCAATGCTGAGAAGTACAGGCAGATACTTTTCCTATCTATCATGCAATACCATCAGGGAGGCATCTGATTGGCCCCAATTTATTCTGCAGCATGACAATGACCCGAAGCATACAGTGAAAGTCATTAAGAACTATCTTCAGCGTAAAGAAGAATAAGGAGTCCTGGAAGTGATGGTATGGCCCCCACGGAGCCCTGGTCTCAACATCATTGAGTCTGTCTGGGATTACATGAAGAGAGAGAAGCAACTAAGACTGCCTACATCCACAGAAGAACTGTGGTTAGTTCTCCAAGATGTTTGGGCCAACCTACCTGCCGAGTTCCTTCAAAAACTGTGTGCAAGTGAACCTAGAAGAATTGATGCTGTTTTGAAGGCAAAGGGTGGTCACACCAAATATTGACTTGATGTAGATTTTTCTTATAATCTATTAACATGTCTATTTTGAAAGCATTCTTACTTTTCAGCATTTTTTCACACCTGCCTAAAACTTTTGCACAGTACTGTATATATATAAACTTTTCTGATACACCGTAATCTAGGTAGATGTGGGGGTGGAGGGGGAGGACAGAAACCGTTGGAATGTTGATATTGGTTTTACTTTTCTAGGTCGGTGTGGGAATGTGGAACTCCCAGTGGAACAGCTGTACGGGGTGCAATTGTTAAGCTGGTGTGAAGCAGTGGAGAGGAACTAACCACTAACTCTGTGAGCCTTCTTGGGTTGGTCGAGCAATCCGAAAGACTTCAAACGCCTCATGTTTACATTCCAGCCTTTTTTTTCTTTTTTGTGAAGCAACCCTTTGTAGAATACTTGCAGAGCTTTGCTGCAGATGCAACAGTCTATCTTTATATCGCAATTACTTTATTAACTGGCAAACCCTCCACCCAAGAGTGTCCGATTGTCGCCTTCCTATGAAGTATGGGACTTTATTTCCAGGGTGGAGACGGAGAGAGGTGCATACGTTACACAAATCTGTTTTCTTTATGAGAAATATGATGTGATCAGACAAGTTAGACTTCAATGTAGAGAGAGATATGTACATGGGATGGTATGGAATGGTGTTTAATACACAGCCTGACAGCCAGGGAACTGTTACAGAATTTAATGGCAGCCCTCATATTTCGGAAATGCATAAAGAGAGGCATCCTACCAGAAACTCATTACCTTGAAATTGCATTGCCAGATGATAATGTAGCAGAATGGGGGTGTTCTTAAACCTCAATGAAATTGAATAATTTTTAAATTGAATTCAGTTCAATTTCCAATGGAAAAAAAAAACCCATTTAGTCTGCCTTGAAATTGATCTGCTCTTGTCTTTCTCGGAAATAAAATGGCAGGTAAAAAAAAACATGGGGGAGAGAAAAAAGCAGGACAATTATTTAAGTAGCATCCATTTGTAATATTCTTCCAAGTCTTGGATTATGTATTGTGGTGATTAAATTACAGCTGGAGCCAAGCAGCATGGGGGTTTCAATGTACAGTAGCTCACATGATGTTTGAACATAAAAGACGAATCCAGACAAGTTAAACAATGGGGACTTTTGTGCATACAAAATCAGCTTCTGAATGGAGACCCTTGTGCCTGTGTTTGGGGAGGCTGAGCGCATCCCAGAGAGTGCACTGCCTTCGGGGAGCAAAAAGCATATAGCATCTGGGTATTAGATGGAGCTTGAGGAGAGGTGTGTCACTGGAGTAAGTACTTATCAGCCTTAGACCAGGCGAACACAGATTCTGCATAACAGAGAAACTAGCCCTACAGCTGATTTAACCCTTGTGTTGGAGGCTGCTGACAGCAGAGTCTCTTAGAAAGACAAGCAGATGTATTTATTTATTTTTCCCCATTCAGAGATGAGTATTCAGCAGCTCGTGTTATCAGAAAGGGCTGATCGGAGCCAAAGTGTAAATCTTATATTGAAGACAGTATACTGAGAAGCAAGGGCAATTGCAGAGGTGCATCTCTGTTTAGGTCTGTGTGACTAGTCAGGCAGTCTAACTCCAATCTTTTTTCAGCCAGTATTTTAAGGATTGTAAGGGAATTGTAGCGCTGTCTAAGACATCAGTTTGCTGGCACAAATATTGTAATGTAACAATATGGCCTTATTGTAACGTTCAAAAGTAAAAATGTCATTTAGGGGCAGAATGAATTGGTCTTTGTGAGGGGCAGTACAAAGTGTGAGGGTGATGCTGGGAAAGTTACATGCATTTTACATTAACTTGACTATACAAGTGTCGGGTAGGGGAAAAGAATGAGCAGCAATGCATAATGTTTTTAATTTTTATATAACATTTTAACTTGAGCACTGTGCTTAGGTATTATATAAGCAACTGTATAGGATCTTGTCTTGTATCTTTGCCATTGCTAAAGAGATCTATGTGCCACAAGGTATAGCTTCACTTTTATGAGCCACTCAAATATCTGAGGACCTCCCCTGAGGGAGTCTTTTAGCCTTAATTTTACATACACCTCCCTTCAGTTAACAGTTATATGGGACCTGACCCTCTATGCTGGTCTATCTATATAAAGCAAAACTCTTATTTATGAAAACCTCTCTCTCTCTCTCTCTCAAATGTAATACATTTAAAAGGGTGGAGTTAAAATATGAAATACAGGTGAACATAGCCGTTTTATTTTCTTGAAGGTTTTTCCATTCATTCTTTAAAAAATTACCTGTGCCCCCCTTGACTGCTGTACAGCACAATCCTGAAGATCAGCATTAAAATAAATTGGGGGTGAGTAGCTGCAATTAATACTGTTCTTCCTCCCAGGTGGCAAAATACAGAAAACTGCAGCTGACGAAGCAAAAACAGACAAGCATATTATGTTTTCCTTAAAGCAACAACCAGTTTCCTACTTGTAGGAATGCGGTGGATCGGTGTAGCAATGATTAGGATGATGATTACTCAGTGGAAAAAAATGCAATATGTACAAGTTTACACAATGTTTACAGACTGGGTTTTCTTTCGATGTACTTAATACTGAGACCCTAGGGGTTAGTTGTAAACATTGAACACAAAAATCAGGATAATGATGTGATAAACAGGAATTTCCCTCACACAAGAAACAACTAATATTTGTACAGACCTGCATTCCTCAGTTGAAAATGATAAATCTCTTGATAGATTTATCCCGTTTGTTGCTCGTGCTTGCTGTTTGTGGGGTGTGTGCACACTTCTGTGTGTCCCAGGAGAAGGTGCTTCTGACTTTATGCATATTTCTTGTGTTTAAACATGTTGATACTGGTTCCATATATCCCAGTACAACACAGAAATGTTTTTCTTTGTTGGTGGTGTTTTTTTGTTTTATGATGATTGTATGACGATTTAATGATCTCTTATTGGTGGTGATTTGTGCGGATGAAGCTCTCTTTCGTTATAATATGTCCAAAACTACTGTGGGCCGAGCTTTTGTTTATTTTGTCTTTTAAAAAAAACCTGTCTGCCTATACAGTTTTTATCAATGTAAGGCACTTTACAAAATTGTTGTCCCCTAACTCGTCAACAATATGTATTCAATATGATTTAGGGGTTTTCTTCTCTTTTTACAAGTTCTTATTTATTTTAAGGGGGGAAGAATATCATCTGAACTAACCCATCTGACTTTGTCATTGACATCTGTCAATTATTTAACAGATCTTTTTTTGTTTTGGAAAACCTCCAGGTAACATGACTAACAAAGCAGAGGTACCACAGATTGGGAAACATTTAGGTCCTGCCATACACATTGTGACACACTCAGTGTTCATGTAACACTTATAAATCAGTAGAAATACATGATACTATTGTTTTGTTTTCACTGTCGATGACAATCAAAAGTATTTCTGAACAGATTCTAGTTGAGAATATGGTGTGTTATCTTAACACATGGTGAGCCACAGAAATGTAGGATTACATCATAGCTGGTTTAACAGCACCAAAGTTGCACAATTAACAGGATCTGTTTTGTGCCAATGGAGACCTCGCATCTGCTCCAGCCAAGCTGTCTTGTTCAAAAGCCATAGGAAAAAATATAGTATTCTGGTATCTTTGAGGCCTGAAAAAATAAATGCCTGTGTGCATTGATGGCATATGGATCACAAAAATGAACAAAAAATGTAAACTATTGTAAAAATATTGCAATTTCTTTCCTTTTTTTAAATAATAATAAACAAACTTTATTGTAAAATACAAAACCTTAACCTTGTAATGTTTTATTTTCCCTTATCAAAGTTTAAAAAAAATAAGAATGTATTTTTTGTTTTTGTCTTTGTTTTACATATTCAAATGTTCAGCTACAGAAGCTGTTACAAAACCAACCAACATACCAAATTAAAAATCCGTCTAGGGAATGCAGACTCTTGTTGCCGTATGCAAATGTGATGGATCTGTTATTGTTTCCATGGATTTTGCAGAAAAGTTCATTGGGGTCTACCTAGCCTCTGTGTTTTAACATCATGATGATCATGATTTCATTCTATCCATTTTTACTAATGACTCCCTTAAGGGCATTAGGGTTGTTGTTGTTATTAATAAATATTATAATTATTATGTCTTTTTGAGAAATGCATAGCTATACATGACATGCATAAAATCTGGCTGTTTGAATGTGAGTGACTGCATTTTAACATAATGGATCGCTAAGCTGCGTAGGCACAATGAAGTGGGAGGAGAAAGCTGAATCATACCTCCCAAAACGGAGGAACCAGTATACATTGTAACTGTTTTCCCAGTACATCGCTAGAACAAGCAGTTGAGGCCTGCAATAGATTAAAAGAAAAAAACATTTTTTGTTTATACAGGGCTAATTTTAGTGGGGTTGCACCCAGTGGCAATTGCTCAAGTACAAAGGCCTTGGACCCTAGCTTACACAACCATATTTACAGATTAAACAGTTTAAAAAACAATGTTCAAACATTTTTCGATATGTAGAATTTAGGAAACCATACTTTCATAAAATGCATGTATAATTTAAATGTTCATGTCTTTCTATTTAACTGCACTTTCAAAATCCCTTGTCTCAAAGTGCCATGGTAACTATGGAGCCATATGGTCACAGTGTGCAGGTGGGAGGAGAGCTGGGGCTCACATCTTTGCCTCTGTTGTTGGAGGGTGACCTATATCACACAGCAGCCCTGCACTAAAACTTCTTTCTAAATTACAGGTTTATTTCACTTACTGAAGATGTCTGTGCCTCCCTCTGCTGGACATATTATGAAATGTATGCTAAACTGGGTTTGAGGAATGTATACTGTAGGAGAAAGTTGTTGGCTTTTGATTGTTAACATAGTGATGCATAGATAAGGTCTCTAATATTAGTCAAATAAACTGTACTGCCCTAAATAATGCCAAATATCATAGTAGTAGTTATAGTACTAATCATAATAGTGGGCATTATGATCCTTAAAATGTCTGGTTGTTTTTATATAAAGACCGATTATATTGTCTCTTTACTCTTGACTTTTTTGATCACACTTACTTAGTTTTGCTGCCTCTCTTATAGGTAAATGTAGTTAAACATTTTGTTTTTCACACAGGCAAAGCAAATTAAAATACAAGGCTTGTTTGGTGAACAGGACAAGTTTTTGACTCTAGAACAAGTTGCAATGCAAATATTGGAAAGCGTAACCAAAAAAGGAAGACTGCTGGAGAAGTGGGGTTGCCTCCAAATGACTGAGTGGTTGGAAATGAGAGTTTAAACAAATGGCTTTTCAGTAAAAAATTGTAATTTAAGAATTATTGTCCATAATGATTTAATGGCAGATAAGGAAGACTATAAATAAATTATCCTTCTGTCTTTTTTCTGGTGATATATAAGCATTGAGCATTTATTGTGAACTAATAAGCATCAGCATCAGCATTGCTTTTACAGTTACACCTAAGAACCTATAATGGAAAGTAAACCATATGTTTTTAAATTTAAAAGTAAAATGCACTGTTGTTTTAATATAGAACATTAGATCACAATAAACAGGATTGCACTTTAAACATACCACACAAAACAAAGCCCAGAACCGGTTTAGACCAGAGATTAATATTTCTCTAATTGAATTGAACTGATGAATAGATGGGTAATGTAAGGAAGCACACAAAAAAAGTTTTATTGAATATCTACATACATTATCAGGCTGAAATAAACATTAACTTTTCAAATGTGTAGTTACTGCCAAAGTATCAAGTGAAGATCAGCAGTTTGTTAATCAAAGGAAAATAAATAGTTGACAAAAGCATGAAAAAACATTTCATTTAAAACAGTGCCCAGTCAATATGGAGTATGGTTTACAATTATTTCCAGGATTATTATGTTTAATTAATTGGTTGATTGATTACCTGATAGACAGTCTAAAACCGTGAAAACCTGGTTTGTATTCCAAAAACCTTTAGTTTTTAAATCATGCCAAAAAAAAGATAGACTGATCTGGTGAATACTACATTTATATCAGTTTATCTAAATCGCAAATACCCCTCAATTATAGTCCCTATTGAAGCACATTTCCTATTTACCTCTCTTAATTGATACATTTATTTTAACTACAATAAACAGAAAAGTGATACTCCCCATTTAAAAAAAAAAACTAAATTATTCAAAAAACAAAATCAGACAGGAAAATGTTAACATGTAGGTAAGCTTTCCATGACAATTACCTTCATTTCCTTCATTACTGCAGATTTTATAATAATCCAGTAGCTGCTGCAATGATGACTGTGAAATAATTAGTAGCTTGCATTTTTTTATTATTATTATTTTTAATGGGTAGGTTTTACTCTCCAAATCCATGTAACACATTGTTAGAATTCATCCTTCACATTCCACATGCCCTTAACTACAATGTGGCTTCTCTAGCATGAGCCATGACTTATCTTTCCCTGCATTACTTTGGGTTTGTAAGGAAAGTGCTTGTAGATAATTAATTAATTGAAAATCAAAGTGTGAAAAGATTCCATGAAGTCGAGTGGACTCGGATTTAGAGAGGCCCAAACCAGCTCTGAGTTTCTCCCATAAAGCAACTGGTTCATAGTGTACGGTCTGGTTTGTTAGCTGTGGGGTAACAAATGTATCAGCCAAGCGAGTGGACGTGGAAGCTAAAGATTGATTGTTGCAGAAGTGTATTCAGACTCAGTCCTGCTGCTACAACAAGACTTGGCCCACACACAAGTTATCAGTTACAGAACAAGACTTAGGCAAGACTGGGCAAGCTAATAAAATGACCGAACCTGGACTAGCATGCCAATAGTTTTAATGGAGGCCCATCAGTAACTACTTTTCAGAGACAGATGGAGCAATATCTCTGTGACTGTCTTATTGACTATACCTCCCAGGAGACAGGCCACATATAACTAGTTGCTGTAGCATGCCACTTTGATAAAAGGCTGACTACACTGAATATAGCTGAAGTGGACATCAGGGACCTCTTCTTAGCTTTTTTTCCTACTGCCGAAGATCACAGTTCATTTTCAAAATGACAGCATGAGTCTCCAGAGTATGATCAGGTCATGTCCTAGGAACATAACAGTATTGCAAATAACTTTTAATTACCAAAACAAAGTATAAATATTAATAAGCATAAAACAAAATTGTATTGTACCATTGTATTTGTATTTGAATAGAGAGAATATGTAATTGTTACACAGATTAGATGAGGTAGACAGGCATGAAAACAATTCCTTATAAATTAACCTTTTTTATTTATTTTTATTATTGCTGTGTTGATGAGCTGTAGAAACACAAACTAATCTATGTATACAGGGTCAGACAGATATGTTGTTGTTTTTTTCTTCTTTTTGTATTCTTATCATTCCCCCCCAAATAAAATAAACTTTCAAAGGCACTTTTTGGATGGATCTGTGGGACAGGTCAGGAGTTATCCAGGAGTCCAACAATTCCAATTAATCCCCCATTAAGTCACAATTAGATTCTGCTCTCTCTCATTTTGTGCTTTTTATTAAAAAGGAGTGGTCAGCTTTTTAAGGTCAATAATTCTCACCTTACCTTTTAAATCTGATCAGGTATATATATGTTGTAACTCAGCACATTTGATGTTTTTATTTGTGTAAGTGAACACATTAAACACTGGTTTGCCTGCATGTTTAGAATGTGTAGGCAGCATTGCTCAAGTTCACTGCACTACCAATACAACATTCCCATGAATTACTAAAAACTTTCTGAAGGCTGTTATAATTCTTCTAAAACTACTACTGTTTTCACATCTCAAAGACTCACACTCCATCATTTGCATATCCTTATCTTCAGAGGATGACTAAAATAGTTCCATGTATGTACATCCAAAGCTTGTTTGTTTTTCATTTAGTGGCTATATGGACGAGAGTCAGGTGAGGACAACAAAGTAATACTTAAGACTTACCAAAACACATTCAAATAATAATAACTACAAGACTAGGACTGATACATGTGTTCACATTAGTAATGCACGTGATGCTTGTCCTCATACAGTTATTACTAAATGTACTGACACCCTGTATGTGCAACTTTTAGATGAATACTTGCATAAGATGCTACATTTCCATTAATGAATGTCACTAATAGGTAAAATGGCCTGTTATGCAACTACTACAGTTATATAACAGTTATAGAACAGCTGACCTGTTATACAGATATACCCACTACAAAGTGATGACAAATCCAGTTTAATTTACGATAATACACAACAGAAAAATACTAATAATCCTATCCACATTCATTATCACACAGTTCTGCAATGGTGCACTTCGTTTTCCCAGTACATCAATTACAAAGAATCATTGTTGGGATTTAATTTACTGCTTTACTCCATACCTACCTTTTATTCATCCCTATACCTTATCATCCTATTTTCAAATAAACAAGGTGGAATTCGTTTTCAAGGAAGTTCAATGTTCCAAGTCAAGTATAAGCAGAAACAAAACTCAAAAGGATTTATTTTCCACATTTTCATTTCTGTTGATTTCGCATGCAGACATAGAGACTGCGTGCCGACGTGCTCATTTGTACTGGAATATTTTAATGCAGTTGTGCATGCTGTCTGCCACCACTAGATGTCCCTCTGGCAGGAGAGTCAGACCTCTGGGGCTGTTCAACCCCTGTGTCACAACAGGCCTCCCCGAGCCCTGGGCAGAATACAGGAGCACTCTATGTTCTTTACCCCAGTCTGCAACAAGTACATCACCATCCCTGTCGATACACACTCCCCAGGGGCAGGACAGTACTGGGCCCAGTCTGGTGTCAATGCCCAGGATCCTCAGGGTGTTCCAGTTGGGGCCTAGGACCTTAACGCAGGGTGCTCCCCCTGTCTCACTCCCCCTCTCTGAGACGGCAACCAGTCCTGTGGCCAGACCAGTTGCGACTAGATAGGGCTTACAGAAGCCGGGCACTACAGTGCGCTCTAGCTTACTGCCAGATTTGGGATCTAGTTTAAAAGCAGTCAGAGTCCCACGACGAGTGTCAGCAACCAAGAACTCATCGTGGTAATTGACTGCCACTCCCCTCGGGGCTTCCAACTCGTCTCCCCCTCCCCCAAATGCCTGAAGTCGGCGCCCGTGTCTGCTAAATATTAGCAGGGCTTTCTCTGCTGCACAGCTCAATGCTATCAGTCCCTTCCCATTTACAGCCACGTCAAAGTAGTTACGGCAGCGACGGCCTGCAGCGCCCTCGTGACCCTGGAAGGACACCTGCTGCAGGATGTTGCCCCGGGTGTCTGTCACCTGCACTCTGGCATTCCCACAATCCACCACGTACAGCTGGCCCTGTGGCATGGCGTGGACCCCGCTTGGAAGACTAAGCTCTGCACGCCCTGAGCCAAACTTTCCAAACTTACTAATCAGACGCACTTGATCCTGCCTTTCTCCATCTTCTTCCTGGATTGCTAGTTCTGCCTGGTCTGTTTTAGCCTCCCTCTCTGCCTCTCCTCTACCCCCTTGCTTCTGCTCTCTGGCTGATCGGAAGGTCTTCAATTTCAGCCTTCCATTCCCCTGTTTGGAGCAAGCTGACGGCACTTCAATTGCTGACATCGAAACTGACCTGCAAACACTACTGGGAGCGCTAAAGCAATGAAATTCGGTACTGTTCTTATTTTTAAATCCTCTAGTTACATTTGTTGATTCAATCCTGTTTAATCCCCTACGAAGAGCTGGAGATGCATTAGGCAACAGACGATTCCTATTACACTTCCCCTGTCCCGACTTGTCTTTCCCAAATGATTCAATCAGAGGAGGTACCTTTCTGGACAAATCTACTGTGGACTTTGAAAGGCGTGGGTCAACACCAGCCCGGCGAAGAGTGATACTGTAATCCCTGGGAGAGTTGACAATGAATGTGTAGGATGAGTCGATGCTGTCTGCTGGTGAAGCCGGTCTCCATATCTCTCCTGGCACCCCAGCATTAGTCTCCTCTGGAGACAGGTCAGTACGAGAAGGGGGCTTGTTACTTGGGGACAGATCAAGGCAGCTCTGGGTAAATGCAGAATCTCGGACTCCAGTCCTGGGAATATGAACAGAACTGAAACTGTACCTGGAATCTCTTTTTGAAACATTTGGGGGGCTTTGATTATTTCTATTTGCTGCTTGGATGCCTTTGCTTTCATCACAGATTGTGTTTTGACTCTGTCTACTTCTAACATCTGTAAGATTTGACTTGTCTTTTCCTGGTCCAGTGCCATCATTTTGAGTACCGCTTTCTGTGCTGTGTTGGTTTACTGTTAAGCCATGCCCTTTATAGGAGCCCTCACAACTTATTGAGTCTACAGAACCCCAGCAACGTGACGTCCTCTCCAGCCCTCCTTCATGACGGGCAGAAGGTCGGCGGCTGGACAACAGAATCAGAGCTCTACTGGACACAGGGCTGTCTCTGACATGGTTCCTCTCCATGCTGTTTTCAACCGCCACCTCCTCTTCCCCGTTCTCAGACTCCCCATCACTCAGGAATGCAGGAACGGCTTGAAAGAGCCCCAGATCCTCATCGTTGTCACCCCCTACCCCAAGAATATGTGTATTAGGGTCAGACAGAGTGGACAGGTCTATTGCAGGAACCCTGGGGAGCTGTGGGCTGCTAGACAACCCTGGTTTGTTCGTTATGTCACCATCACGGTAAGTATCATTCACCTGAGCTTCTTTAACTAAAGTAGATTCGGTTCTCGGGGACCCCTTTTCATCACCTGTCTCCTCGGCTCTAGGTGAGATCCGGATCTTCCTTACTACCCTTACACTCCCACTGCTTGTAACTGGTTTCTCAGGCATGTGTCTGGTGACTTGGCTATCTGCAGCCTCTCCTGCATTTCCATTCCTATACTGGGTCTGGTTCACCCCCATGGAGGAAACACAAGCACCCCTGCTCTGCCCTCCACAAGAAACTGAGAAACGCAGGCTCTGCTCTTGGACCCTAATCTTCCCGAAAAGGCTAGGGAGATTGGGATTGGGCTGGAAGCTGACCCGTTTCAGGGACAGAGTGAGCTCCCTGGGCAGCAGCTCGGAGAGCTTCTGCTGGAGATCCTGGCCCAGGCTCTTCTGGCCCCCTTGCTGCATACGGTCTCTCAGCTGCGTCAGATTCAAGATCCTCTCGTCAATCGTGTTCTGCATAGCCTGCACTCTGGCCACGTTGTCCCTCTGCAGTTGCTCCAAGAGACGCCGGACTTCCTGGTGTTCCTGCTCCACCCTGTCCATTAGTCTTCGTTCCTCCCTCTGTGCTCCCAACAAGGCGCATTCAAAAGACCTGGACGCAGTCTCCAGCTCCTGGATCTGCTGGTCCTTCAGGCTCTGCAGATCCTGCCGACACCTTTCCAGCTCCAGCAACCCTTGGGGTGCCCAGCTGGGAAGATCATCTTCCTGCGTGTTGGCATGCATGACTGACAGATTGACAGTAATCCTCTGGCAGTCTATAAGGCTTTCACACTGACCTCTTCTCCAGCCTCCCTCATGCTTAGTTGCCTGGAAATAAAAGTGAGAATGTATGAGAGCTCAGTTGTTGTCATTGTTGTTTGGTTTTAATTAAAAATGCATTTTGCCTCACGTGTGGCATGTTACAAGAAACAGCTTTCTCTGCATTTCTTTTTCTGCAGAGAAAGACTGAACCTAAAAGCCTTTTGTAATTGACAAGGAGTTGCAGACTGCTTTCTTTCTAGAGGTTACTTTGGTCACATTCTTTGCATTCCTTCACTCGGGTTGTTTTTTGTTCACACTAAGTGCAATGCAGGGAATGTAGCATAATATGTGATGTAGATGTAACTGCATTTTCTAAAATCATGGCACACTACCATGTATCCAAAGATACTAAAGTGTATAATAGATATGAAATTCATATCTTTCACCTTTGACAAAAGAAACATGAATGGTGCGTCTCAGAGGTCTAGTTCAACTGCAGGTAAAACCTAAAAAATGATGTGTTGTATACAGAGTGTCAAGCAGAGTGTAAGGATATTCTTTACAATGTTTATCTACAAGACTGTTTACCACCTGGGGTTTTAGATGAACGACAGCAGATACAAGAAAGTCAACAGAACACATACAATAAAGAATAACTGGAATTGGAACTGGGTATTTTAAAACACTGGAAATGTATGCAGACTTTCTGTTGTGCTGTTTTTTTCCTCTCACTAACAAGTTGGACTTCTTGTGTTGTCTATATAAAAACGGCTTTGCAATGTAAATATATCATACCTCCAGGGGTTATTATTGTCTTTTCAAGTTACAGTGATGACAGTCCTAAGTACATCCTGTTGAATACCAGCGTATGTACACAAGGCGGTATAATATTCAGCTGCTTAATCTTTGGATTCTTGGACTTTTATTACTTTGTTTTACTGGGAAAGTGAGGCACAAACCTGCAAATCAGATGACAGTTTATGCAGTATATGAAATAGGTTGTGGTGACTGACAGTTTGCAAGATGATTATAGCTGTATTGATTAAATATTTTCTTTATAAATGTGTTTGTGGGCAAGTTCAGCTATTGAGAGTGGGAGTACTTGCACTGCTCTGCAACTGCTTTGGTTACAGAATGCTAATTGTCACTCAGCTCTGTTTTTACCATTGTACACCCTCTTCTGTTGACGGTTGCTAGGATTCCTTGGAAAGGAAATTTGCCTGTCAAACACAGAGGATACCTGTATAATATAAGCATCGATTTTCGCAGTAAACAAAGGATTCTATTTAAAATATTTTTTGAAGGAAAGAAAGTCAAGGGGAAAAGGTATTTCTTTAAGAATGGTGTCCATGAATAACTGTAGAATAATTTAAGAAATTCAGTAGACAGGGGTCTTAAACCTGATTAAACTAGCTAAACTATGTAAATGGGTGGACAAAGTTTTGGTCCAAAGTTTTTTTTGGTTTTCATTCCATCTCATTAGTTAATTGATGGAATAATTAGTGCAAGACATCAAATCCCAGTCCTAATAAATAGTCCATCTGAAATAGTCTATCTCTGAAATAAATTAGATTTATATTTCTGGCTAGGGCATAGTTTCTTCTTTGTGGACTTACACTCTATTGATATATGTGGAGTGACTGTGTACTGCGTTCAATGAAGGTTGTGCATATGCTACACTGCAAATGTGTGTCGATGTGAAAATACACTATGTATAAAGCATTATCTGTATCTATCTATCTCTCTCTCTCTCTCTCTCTCTCTCTCTCTCTCTCTCTCTATATATATATATATATATATATATATATATATATATATATATATATATATATATATATATACCTAGTCACAAACACTAGTGCAATGCAGGGAATGTAGCATAATGTGTGATATACACATTGCTGGATTAAGACAGTTAAGATTACACACAAACCTGATCTCTGTACATCCCCAGTGGTTTACCACCTGCTTTCAATTTAACAAATCAGTGCTTCAGTTAAGTAATTGAGATAGATCAAAAATCAAAAGATGCAATAGCCATCGAGTAGGATGCCAATCATTGCTATGGATGCTATGGATTAACAAAGTAGCTGTGATATTTGGAATTTGTACTTGGAAGGACCCCTTATCAGCCTAACCAGCTATGCAGGAGCAGTTTATTTGAACTGCCATTGAAAGATCCTGCCAGAGTTGTTAAAAGTGGACATTGACTGCTGATATATTGCTCAATAAATCTGTAATTGGATCTGATTACCTTTGTGAGGCGCTCTCCTCAGAGGATCAAAATGGCCACAGTGAGGATCCTTCCTGGAAGTGCACTGTTCAATGAGACAAAAAATAAAAATATATTAGTTAAATCACTGTCTGCACTTCTCCTGTACTAGGCTATTGTGCAGTGAATAACCCAATCCCACCCAGAAGTTCTCTGATCATTTTGAAGTGTGCAGCAACTCACAACCAGCAGTTAATCTGAGTCTGACAATCACCAGAGACCCTCAATCTTCAGTCTATAGGCCAAATGAAATAGAACAACAGTGACAACAAAGATCACCAGAAGAAAGCAAAGTGAAATGTATGTGAGGCAAAACTAATAGATGGAAACTTCCAGTACATGAAGGCTTGTTCATGCACATATATTGCAATGGCTATCTGATGCTATCCCCTCCAAAACATGCTTACAATAAGCAGGGGTGGACGATTAAACATAAAACATTCATGCATTAAACATAAATCTGAGTATTTTAAACATTTGTATCAAGATTGATATGCCCTGAAAGGTCAGTGGGACAGACAGACGCAAAAAAAAATTAAGATGAGGGAAAATATGGGAGAAATTACTTGTGAAACTGTTTTGCATATCCTTTTAAGTCTACAGTCTTTTATTAACCTAAACCCTGTCATATAGACCTAGTTCTAAGCTGTAAGCATATTGCTCCAAAAAATGATTTATGTATTATAGTCAGTGGTTTATTTTCCCATAAAGCCAGTGTATGTGATTTACAGTATCCTGGCTTGGTAAAAGTTACAAAGATTGCCTTCTCTCAATAATAACTTTGATACTAGTATATTATATCAAAACAATGTTTTCTTTCTGGGGAAAAGTGCTCTTCTGTGTTGATATGCATCTGTTGATTTATTTTTATTCTTATTTTTACTGAATATTGGGACTCTGCAACAGTAAGAGTTCCATATTTTGTTTCGTTTCTTCAAATTAAGATATAGCTACACACCCAAAAACTTTGAGCTAATAGTTTATAAAAACCTACAAAAACAGCCCTGTACTATTTTGGACCATTCATTAATTAATTCATTAATACATTTGTTTATTTATAACACAAACCCAGTATTTATGTAATTGAAATTATATGTTAACTTTGCCTTGCAAACATTGGTTTGATTTTGGGATGATCTCTGTTGATTAAATGCCCTTCTCAGTCCTAGTACATTCAAATAAGCTCAAATTTTAATGGTATTCTAATTCAGACCCCACAATATAGATGATGGGGATTGTGTTATTAGAGAGAAATTGAGACTTCACACCAAAGAAGGATAAACCTTTCCCTGCTTATTTAGACTGCACTTCATTGTTTGTATAGCATATATCTCTGTCCTTTGGAATACATAAAAGATAGAACAGATATTTGAGAAACACTTTGGCAGTACTGCTTTCCATAATGCAATTAAAGCAACTGCACAATAATAAATAATGCAAATAATGCAAATAGTACACAGACACATTAAGGGATGAGATGATAAATCTTGTTTGTTGGTTTGTATTTCAAATGATAAACTGCAGCCATTTTCAAACAATAATATATAAGTGCGTGTGTGTGTGTATGTGACAAATGACATTGTTTAATTAAGTGATATAAAATGAATGGATTTAAAGAGCAAAAGTGTCTTGCATCTATAGTATATCAGAAACAGATCTTGACGCTTCCAAAGAATGCACACGTTTGGCTATCTCTATGCAGCTTTTTCCCTACCTCTGACACTGACACCCCATCCACTCTCAAATTACAGGCCTCAATTTTATATGAGGGAAGGCTGTTGCTTAGTCACAGGGAGCCCATAAAGCCTGCTTCTAATTACCTGTCACTCAAGGGGACAGAGACACAGTAATGATAAAGTACTGTAGCATTAAACAAATGTCTACAAAAAAGACATACAGGATTTTGCTGTCCCTGTGCAATGACATTCCTGGCTTTGCATAACGAATGTTCAGGTTTTAATTAGGAATAATTCATTAATTTGATTCTCTTTGTAATATACAAAATTCAAGAGAGACAGACACAGCTTAATTCATATGTTGAGGAGAAAAGAAAAGCCTTAACCATATTCTAAAAGTGCTATTAAATCACATTCATTCACATATTATTCAGTGTAAAACAAGTTTGTGGCTAGAATCTAGGCTTTTCTTCCAATCATTAAAAAGATGCCTTAAATGAAGATCAACAACAACAAAAAAACAGAAACAGTAGTATGGATAGCTAGAGATTACACAAACCTATTTGACATTTATTGCAATGAAATCCTCATGGAGAATGTGCCATATGTCTGGGGAATTGTCTGCAATCGCTGGCCTGACTGCTTAAGTTCATAGTGATGACAGAAAATGCATGCAGTTTCAAAGCTTTTTTATTTTTTAAAGTTAATTTTAATCAGTAATTCTTGTTACCTGCCGGCAGGTATCGAGCACCTGTTCCCCTCTGCGCTGTGTCCTACTGATGTCCGCTGTCATTGGAGCTGAAGTTTCCTGTTGCACTAAGCTCTCAACTGTTGGAAACTCAGGCTTGTGTCGGCTTGTTAGCACTTGCACTGTTGCTAGGGGTAACCAATCCAACTCAGCTTCCCCAGATCGTTTGTATAAAATGATTGCAACCCTTCAGAGGACGGCTCACCAGCATGTCTACTTGTTTCTGAGGGTAAAAAGTTGTTAAAAATCAAGAGTGTTTGATGTAAGTAAAAATGGTCAGTTCTGCTTACTGAAAAAAGGGAAAGTGGGTTGGGGGGGTCAAAAATAGAGAACACACGATGGTAAAACAGACGGAACAAAAGTGAAATTCTATGGAATGGAATTGAAGAAATACACACATGTACAATGTTCTACTGATACACAATATTTCAAGTGTAACATCATTACTGTATAAATTCATTCAAAAAGAGGTTTGGAACAGAAGCTGGGACATGCAGACCCACTCTGCTTTTCGTATCTGTTATTATAAATGCAGCGCCTACTGACATGGCCCCCTACATAATATTGCCATTGCAACCTCTGATGAAAGTTGACCACAGCACATTGGCAGTTATACCATGGCTGTAGCTTGGAAGTACTTTGCTTTGCTGTAGTTTGTATCATGGTTTACTGTAGTGTACCTTTGAAAACTTCGCGAAGATTTCACTTTTTACAGAACATGTTTTTAATAATAAATCAACAGCAACATAATTACCTAAAAAGATACCATTTGCATCAACAATGGAATCCTAGGCTTTATGACAACATCAACATGTGAGTGCATAAATGATTACACGCTAACACAGCTATTTCACTTCATGCAAGATGTGGCAACAAGACAGTCTTGAATGGATGGGTCCAGTACCGCTACACTAGATATCCAAGAGGCTGATCAAATATGGGGGTTGGTGAAGGACCAGGTAAGGATTCCTCACTGAGAATTAGTAACAGTTGTTCATTTGAAAATTGGGGAGGTCAGAAATATTCTGTTGTTTATCTGGAACATACATTTAAAAAACAAAAGTTTCCATTTGACAGTAGAAAAACACACAGGAAAAAATAAATAAAACATCTAACGAGAAACAAAATCGAGTCGTGGCAACCCCCCTCCAATGAATTTAACCCTTTTGTTTTGAAACACTGTATTGCAACGTTGCATTATGTACTGTAGCCTATATATTATGGTTACAAAAGATTAACAGAGCTAAGTTACTTTGTTAATGAGATAGACGTCAATAGTTTTATTTTGCACTTTGTTTAGTTAGACATCCCAGATTGCTGTAGCCAGTACACCTTTTCTGTCCTTAACAAATGCAGTTCCAGCAGTACATCTACCGGCTACTTGTAAGCAAATGGATACCTTTCAAAGTTTGAACTGTGAAAGTGTGAGTCTATCCCTTCCCTATCTGTCAGCTCGGGGATCTGCAGTTGATCTCCCGTTTTTAAGTCATTTTTTTCAGAGAAAGTTCTCCTTGAAAAAGGATTCGTAAACACATCAATATGATGTCTCCATTGTCAAAGATCTTTTTATTTTTAATGTAAAATAATTATGTTTTTTATATTTGTATTTTCAATATCAAGCAAAATGGTTGACAGTTATCAAAATTAATTTTGGAGGCTGCTCAGGTGTTCCCTAATGATTGAACAGCAGTCACTGGATAGAGGTAGCTATATAAAGTTCTGTGTAGGAAGGTAAGATCCACTATCAGATGTTACTACCTTCAGTGCCAAGATGTTGTCACAGCCCTAGCTCCCAAGAAGTGATTGTCAGTACTGAATCACAGTGCAACACATCATGAAACAAAATACCTACAAGCAGAAGTGATTGGCAATCTAACGTTTTGGTTCCATCTTGTCCTGTTTTTTGTTTTCACTGTGCAATTATGTGTTGTTCTCCATCCAATGTGTTAAGTCAGCCTACACTTTTACAAATTTCCTTGTGTGTTGTTGAATATGAGAAAACTAGGTTTTGTAGTTCTGCAGCAGTAAGTAAAACAGTGTGATTATATGAGGCTAAATTCACACAACTGCTTTACAGGGGTCTGGGAAGGACATACTTTGGGAATCTGCTAACAATGCCCACAGATTTGTTTTGGAGTCGTGGAGGGTGAGATTGTAAGCAGTAGAATTGTCTCCCTATGGATCCCCTTAAATGTAAATGCAGAAAGGACTAAAAATAGGAGGTACTTCTTCACACAGATGTGGGTGTTTTGGAACAAAATACCTTACCGGGTTATGGAAGCGGTTTCACAGCATATCCTTAACGAGACAGAGTATTGTTGCTTTGGGCTCACTAAACAAATAGTCTAAATGCTCACTCTTTTGTTAACATTGCTCTTACTGTAAAATAACATTTTTTTATAGTGTATATACAGACGTGCTCAAATTTATTGGTACCTCCACAAAAAATTTGAAATAACTTGAAACTGACAAAAGTAATTGGCATCCACCATTGTTCATTCCATATTTGGACTTGGACAAAAATGATGGGACCCTCAACCTAATATTTTATCGTACAACCTTTAGAGGCAATCACTGTAATGAAACGTTTTCTGTAGCTCTCAATGAGACTTCTGCACCTGTTAAGAGGTAGTTTGGCCCACTCTTCCTGAGCAAACTGCTCCAGCTGTCTCAGGTTTGATGGGTGCTTCTCCAGACTGCAAGTTTCAGCTCTTTCCTTAGATGTTCGATAGGATTCAGATCAGGACTCATAGAAGGCCACTTCAGAACAGTCCAATGTTTTGTTCTTATCCATTCTTGGGTGCTTTTAGCTGTGCATTTTGGGTTATTATCCTGTTGGAGAACCCATTACCTGCGACGGAGACAGAGCTTTCTGACACTGGGCAGTACGTTTCACACCAGAATGTCTTGATAGTCTTGAGATTTAATTGTGCCCTGCACAGATTCAAGGCACCCTGTGTCAGGCGCAGCAAAGCAGCCCCAAAACATAACCGAGCCTCCTCTATGTTTCACTGTAGGTATGGTGTTCTTTTTAGAAAGCTTCATTTTTTCGTCTGTGAACATAGAGCTGATGTGACTTGCCAAAAAACTCCAGTTTTGACTCATCTGTCCAAAGGACATTCTCCCAGAAGGATTATATATATATATATATATATACACACACACTCACCTAAAGGATTATTAGGAACACCTGTTCAATTTCTCATTAATGCAATTATCTAAACAACCAATCACATGGCAGTTGCTTCAATGCATTTAGGGGTGTGGTCCTGGTCAAGACAATCTCCTGAACTCCAAACTGAATGTCTGAATGGGAAAGAAAGGTGATTTAAGCAATTTTGAGCGTGGCATGGTTGTTGGTGCCAGACGGGCTGGTCTGAGTATTTCACAATATGCTCAGTTACTGGGATTTTCACGCACAACCATTTCTAGGGTTTACAAAGAATGGTGTGAAAAGGGAAAAACATCCAGTATGCGGCAGTCCTGTGGGCGAAAATGCCTTGTTGATGCTAGAGGTCAGAGGAGAATGGGCCGACTGATTCAAGCTGATAGAAGAGCAACTTTGACTGAAATAACCACTCGTTACAACCGAGGTATGCAGCAAAGCATTTGTGAAGCCACAACACATACAACCTTGAGGCGGATGGGCTACAACAGCAGAAGACCCCACCGGGTACCACTCATCTCCACTACAAATAGGAAAAAGAGGCTACAATTTGCACAAGCTCACCAAAATTGGACAGTTGAAGACTGTAAAAATGTTGCCTGGTCAGAATTCAGAGTCAGAATTTGGCGTAAACAGAATGAGAACATGGATCCATCATGCCTTGTTACCACTGTGCAGGCTGGTGGTGGTGGTGTAATGGTGTGGGGGATGTTTTCTTGGCACACTTTAGACCCCTTAGTGCCAATTGGGCATCGTTTAAATGCCACGGCCTACCTGAGCATTGTTTCTGACCATGTCCATCCCTTTATGACCACCATGTACCCATCCTCTGATGGCTACTTCCAGCAGGATAATGCACCATGTCACAAAGGTCGAATCATTTCAAATTGGTTTCTTGAACATGACAATGAGTTCACTGTACTAAACTGGCCCCCACAGTCACCAGATCTCAACCCAATAGAGCATCTTTGGGATGTGGTGGAACGGGAGCTTCGTGCCCTGGATGTGCATCCCACAAATCTCCATCAACTGCAAGATGCTATCCTATCAATATGGGCCAACATTTCTAAAGAATGCTTTCAGCACCTTGTTGAATCAATGCCACGTAGAATTAAGGCAGTTCTGAAGGCGAAAGGGGGTCAAACACAGTATTAGTATGGTGTCCTAATAATCCTTTAGGTGAGTGTATATATATATATATATATAAACACTTAAAACTAACCATTTATTTCCAGTAATACAGACTGGTGTTAGAGAAGGGCAATCTCCCCAGCAAAACACTGAAGTGAGCTACTGCTGGTGTATTGGAGAGAGTGGTTTAATCCCCAGTAAAATTCTTTCCAGGTGATTGACAAGTTGTGCGGCTCCCAACTGACCCCAGTGCCCTACCTCGAGGGTGCTCAGCCTGCCTCTCACTGTCCTGGAGAAACATTGTGGGCGCCCTGCATCATTGGAAGGAGGGTTGATCCACCTACGAGCTGCTGCTGCCTTCACCGGAAGGATGAAGCCTGATGTGAGCGGACAGCTACGCAGTGTTCATTTGGCAGCTTTTTCAGACTTAGTCTTTAGTCCAGAGGGCTAATCAGTGAACATTTTCTAGCAAATTTATAGCCATCCTAAAGAGTGCATCCCATGAGAGCACACCACTTCTGTTTCTGGTCTGACAGATAGAGTCACGGTGATTTACTCAGTGGTCAGTGGTCTACAGTGGTCTAGTAGCTTATAGCTGAAATATGTTTCAGTAGAAGTAAGAATGATTTTACAAAAGTATTTGACAACTGCAGATTGTCTCCACCTGAGGGCGCCACTTTTAGCATGCTAGAACTCTTCCTGCTCACGTGGTAAAGACAATGACCACACCTAATATTTTATGTTGTGCCAGAGGGCACATCTATGAACATTTTCTAGCAAATTTTTGGCCATCATAAAGAGTGCATCCCTTCTGATCTGAGGGCGCATGTGCATCGCTAGTAATCTAAAAGGGGTGCAGTTTGCATTGGTTTTGGCATATTATTATTGTTGGTTATTCACCCTTTTTTCAGTTGACTAAATTGTGACTAAACGAAAATTAAACACAAGATTAATGGACATTAATGTATGAGGTGTTAGGGACATAATTCACCCCAAAGTACATACACTATATATTGAGATGTACACGCTGTATACAGTAAGATGCACACACTGTATTCTATTATTATTATTATTTCTTGGCAGACACCCTTATCCAAGGCCCTTATATTGGGACACACACACTGTATGCCGAGTACACACACTGTATACTGAGATGCACACACGCCTATGTTGCACAATGCCCTTTAACATAACCATTCATTTTCAGGGTTTGTACGTTTACAGAATCTGCGCAGAATGGTCCCCATGAACGCACCCTGCGTGTTGTGAACACACGAGGTCAGGCCATGCTATGCCCCATTGAAAGCCAATGGGGCTGGTTGTTGTAGAAAAACCCGGCCCTCAGACGTATTCGCTCTAAACTGTGCACCAGTGTTAATATTGGCAGCTATTTAGATTTAGTTTTAGTCTTTCTTTTCTGACATATCTTCATTCATTTTTAGAAATGCAGATTTCCACAGTTCCGTGCAGATCTGCAGAATCCCACCGATGCCATTGGTGGAGCCCTGCAGATCTGCACAGAACTGCAGAAATCAGCGCTACACGAATGCGACCAATGACTAAAGTCTGCGTGTCACACCTCATGCAAACAATCCGTCAGAATGATGCATGCTGGGGATGGTAGTTTTCTGTAGGAAGTCGGACAACAGGTATGTAGCCGAAGTTATCGATATAAAGGGGTGAGATTAAGAGTTGAAAAACAGACTACAATTGCCATGGCTAACTGTAAGGATTTAATTCAAGGCTGTTTTAGAATCGTTGTAGGACATTAAGAAGTATTCAATCTAAATCAAACAAGACTGAAGTGAATGTATACTGTTAATAGCTCTATTGGGGTTATACTTTTATTTAGTCCTGAATAGTGAATATGTACTGCATCTATGTTATTTACATTAAAAGGTTTTAGCACAGTTTATGATATATTGTGACCTTAATTGGTGACTATAACCTAGTACTGATTTCAAACCGAAAACTTGGATCACAATATTTTGTCTATGATTTATTGTCGGTCATGAATTGTAATTGGTGATGAAAAGCTGGTGCCGAAAAGTATGTGACAATGACAGGATACCAGCTGGCTAAGAATCCTGTAGGAAATCCTACAGGAAAATAAACTGAAAACCTTGTGGGATTTACTGCAGGATTCCTGTATACAATTCCTGCAGGACTTTTTTCAATTAACATTTCATGCACATAATGCCCGTTTTGTCCCATGAAATGGACATTTTGTGCCAAGAAAAGGACATTTGAATGCCCATTTTGTCCCATGAAATGGATAGTTTGTCCCATGAAATGGACATTTTGTGCACATAATGAGTATTTTGTCCTACAAAATACTTATTTTGTGCTTAGCAATTTTGTAGTTCATACTTTGCCTTCCGTGCATAGGGTGAACACCTGCAAAATGTAAAAGTTCCATTTCATTTCGTGGACGAAATGAAAACCCTCTTTCATAATTTCATCCACTAATTAATTACAGATATTGTCCTGCAGGAATTGTTATACATGAATCCTGCAGTAAATCCCACAGGGTTTTCAGTTTATTTTCTGGTATCCCGTCATTGTCACGCACTTTTCAGCACCAGCTTTTCATCACCAGGGACAATTCATGACCGACAATAAGTCACAGACAAAATATTGTGATCCAAGTTTTCGGCTACAATGATTCTAAAACAGCCTAAAATTAAATCCTTACAGTTAGTCATGGCAATTGTAGTCTGTTTTTCATCTCTTAATCTCACCCCTTTATATCGATAACTCCGGCTACATGCCTGTTATCAGACTTCCTACAGAAAACTACCATCCCCAGAATGCATCACTCTGATGGTTTGTTTGCCTGAGGTGTGACACGCAGACTTTAGTCATTGGTCGCGTTTATGTAGCACTGATTTCTGCAGTTCTGTGCAGATCTGCGGGGCTCCACCAATGGTATCGTTGGGATTCTGCAGATCTGTGGAAATCTGTATTTCTAAAAATAAATAAAGATATTGCGTAGCAGCACTTTATTGGTTAACTATAGCCATTTAATTAGGTTTATGTTTTGTGTTTTAAGAGAAAGTGCACCACCAATATGAAACTGCACAGATGGGTGTTCTGTTCTTGTAACTATTATTAAAAATAAATTAAAATAAATTAAAATAAATTGAGACCTCAAACTTCAGAGCATTTGAATTACAGTAATTTGAAACACAACCATGAAGTTCACAACAGCTGCAAATACATTTCAAATTAACAGTCAATCAATATGTTTATGTTTTGAATCAACTAAAAGGTGACGAAGACTAATAAGCATTTTAGCCAGAAAAGTAAGACTAAAACTCAATCTAAAATAGCTGCCAATATTAACACTGGTGGATACAGACCTAGTTTTTAATCTGCGTTTCTTGGTATTGAGGCAGTGAAATCATCCCCGGCCATTTATGATCCCCACAAATCACAATATCTGTCAAATAATCTGTCAATGTTTGTACAAGTTTAACCCAAAGTCTCCTTATTTGGAATCTTTTGGGAAATGGTGGATACTACACTCACCTAAAGGATTATTAGGAACACCATACTAATACTGTGTTTGACCCCCTTTCGCCTTCAGAACTGCCTTAATTCTACGTGGCATTGATTCAACAAGGTGCTGAAAGCATTCTTTAGAAATGTTGGCCCATATTGATAGGATAGCATCTTGCAGTTGATGGAGATTTGTGGGATGCACATCCAGGGCACGAAGCTCCCGTTCCACCACATCCCAAAGATGCTCTATTGGGTTGAGATCTGGTGACTGTGGGGGCCAGTTTAGTACAGTGAACTCATTGTCATGTTCAAGAAACCAATTTGAAATGATTCGACCTTTGTGACATGGTGCATTATCCTGCTGGAAGTAGCCATCAGAGGATGGGTACATGGTGGTCATAAAGGGATGGACATGGTCAGAAACAATGCTCAGGTAGGCCGTGGCATTTAAACGATGCCCAATTGGCACTAAGGGGCCTAAAGTGTGCCAAGAAAACATCCCCCACACCATTACTCCACCACCACCAGCCTGCACAGTGGTAACGAGGCATGATGGATCCATGTTCTCATTCTGTTTACGCCAAATTCTGACTCTACCATCTGAATGTGGGAACAGAAATCGAGACTCATCAGACCAGGCAACAGTTTTCCAGTCTTCAACTGTCCAATTTTGGTGAGCTTGTAGCCTCTTTTTCCTATTTGTAGTGGAGATGAGTGGTACCCGGTGGGGTCTTCTGCTGTTGTAGCCCATCCGCCTCAAGGTTGTACGTGTTGTGGCTTCACAAATGCTTTGCTGCATACCTCGGTTGTGAGTGGTTATTTCAGTCAAAGTTGCTCTTCTATCAGCTTGAATCAGTCGGCCCATTCTCCTCTGACCTCTAGCATCAACAAGGCATTTTCACCCACAGGACTGCCGCATACTGGATGTTTTTCCCTTTTCACACCATTCTTTGTAAACCCTAGAAATGGTTGTGCGTGAAAATCCCAGTAACTGAGCAGATTGTGAAATACTCAGACCGGCCCGTCTGGCACCAACAACCATGCCACGCTCAAAATTGTTTAAATCACCTTTCTTTCCCATTCAGACATTCAGTTTGGAGTTCAGGAGATTGTCTTGACCAGGACCACACCCCTAAATGCATTGAAGCAACTGCCATGTGATTGGTTGTTTAGATAATTGCATTAATGAGAAATTGAACAGGTGTTCCTAATAATCCTTTAGGTGAGTGTATGTCCACACACACACACAGGAGTTCACCATGCACCATTTAACCATATCAAAATATTACAATTGATAATACTAATATACAGAATTTTAAATGCAGTGCGTTTTGATATGTTGATGTTAGTAGATCAACTTGTGATGTTGTTTATGTGTAGGCATTGACATTTTGGGCATTTGTAAGTTATGTAAAAATAATTTTATGATGTGAATCGATCGGCTGAATAAAGCAAATGATGGATCTGGATTCTTTGGTGTAAATTATAGATTCCGGAAATGTTTTAGTTTTATGTCTGTAGTATATAAAAACAAATTAAAAAAATGTTAGTTGCGGTCAGTCTCTTTATCAGGTGAGCAGGAAGAGTTCTAGCATGCTAGAAGTGGCGCCCTTGGGTGGAGAAAATCTGCAGTTGTGAAATATTTTTGTAAATGCATGCTCTTACACTGAAACACACCATGATTTTAGTTATAAGATGCCAGATCAATGCAGTTTCATAAATTACCATATCTGTCAGACTTTGAGGTTACAAAGGTGTCATCTGTCCATCTTCTGTATGTATATGTATTCATTATTTGAATGCAAACCTTAATAATCAGGCAGGCATACAAATAAATGATTAATATTAGCCAAAGTCTATTGTTGCTACCTGAGCCTAACCTTTTATTTAATGTTTGATTTCTGGATGCATAATTTGCTTCCACACATCTGCTATGAAATAAATAAAGCCATCAAAAGAAATAAGGTACTGTGAATTTTCAGGGGAGATGAGCATGTTGGCATATTCTATGCCATATTATACCTGTTCAAATTACATGCTGCGCTAACGTTTCTATTGAAAATGGCTTCCAAGAAAACCCTGAGTGTTGGGGGAAATTACAGTGGAAATGACAATTAGTGTCTGAGGTCTGGTCTACACTGAGGGAAAAATGCATGGGATTATACTGACACAATGTACTTCAAATGTTCTTTTTCAAAGTATAGTGCTCAGCACAGACTGCTAAATGGGATTTTGAGGCTATTTGCTATTGATCTTTTTCATTTTAGGTTGGTGCTAGGGTAGAATGGAAGTGAAAAGAATGAGAAATTCCTATATATACACATACAGTGAGGGAAAAAAGTATTTGATCCCCTGCTGATTTTGTACGTTTGCCCACTGACAAATAAATGATCAGTCTATAATTTTAATGGTAGGTGTATTTTAACAGTGAGAGACAGAATAACAACAAAAAAATCCAGAAAAACGCATTTCAAAAAAGTTATAAATTGATTTGCATGTTAATGAGGGAAATAAGTATTTGATCCCCTATCAATCAGCAAGATTTCTGGCTCCCAGGTGTCTTTTATACAGGTAACGAGCTGAGATTAGGAGCACTCTCTTAAAGGGAGAGCTCCTAATCTCAGCCCGTTACCTGTATAAAAGACACCTGTCCACAGAAGCAATCAATCAATCAGATTCCAAACTCTGCACCATGGCCAAGACCAAAGAGCTGTCCAAGGATGTCAGGGACAAGATTGTAGACCTACACAAGGCTGGAATGGGCTACAAGACCATCACCAAGCAGCTTGGTGAGAAGGTGACAACAGTTGGTGCGATTATTCGCAAATGAAAGAAACACAAAATAACTGTCAGTCTCCCTCGGTCTGGGGCTCCATGCAAGATCTCACCTCGTGGAGTTTCAATGATCATGAGAACGGTGAGGAATCAGCCCAGAACTACACGGGAGGATCTTGTTAATGATCTCAAGGCAGCTGGGACCATAGTCACCAAGAAAACAATTGGTAACACACTACGCCATGAAGGACTGAAATCCTGCAGCACCCGCAAGGTTCCCCTGCTCAAGAAAGCACATGTACAGGCCCGTATGAAGTTTGCCAATGAACATCTGAATGATTCAGAGGAGAACTGGGTGAAAGTGTTGTGGTCAGATGAGACTAAAATCAAGCTCTTTGGCATCATCTCAACTCGCCGTGTTTGGAGGAGGAGGAGGAATGACCCCAAGAACACCATCCCCACCGTCAAACATGGGGGTGGAAACATTATGCTTTGGGGGTGTTTTTCTGCTAAGGGGACAGGACAACTACACCGCATCAAAGGGACGATGGACGGGGTCATGTACCGTCAAATCTTGGGTGAGAACCTCCTTCCCTCAGCCAGGGCATTGAAAATGGGTCGTGGATGGTATTCCAGCATGACAATGACCCAAAACACACAGCCAAGGCAACAAAGGAGTGGCTCAAGAAGAAGCACATTAAGGTCCTGGAGTGGCCTAGCCAGTCTCCAGACCTTAATCCCATAGAAAATCTGTGGAGGGAGCTGAAGGTTCGAGTTGCCAAACGTCAGCCTCGAAACCTGAATGACTTGGAGAGGATCTGCAAAGAGGAGTGGGACAAAATCCCTCCCGAGATGTGTGCAAACCTGGTGGCCAACTACAAGAAACGTCTGACCTCTTTGATTGCCAACAAGGGTTTTGCCACCAAGTACTAAGTCGAAGGGGTCAAATACTTATTTCCCTCATTAACATGCAAATCAATTTATAACTTTTTTGAAATGCATTTTTCTGGATTGTTTTGTTGTTATTCTGTCTCTCACTGTTAAAATACTCCTACCATTAAAATTATAGACTGATCATTTCTTTGTCAGTGGGCAAACATACAAAATCAGCAGGGGAGCAAAAACTTTTTTCCCCCACTGTATACAGACGGGTGACAAATTAAAGGAAAAACCTGAATTAATGAGTGGAGGAACATAACAAAAGCAGATGCCTCCAAACAGGTGTACTGCATGATACAATCTGTGGCATGTATACAAATGCTGAGCAGGCCCAGTTAACCTCAATTTTGGATCAAGGTGGCAAGAGAAAAGGATCTAAATGACTTTGAAAGAGGGGTCATTTTTGGGGCACGAATAGCAGGAGCTTAAGTCACAAAAACTGCTCAACTGGCTAGTGTGGTGAGTGCATGTGCAGCGTACACCAAGAGAACGGTACAGGCCTGACTGTTTGACCCCTACAGTGGGGGGGTCCTGAGGCTCTGTTATGCTGTGGGTGGCATTTTCCTGGCATGGTTTGGGTCCACTTATCCCCTTAGAGCAGACCTGGGCAAAATACGGCCCGCGGGCCGGATCCGGCCCGTTCCTTACCTCACCTGTTATGACCTTTTGAATAATATACACTTGTGTAGCTATGAAAACTTTAATAAAATAATGTAAAAGTTCTCTTAGTATTCATTAGTATGTACTTTGAATGTGAACACACACAGTTCAGGGGACTTTTAATGTACTTGGTTGACACAGGCCTCTGATTGGTTGTTATGATGCGTGGCTATGGTTCAGCACGAGTGCGGGAAGTGATGTCACATTCATCGGTAAATTTACAACTGCAAAATGAGTTTATCTAAGAAGAGAAACATACACGCGCAACACAGTGTTTAAAAAAGAGTGGACATCAAAATACTTCTTTACTGATGTCGCAGGAAAAGCGGTGTGCTTAGTTTGCAAAGAAATTGTAGCAGTATTCAAAGAGTATTCAAACAGCAAGCCATTCTCAGAGGGAGAATTAATCAAGGAATGTTTGGTTGAATCTGCTGCAATATTGTGCCCTGACAAGAAAGCACTTTTTGAAAAACTTTCACTGTCAAGGCGTACTGTGACGCGACGTGTTGAAGAAATCTCTGAGAACTTGGAACAACAGTTGAAAGGTAGGGTAAACAATTTTTCTAATTTTTTCTCTGGCCCTTGACCCACTCCTGAGGTTTTATGCATCTCTCAATGAACAGAACTTTCAAAAGATCAGGGCCCATGCTCAAAAGATGCTTGTACTGTTTGGTTCAACCTACATATGCGAACAGACATTTTTAGTGATGAAATTCATAAATCAAAGAACAGATCCTCCATTAGTGACGACCAACTTGCAGCAGTGCTGTGCATTGCAACATCGGAAATGACACCTGACTTCACCTCCCTTGTTAATGTCCAAGAGAGACTCTCTTCTTCACACTGAATGAGTAAAAGTTTTAAGTAAGATCTATTTTACACATTCTAACATTAATATCAGTGTAAATATTGTAGTGATCCTGGCAGGTGTCTGTGTGTATGTGCCAGTAGGGCAGCCCAAAGGTTGGGGGGAGGATGTAAAAGTGTATATGCAGGGTGGATGGGTCAGTTTGGGGACCCTGTCTGTCTGTCTGTGTGTGTGAATGAGTGCGAATGTGTGTTATATGTGGGGTGTTATTGTGTTGGGCTAGGGTGGGTTGGTTGTGGGTTAATTGTGTTTATGTGGCTCCCCCCGAGAGCAGTGATTGGGTGGGTGGGAGTCACCTGATAGTGGGATATATAAGGGCGTGGTTACACGCCGCTCAGGGAGTTGTGTTGGAGTTAGTTAATGAGAGAGTCTGATCTGTGTGCGGTTTATTGGAACCTGAAGGAAAAAGGGGAAAGTCGATGTACCTCTTTGAAACGGTGAATAAACACCAGTTTGTTTTGGAAGACTTATTTTGCTTTTTACTTCAAGAGCGATCATCAAAAGGCAAGGTCACTACAATATGTTAAAAAGAATAATAATAATAATAATTCATGACAAAACAGATATGTGGCTCGCAATGCCATACTGACATTCATAGAATGGCCCACTTATGAAAATTATTGCCCACCCCTGCCTTAGAGGGAGGGGTCACTGCAAATCATTACAAAGTTATTCTGAGTGATCATCTTTAACCTATGGTGAAACATTTCTATCCTGATGGGAGTGGTCTCTTCCAGGATGACAATGCCCCCATCCACAGGGCATGAGCGGTCACTGAATGGTTTGATGAGTATGAAAATTATGTGAATCACATGCTATGGCCTTCACAGTCACCAGATCTCAACCCAATTGAACACCTATGGGAGATTTTGGAGTGACGTGTTAGACAGCGCTCTCCACCACCATCATCAAAACACCAAATGAGGGAATATCTTTTGGAAGAATGGTGTTCATCCCTCCAGTAGAGTTACAGACACTCGTACAATCTGTGCCAAGAGCATTGAAGCTGTTCTGGCAGCTCGTGGTGGCCCAACACCTTAGTGGGACAGTTTATGTTGGTTTAACTTTGTCACCAGTCTGTATATGTCATGAATGTCCAGTGCATCGTGTTAACCTCTTCATTCCACATTGTGCGTGTCCAAATAAATGTCACTGATAAACCTGGAACCAATTATACTTTGCATGACTGTGATTGTTCTTTAAGCACCAAGTGTGTTATTGACACGGCTACAACAAAACTGCAATGCAGCAAGCTGATGTGAATACAATATTAAAGCAATATTAAATAAATTTCCATGTGACATTTTTCATTGCTGAGCTTTAGGGATGCTCTGATCAGGAATTTTACAGCAGATACCAATCACCGATTTTCTGTTGTTAGAATTGGCCAATACCAATGCCGATACTGAGTTTTTTGTTCTGCAAGTCTTTACACTAAGCTCATTTGTAACCAGTTATGTGTTATGCATAATGTTAGTGCTACCTTAGTTATTTTGAACTGTAGACAACAGGTGTCATTTTATTTTTTTTATTGACAAAATGCAATGGGTTGATGGCTTTTGCAACAAGTAATCATTTTAAATTAAGATTTTTACTAATAAAACAAAGGTCCACATCAGGCTATATTTCATAGCATATAAGGCCTCTTCATTACACATCAAACCAACAGTTGTAATTAAATTAAAGGTAGCCTATAACAGAAATATTAAATAAAAATAAAAATAGCAAAGACATCAGCCCACAAAGAACATAAGCAATATTGGGCAATGTTATAACATGTAGGCTAATCAATAAAGATTTATCAAACTTGTAGGCCTACACTAAACTTTTTCCCTATAGGGCTACATATCATGGCATAGAAGGCCTCTTCATCACACATTCAACCCACAACCCACAGTTGTAACTAAATTAAAGGTAGCCTATAACAACTGTTCAAATTCAAAGGGCAAATTCAATGAACAGAAATACACCACCCAAAAAAGAACATAAGCAATATTGGGCAAGGTTAAATAGTGGATTTTCCAAGATGTAGGTTAATCGATGAAGATTAATAAAAGGTGTAGGGCTACACTAAACCTATTTCATTAAAGGCTACATATGATGACACTGGGCATGTCTTTATCAGCAATTCAAACCATGTTTGTAATTAAACGTTGCCTACCACAGAAATGTGCATTCAAATTCAACGAATTCAACAAAAAGACAGCAGCCCATAAAGAAAACGCATTATTGGCTAAGGTAGGCTAGAGATTGGTAATCTATTTTTAACTAAGAATCGAGGGCAGGTTCTTCTTAATGAATATGAGCATCTCTGCATGTTTTGAGGACAATCTGTTCCTCTTCTCATCCAGAATGTGCGCTGCTGCACTGAAGACGTTTGCGGTCTACACTCGTACAAGGAGCACAAAGGTAGATCCGAGCTGCCTCTGCCAGTGCAGAGAAACAGTCTTTATTAATCTTCCAAAAGACCAGCGGCTCTTGGGATGAGTTGCTCTCTCAGATAGACATTTAGTTCCGACGTCACATCGTTTCGTTCGCATTTGTCGCTGTTCTTTTCACTCACAATTTACTCATGCATTGCCTGCAGAATACTTGTGCGTTGTGCTTTTGGCAAAGGCTCGGTTTCTTGCGATCTCTCATCAGTTGGTTGCCCACAGCACATACCTTACAAACTGCAAATTTTTCACCTTTAGCAGAAACGTGATACATCTGCCAGACCGGCGAGGACATGCTGCAGTGTTATTGTAGGCTAGTATATTTGGCTCATGTCTTTTGCATAATCAAAAAAAAAAAAAAAAAAAAGATTGGTTGTTTTGATCGGCCACTGGAGCGACCACTGACCGAGTCATTTTAAATGGAAATCGTTGGATACCGATCAGCGGCCGATCGAGCGGAGCATCCCTACTGAGGTTTAATTCCTCATTGGGACTGACCTTGTCCATTCTAATTTGGAATTCTGAAAACCTGCAAATGCCACAATATTTTCTTTACATGAATTTCAACAGTTCTAGCTTGGAATACCCCAGCATTGCATTGGACATCTTTCTTCTTTTACAAAAAACATTAAACATTATACTGAACAATTAAAACAAGTGTAGCACTTTCTTTTTCTTTCCTTATTAATGAATCAATAACATAATACATATTTGATTTCCAGGGAGATGTTGGTCTACAGGTAGATGTTCGTGACCTCTTATATGTTCAATGTCGGTTACTACACACATACATACCTGAGATGAGATTCTCTTGCATTTACACTGAAGTGGCCCTGTCCTACCACCAAATATCATTGTGTTTCAACACTCCATAAAACACACCAGGAAGAGTAACACTGCAATTCAGTAATTCAGTATTATTGGATGCCCAGGATAGAGATGTCCTTGGAAATTTTCAATGGAAATAAAATGTAAATAAACATCACTTCAGCAGGCTGCCATATTAAAATGGGTCACCTAAGGTCATGTGACTCCAGTGTTGAAAGTCTTTGGATCTGTGTCCATTCATTCATAATCTATAGGACAATCAGCACACTACTGCCTAATGGCTACAAGTCACTATAGTAAAAAAATTGACATATGTTGGTAAATAGCAAGTGATTAAACAAAAGGTTTAATAATGACCTGAATTACCTGTAGTAACCTCTTCAACACTGAGGAACTTTTTATTTTATGATGATGATAATTATAAAGGGTAAATGAGCATGGCAACCAAGATCGGTCTTGTCTTCAGTTTGACAGTAGTGGTAGGGCAAAAGACTACCAGAAGTGGCGGCAATTTAATAGCCAATCAAAACCTCTTTCGGGATTCCAAGCAACTCTAGAACACAAGGGAGACACGCACACATTAGTTATTGCTAATTCAAACATTTATAAATTAATAAAAACATTCCCTTTGTTTCTTACAGCTTTTTTTTTTCACAACAGATTCTTTTAAAATTTTAAATATATAAAAATATTTCTAGCAACATTCATTTTCTGTGTGTGTGTGTGTGTGTGTGTGTGCGTGCGTGTGTGTGTGTATGGAAGTGTGTGTTTGTCGCATTTTTCTTTTGCTTTTGTATACAGTATATACAGATTACACAAATGCACCATTTGATGCCAGCATGAGCGAAATACAATGTGAAGACATCTAGTTGCATAGATTCCAGGAGAAAGAGACAACGAGAGAGAGAAAGAAAGAGACATCTGAATAGCAATCTTTTTAACACACTAGAACTGACACAATGTGCAAATCAAACAAATGACCCCACCCCCACCACCACCCCTTTCCTACACCCTCCCCAAAAAATCAACACTTTTATCAATAATGATGACAATTCGGCATGATCCAGCAGCGTGATCTCACAGTGAGTCATGCTTCAGTTTCATCAACAATTCTCAGCGTTTCTCCCAGGATTAAAGGTTGGGCCATTTGAGTAGTGCTTTAGAAGCTAAAACACTTTCATGCCGTAACACATCAGGCTATAAAAGCTCTTGAAAATCAAGATAATTTGGTTCTCTGCAGCTCAAATGGTGGAAAAGCAAATGACAAGCAATGCAATTAATGTTTTTTTCAAAAGTGAAGACTAGTTCTCTTTCACATCAAACTGACAATTATTCTAAAGCTTTCAATAGATGAGGTACTGAGCACTGACAGTGAAACCAAACTCAGTCCAAAAATCAACAAGGTGATTCAATTCAATCTTTGCAACAGGCTATTCTATAGAAACTAAAAAGTGAGTGAGTCAGCTTTTTTGGGGACCACAACTCAACAACTTGCCAACCAGGCTAATTAGATTTGGACATTTAAAGAGCAGTAGTGCTCAGGAAAGAGAACTGTATGAATCTAGTGCATCCATTGCACCTTCCTTGCTTCGTTTTGTTTTTCCTGGTCTTCTGCCGTTTATCTATGTTTTACATATCCATTGAGTCCAACTGAATGGAAATCGGCATGAAATCGAGCATGGTGACCCTATAATGAGATTAGCCAAGCAAACCTCAGTAAGGAAGTATAGTGTTGCACCAAGGTCACTGTGAGATCACTGTGCCGGCTTGTGGATACGGTGGCAGTCTGTTTGAAGCCAGTCAGAAAATGGCACCCTGAGTGAAACTACATGGGAGAACATTTAACAAGAAACAAATAAAATAACCATAAAAAGCTGTCTTTTTGATTTTCTTTTTTAAGTGTCATACACATACACAAAAAACATTAATTTCCTTACTGGAATTAATTTCCTATCTCAATATTTTATGTGTATATATATATATATATATATATATATATATATATATATATATATATATATATATATATATATATATAAAACAAATGTCATTATCTTCTAAGGTCGGATTCACGCATACAGGAGAGAGACTGTGAGGCAGAGATTTGGAAAAGGTGCTTTGTTTTTAGTGTGAAGAAAAGGTTTAGTTACATAAGCTGGAGAGCAATTGCAATTTCAATGGGGAAAAAAAAAGCTTTCTGCCTTATGTTTTGGGGATTAAGCCAGTAAAGTGGCTGCTGCAGAGCTTGAACTTCCTTTGCCACTTTTCACCTTCTGCAATGCACCTTTTCATTTGAATATGTTCTAGACTTCTTGAGTGCCGTGTAAAAAGGAAGTACAGAAAGTTTTAAGTATTTTTAAGCCGTTCTGCACAACTGAAGAGAATGCATCTGTACCTTTTCATTCTCTGAATGTGTGGTTACAGTATTTCTACTGTGTGCGCTCCTGCGGTTTTAATCGGCGACCATAAATAATTACTGGATATAAAACTTGGAGAAAACACAAGAGGAAAAAAACAAAAAACACCTCCCACCCCTCCCCTCCCAAAAAACCAACAGCAATGTATTGAGTCTAAAACAGCTTCAGGATTTTACACCAAATATAACTGTTATATTTCGCTCATTTTGTCTTGCTTCATTGCGTTTCAGCCAAAGTCACTTGCTGGTGCTGGGAATTAAATATTTACAGGAACCCTAAAAATAATACATTAGAAACAGGTTACATGGTCTGACATATGAGGGTTGAGCATTTCATCAACAGGAGAGGAAGTGAAATGAAAATGCATATTTAAATGACTAAACTTCACAATTCTAACACTTTTCAGGTTCGCGATGCAAGCATTACATTTTGCGGTCACACTGCACCAGCCAAAACGGTTTGTGAAAGAAGCCTGCTTGAAGTACGCACATTGTGGGCTGTAACAAGCAAGTGAGGATTTCAATGACTTGGGTTTGATATGCCAATGATGATTTGATTTGCTCGCACCCATCTAGAGTAGAGCTTTTAATCCAACTTCTGCCCGTTCAAAACCATCCAGAGGCATTTGATTACGATTTTCTCCATATTTGAAGGCAACAAGATTAAAAAAAGTAAAGCAAACGGGCATGTCTACATCGAGTTAAAGAAAGGGTAGTTGGTTGGATTAAAAAGTTGCATCTGTAAAGGGAAGAGGAAAATGGCAAAAGAGGGTAAAAATAAATTTTAAAAATAAAGAATTGGAAAATGTTGTCTCACTACAGGCCATCTCTTGGCAGCAGTGCAGACCCTGGAGGTCATTAAAATATACAGGTATTGCATCATCGCTCACCTCACTCAGGTGGTGCATGCGTTAACCCGCCTTCACAATGAGAAACAAACCGCCGTCACTCTTGAGACAGTACCTACATGGGTTCAAACGGCCTGGTTCCTGTGCAAGCTCATGATAGTAAGGAATAACAAGAATGAGACAACATCATAGGATAGAGTCTATGGTCTCCCAGTACATAAGCGGCCTTCAGTGCAATCTCTGGGATGCTGTCGTCTTGGCCAAACTGACGATCATATACCTGCAGAACAGCATAGGCCATGCTTGCAGGCTTCAGAGATGGCAATCAAGCAATCCCAATGGAACTTCAAATTCTGTCTGAGGATTAGGCCGGATGGATACAGAACCTTTAGAACAACTGTATCATGCTGGAGGAGTTATTCCTTACCGTTTCCCAAACAGCACAGAGAACTTAAACAGGAACTCGGTTTCATTGTTAAAATTACACCCAAACACTATGGAGACTGATATACCAAACTTATATGAGCAGATTTATCAAAGGCTACACCAAGCACCATTGTAAACAGAATTGTGTTTTTTTTTGTTGTTCTCTTGGTTGATTATTCACAAGGCTAGTTTAAAAAAAAAAAAAAAAAAAAAAAAAAAAAAAAAAGCAACAATGCAGTGACATCTATCTTACTCATGCAGATGGAATAAACAACATTTTTTGGGGTTGAAAAGTCTTTGATAAATCAATCTCATTTGAATGCAGAAGGACTATGCAACCACTAGAGGTCTAAGGACACGTAGCACATCAACTTAGGCTTAAAAATCATGTACACTCACCAACGTGCTGAACTAAGAGTCACATGCAATGCTAAAACAGTGCTATGGCGTTTTCGCTTTTGGCTTTGGACGGGTTAATCTGAGTTAATTATTTTCACCTCTCCCCACTCAGTCATTTCCTCTTAACTAGCAGTAGAAAATGTTATGGTGTGAAGAGAGGGGGTGGGGGGATTTAGATGTCATTGTTTTCGTTATTTGTATAAAAAGTCCGGGTAGCATAAAATAAAAATAAAAATCACAAAAATCGAAATGCACACAAAGCCCAGGTTTTGCCCTGTCAAATTCTAATTAAAATAGATTAAATGATTCTTAAAACAGGAATTTGAATACAATAAAACATTTTGTTGACCAGCTCAAGAGAGTCAGAATGATAATAATAAATCATGATTATTATTATAGTAAAAATAATAATAATATCATAAAAAGCTTGCTTGCCACCTAGTCAATGCTCCTGAGATCAAGCTTTTCTTTGAGGAGTATGTGGGCTCATTAAAGTGAAGGAAATATCATTTCAGTTGCACAGGACATATATATATATATATATATATATATATATATATATATATATATATATATATATATATATATATATATTTTTTTTTTTTAAAGTCACAGTGGTCCTTCCAGTTATGCCAGACTGCTTCCTTTGGTTCACAGTGGAAGAAGCTCAACCCACTGGGAACAAAATTTATTTAAAGTGCTAAATGGCCTCACCTGCAAGACTAGCACCCGAGAGCTCGATATTAGCCTGGGGCAATTACTTAACTCAGTACTAACAGTAATGGAAAAGGGCAGCAGTTGCTTAGTATAAAGAAAAGCACGGCTGTTGGGGGAAAGATAGTGTTGGTTGGAGTTTGAGAATTATCATTACAATTCTCCATGTGGGGGAACTAACCATTACGGCACAGCTTTAGATTATAAACTTGAAAGCCTACCTATGATAGCTGGAGGAAGGAAGAATGTCTGTTATTGTTAGTGCTAGCAGACTATCAAAATCACACATTTTTGGGCACAATTTGCCTTTGGGACAAAATGTGTCACTTGGACGGAGGGACTTAAGGAAACAAACAATGAGGAAGTAAATTATAAAAGAAAACTTTTATATGAAGTTCACCTTCAAGTGAACCATCTCTATCTGGGATGTACAGTGGTAGTCCACCCTACTTCTGAAACCGTGTTATTGGGCAATTCATTTGGTTGAATAAATATTGCTTGTGAGACGGACTGATCAATGTTGTCTTTGGAGAGGTAGTGGAACTCTGATTCGGCCTAGAGAGAGCTGTCCTCTTCACTGACCTTAGATAGGACAGGGGGAGCTTAAACGTCAGACTTGCCACAACGGAAATCTTCAGAGATTAATGGGATGTCAGAAGTTAAAAATGTTTACAGGCTCCGCCTCGATCACCTGAAATCTATACAGTTTTCTCTAGTCGGGATCGGTGTTCAAAAAACTCAACAGATAGCATTGATTAGAACAGGTAAAAACAATATTGAATTAACTAAATCAATCACTAAATCACACTGTTTCAAATGAAGAGTGTGAATATCTGTGGCCACAGCAGTACAGGCCTCCCTATTCTATACACAGAAGAAACCGCTTGAATTCTCTTCATTGTCGCTTTGGACTTGACCCCCTGCCCCACCACCCCAATGGAAGCATTTCGCTCTGCAGGTTGTGGCTCATTAACTAAAGACAGGGATAGGCAGTAGAGATTAACGTAAGGCAGACATTCTTGAAGAAACACAAGCAAGAAAAATAAAATCAAGATCTAGAAAAAACAAACAAAAAAAAACATTGGTCAGCCTCTTCCCAATAAATCGCAGGGACATTTTCGAAAAACCTTCCCTTACCCCCACTGTCAGTGAACATTTTAGCATTCAAGAAAAACAAGTAACGCAAGCTTTCGGTCTCACACACACACACACACACACACACACACACACACACACACACACACACACACACACACACACACCCCATAGACAAGAATTGGCAGGTCTCCAGTTGATTTGATTGAAGCGGTGCGTACGATTATAAGCAGGAAGACTACACGGCTCTTGTTGCAAGCCGGTCCCTTGCTATTGATATGTTTCAAAAGTTATTTATCCTGTAATTACAAAAAACAAAAACAAAAAACAACCCAGATACCGGTTTCCCATAGAAATGGGCAGTGGGTCTGACCTTACCCAACAACAGGAGGTCAAACGCTGCCACTCTTAACGTTTAATGTCTCATTTGGCTTGTGAAGTTTCAGAAGCCGGAGTGATGTGGAGAAGAGTGTCTCAGGAGATGGCTAATCATATATACAGTCACCAGCAGGAATCATCCAGATCCCTCCTGCTTGATACTTTGAGAAACGGGAAGGAAACGGTAACAAGTTTACTGTCTACAGTGTCAAAGAAGCAATCCACTCCAACAGCAGCCCTGGACAAGATCCGGATAACAGCTTGGAACAGCACTAATTGGATTAATGTGGCTTTCAGTTGAGGAATATTTAGGGAGGGGGGGGTGGCTTTTGTCCAAACTAAACGTTCAGATATATGTAAACATACACCTAGTTACAGTGCTGCCTTGCATAAGGCAAAGGACGGCATCGCAAAGTGTGAATGGCGCTCATTCGGCCCACGCTGCACACACTTCCAGAACACCCAAGCTCTCCTTCCAGTTTGGGTTGGACTGAAAGGCACTGCAGAACTGAAATAAGTCTCTGAAGTCTATGTACCTCATGTACTTGGCAAGTGTGTGTGTGTACAAATACACAGACATACAGATGGATACAAATATTAAATCCTTTTTCATATGATGGAAAGCAGATACTTACAGCCCATGACAAGCTCATCACAGGTACACTCTATGATGTATACTAAAAGTAGATTCTAGCAAGCATTCCACAAATGAAAGCTTTACATTATTCCCAGTTAGATCTATTCCGCTTTTCCAAAACAAGGCCAGACTCCCTACTGGCTCTGATATTGCACCCCTTGGAGAGGGAAGGGGCTGGTGGCAGGGGAGCCTTGCAGGGGTCAGAATAGGGTCACTCCTCTGTGTCTTGGCTCCGGGGGAAGGGCAAGGACACTGCGTGCTCTTGTGCCAAGGCGGCCAGCTCCTTGAGGAATTCGGTGAAAACGACAGCGCAGTAGACGGCGTTCTTCACCCGCAGCGCCTCGTTCTGCCGCTCGATGGTGCCTGCCCCCGAGCTCCTGAACAGGGCACTGTGCAGGACCTGGCCGCCATCCCGCACATGGGCAAAGGCCATCTGGGCAGCCTGGCGGGCGCGGGTCGGGCTGTTGGTGTGGCGCAAGATCAGGTCTCCAAGAGAGGGCTTGCGGCTTTTAACTACGCAAGGAAGAGGATGGAAAAAAAAAAAAAAGAAAAGGGAAAAAAGCACAGTGGAGAGTTAATGATTAACTGACATTTGGTTTCTCCTACCAAAGGAAAAATGCAATTGCCGAGGGCACGAGTCTATTCCTGGAGGGCCAAAATCCAGCACAGGGTCCAAAATTAGCACTCGCCAGTCGGCAAATGCGAGTAAATTATGGAGACTACACGCCACACTGGTGGGTAGAAAAAATATATTTCCTACATGCGTTGAGAAAGCTGCTTGTTTGCTGTCACTTCAATCTGCTGGATCTGCTGCGTTGCATGTGTCATGCTCCTGCGTAGTACGTAACGTTAATTGCGTCAAGGCTGATTTATACTCTGCGTCCGTGTCTCTGCGTACATGTGCGGGCGTCATACGCAGACAGTCGCATAGCTGTCTGCCAAAATACTTGCACGTAAGGTTGAAGTGTGGATAGGGGGAAGTGTCGCGTTAACACATCGCAATCTACAGAAAACAAAACCCGTTTTCTATGGTGCACCTACGATTGAATGGATGTAAATCAATGCGTACTGTTAATGACATGTTACAGAAACTACATGCACACACACACAAATACAAATTGCATCTTGTATGTGCAGATCTCTATTGTCTTGCTATAGTTGCTAGAGACTTCACACTAGAACATATATACACACATCTCCGCGTATGTGAATTGCATCCATTTTTATGTTACTTAATATTTGAATTAAATACATATATGGTGTTTCAGCTGTTAAACTCCTCAAAATTAATGAGCTATAAATACGTTCTTCTCCAACAGCCAGACCCGCAGTTCATTTGACAGGATATAGCCCACTGAATAATATAATAAATATAGGTTTTGTAATCAAATTAGTAATTGTGTAAATGTTGATTGGTGAAACACGCTATTTGCTACACATCATATATTAATTATTATCATGATTTATTGTATTAGATTTGCACTTGATATAGCGCTCATCTGATCGGCTCAGCAAGTTTTTAACTTTCCTTTGGATTTCAATCCTGATCATGTTGCAAACCCGGGTCTCTGGATCAATGCCTCGATCAGTCACCTGTTTGATCATGAATGCTAATTGTTCATTCCGTATGCGGAAAGCAAAGTACATTTTACCTTTCATCCAAAATTGCCAACAACGAAATACGGGGGCGTTTCGTGGGATAAAATGTGAGTGATATTAACGCAATGTGCAGTTTGAGGGACAAAATACTCAGTATGTACACAAATGCGTTTCATGGATGAGGAGATGCAATTTAAATACTTTCGTATGTCACCATATCGTTTCAACGCAAAGGAAAAGCAATTCCTTCGTTGTTGGCACTACAACCATGAAACTGGAGAATATATTATTTCATGAGAGCTCACAATGTCACCATGATTGCACGTCAGTCGCCAGGGCACAGGCTCTGCCCCTCCAGGCTACCCCATCAGTAAAGGCCCTCACAAAACTGTCTGACGCTACCGCTGAGAAGATGACCATCCTTTTCAGACCCGCACACACCATCGCCAAGAAAGCAAGCCCCTATTCGGACTTCAAATGGATGTGCGAGTAAGTTGATTTAACGTTGTGTTTTATAGTATAAAATAATACCCAGTACCCACCAAAGCGGGAGACAAGGAGGAAAACCCCTTTGAGAGGGAACTGTCTGAAGAAGACTGAGCAAACATATTACTATGAACTAGTAATAACTACTGTTATTTATTGTACTTGTTATTGTTAATTCCTCTGAAATTTAAAAAATTGAATTCATATTTATTTATATTATTTTATATATTAAGTCATTAATAAATTATCCTTCTTGCACTTAAAGGCGAATACCACTGAATTTATTAATTCTAGTGCGTTACACTTTAGTGTTGAAACAGTTGAATTAATATTTCTGCATACAGTTAATGTTACTATCATTATTACTGCGCACTACTATAATATTAATTGAGAATCGCATACGAGACCAAGATGACATACTAAATACTACTAATAGCAAATTGCAATACAAAAGCAATGTATTTTTTGGGCTGGTAAAAAATCTGGCTGGCTGGCTGGTAAATTTTTTCATCTACCAGCCGCCTTGGCTGGTAAGCCAAAAACTTAATTTTGGACACTGATCCAGCAGTATTAATTTAATCTCTGATTGTAAACAAATGTAGGGATAAGATTCAGAAATATCACCCCCAGAAAAACCTAAACTAAAACTGCATGAACTGCTAGTGTATGTGCTTTAATATAAATGAGAAGCACAATGCTGACGTGAGAATTGCGTGGACTGTTACACAATCATCAGTACATTACATTTCTTAGCAGATGCCCATACCAGGGTCAACTTACAATTGTTGCAACATGTCACAATAATAGCTCATGACCCATTAGTCTTTCTTCTAAATGCAGCACGCTTACTACTAAATTTGAAGACTAAGAGAAAAGAAAGAAAAAAAAACGCCTCAGCTAGTAACAACAAACATCACAAGGTCTGAATCACCCTTTGAATGCCACCACAGTCATTTCACAGCACCGGTGAGGAGCACATTAATGCACTTAAATTCAACCTCGGTGATTCACGCTTCATGAACCACAGGGTTAATTTCATTCTTGCACAGTACACAGTGCACAGTTTTTCAGCGCCTAAATTGAAAAACTTTCCATGTTACGTTACGACCCAAAAATGCTAAAGGTGCACATCAGGCTGTTTCTGTGCTATATAGTTCCAGAAAAAGTATATTGTTTCTACAAAAAACACATCCATGGAATCTGCCTTTCTAAGCCAACTCATGCCATAGTCGGATTCCAAGTTCCACATTAATGGCACTAAGGTATTTTAAATGTTCTTTCAGTGCCTCAAATTGCTTCTTTGAACTCTTTCCAGTATTGCAAATGGGTGTAATAGAAGTGTATTAAGTAGTCTGAGCAAAACAATATAATTTATAAAGAATGCCAGAAAAAATTACAGCCGGAGTAAAGCATTACCTTACATTGCAGTACTGGGCCAAAGAAAGGTATTTGGTTAGTGACTGTGTTAGAAAATTTCTGTATTTGTGAATACATTTAAAAAAACTCCAACATCAATGACCCTCACCAGGGTAAGCGAACGAGAAACAAACAAGCCCTTCACAAAGAACTGCCACACAGTGCAAAAACGAAAACAAGCAAACCACTATAACCACAAAAGTCAATAGAAATTGATAAGACATGTGAATAAAGGTATCTGTTAAATATCCTTGCTTAACTTACAATTTCGGTCAGACGCTTCTTAACTGTTGTAGACTGGGTGGCTATACTGGCTTTGGATAGCAGCCTACTGACAGTGCGTCTCCAGCTCCCCTCTTACCTAGTGTTTCAGTGCGGCGGAGGTTTGGCACAACGATGGGCGAGTCAGCCCAGTCCAGCTTCCCTCGGGCCACCAGGTACTTTCTGGCTTTGCGGAGCATCCCTGGGAAGTCCTCCTGAGTTGCAGCAAAAGCTTCAATCCTATTCTTGACTGAGCCCAGAACCTAGGAAGGGGAAAGAGAGAGGTGGGCAAGAGAATTAGGGCCAGGAGAGAAAGCTGACAAGCCATCGAAATTTGACCCATGTGACTCAAAGGCTAAGTAGAGAAGACCCCAGAAAGCACAGTGTTATGCAGTCCCACGTGCTGCTGAAATGGTTTGATTAACATGACTGTAAAGATTCATTTTGACTAATTGATACAATATCCCTGACATAGTAAAGAAAACAATAATAATAAATAAACCACTTGCTTTGGTCAAGCCAGTGTTTGGTTTAGGGCACACGATTCAAATGTCACAGAGGAGCAAACCACAAACCGTGGCAAAAAAGGAAATGCAGTGAAGTGGAATAAGAGGGCTAAATATGTAAAAGTTTCAATGTACTGTGACCCTCTCCACAAGCAATGCACAAACTCTCTACTGAGGCTGCTTAGCATGCATTCTCGTCAAGAGAGTGATTGGTGAAATGAAATGCTATTGGAACAAAAAAGGATAAGGGGGAGTCAGGACTGCGGTTAAGGAAAAAACAGAGACAGACACAAGAAGAGAGAAGCAGAATAGGAGGATAGGGAGGAGGGAAGAAGGGGTGGGACAGCTGTTTTTGGGGAGGTCCGTACCTGGATAAGCGACTTGACACTGGGTTGAAAGACCATGTTGGTGTTTAGCAGGAAGGAGCGGAGCAGGGGTTGGGGATAGCAGGCTAACTGGGCTACAATCCCAGTGAGAAGGATGTTGACGTACAGAGAGTTCTGCAGCATGTTTTCCAGCTTGGCAAAGATCACCGCAATGAAGGGACCTGGTGGGAGACACAAGTGGGGGGATTGAAGCCTGGGCATTGGCAGACACATTCTCGACTCCAAGAAGCCAGACTCAAAAAATGCCGCCGAAATGCCACAGGCCTGGATGACAATGTTTCTTTTGGATTAAATTCCTCATTTAAGGAAAGCGGAGAATAGCCTTTAACCTTTCGATAAGGTGTAAATGATAGGCAGCTTGTACTAAAAGATCGTTTTGCATTAAATATATAATAATAATACATAATAATAATAATAACAACCACAACAAAACTGATTGCTAATGCATTCCAACTAGCACAGAACCTTTAGATGTTTAATGTATAAAAATCATAATAATAACAACAACAGCAACAACATTAAGTAGTGTATTATTCCAAAGCGACAAGGTGGTAAACTACATATATAAGTGTTACTGCAAAGTCACTAGCAATGTGACCTTGTTTTTGAGTCTACTCTCAAGGACAGAGTACAACTGACGCTCTTGATAAAGCTGACAGAATAAACCAATGACAGAGTCAAAGCTGGATCTTCAGGGTCCTTTTAGGGAACAAAATCCTTTACATTAACCACCTAGTCTATACTTAGGCTCGTGTACAAAAGTCTGCAGCTTGTTGAAGCCTTTCCTGCTGCTATCTCTCTCGTACAAGAGTTGCCCTTATTGATGTACCCGTTTACCTTTCTGCCTCCGAACTGAAGATTTTAGGTTTTAGGGCTTTAATTTGTGCCTAGTAGTTGTCCCTTCAAGATAAATAGAATTTATGAGGTAAATATGGAATTGGAAAGTAAACTAACTGTTAATCCGCAACTTCAGCAAATCGAGAACTCAAGATTCCAAAAATGCTGAAGTTGAAAGCCATAAATTACATCAATTCCTCCACCACCTGAAAACACCTTTCTTTTTTTTCTTTTTTTCTGAACCTCAGTATCTGGAAAGCCCTGAATTAAAATCTCTTGCGGTGCATTTCCATTTTTTTGAGTTTAGGCACAAGATGCCCTATAGGGTTGAGCATTTGTACTAGTCTTACTGAAGGGTAGGTGACCCCAAATGAGCTAGAGATGTAAAGCTATACTGACATTAAAATGGAAGTAATGCAACATTGATGTTCTAAATGAGGACACAATGCAATCATTTTGTCCACCACTTTACACAATCACACACACATGTACACATCGCAGAACACAGGTACGATTGTACAAAATAAAAAACAGATTATATTGAAAGCACACCCAGTCACCTACTGTACCTGTGTAGGGTTGGCTGAGTGGCTGCCCCAAGGGACGAGCTGGACTGCACAGCAAGGGCCCAGTGCTTTCCGGTTTGGGGTTGGTGAGGTCACAGTCTGGGGAGGGTGGCCTCTCTTCCTCCTTCCTGTGGGTGGGGGCTGGAGGGATGCCATCTTTGGCGCTGCTAGGTGGCTCAGCTCCTCTGTAGGCCCTCCTCTCGCACACTGTCTCCTCTAGTTCCCTCAGCTCCTGGTTGAATGCTTCGATGCTAATCCCTGTCCCATTGGCGTCGCTGGGATCCCGGTCCAGCAGTTCCTCGATGAGGCTCTCCACTGACTCCAGGTTCCGAGGAGTCACTGTCGGCTGCCCGGGGCCGGAGTCTTGGCCCTCACTAGTCTGGGAAGCTGTCTGCCCATGAGCTTGAGACAACTGAGTGAGACCCTGCCCCTCCCCATGACCCTGCTCCCCTAAACTGTGGAACAGCCGACTGGGCTCTGGTTTGCAGGCAATGCTCTGGCCCCCGTTCTGCTCCCCACAGTTCTCCCCCTCAGGGTCCCTCCGCACCTTTTTTACCTCCATCCCCCCATCCTGCCTGTACCGGGACCCCGGCCCCGACTCCGACCCCGCCTGCCCCATCCCATTGAAGAGGGAAAGCTGCCCCTCCGTTCCGGCCGGGAGGTGGGGGTGGGCCGTGAGGAGAGGCAGTCCAGGATGGTGGGAAGAGTGCAACGGGTCAGGAAACTCGCGCTGCAGGCTGCGTTTCTTGGTGCGGGGCGTTACACTAATGCAGTTCTTGTTGATGGTGATGTCCCACTCCCCACTGTCACGCTCTATGTTCTCAAAGTCTGGTTTGGGGCACTTCTGCTGGCTGGGGTTCAACTCGGGGGTTTCCCAGTCTGGCCGGGACCGAACGGGGGCCCCTTGACTAGAGAAGTGCTCAGAGAAGACAGTCAAGCCCCCAGCTGGATGGGGAGGGGGGACTACGGAACTGGGGGAGGGGTCTTCCCCATCGTAGGGGGCCGACCAGTCCCGACATGCCCAGGCACACAGTTCGATGTTCCGGCGGGCGTCTCGGAGGTACTCCAGGTATCCCATTTCTGAATCGGGGCTCTCAGCAGCCTGGTGCATGGGGCTGTCCGGAGAGAGCGTCCCACTGGTGGCTGTGTGGCGAGGAGACTGAGGTGGCTCGGAGCTGGAGGACACTCCGCTGCTCTGCTGCCGGATAAACATGGCGATGCGGGATGGGGTACTGGGCTTGGAGATGGGAGACTCCGCACTGGGGCTCCCAGGCCCTGCAGACCAGAGAGAGGAAACAATGATTAGCACCACAGAAAAGTAAAACATTACTAGTGCAATACAATGTCCAGGACAGGGAAAGACACAGGTTTACAAGAGTAAAGGGGCAATAGGCAATTGTCCACCTTATTTTCCATCTGACAAAGGCTAAGGTCAAAATGCAATTTATTAAAACAAAAAAACAGACAGTATTGTTTACTTAAAGTCAATGTCAATGACCCAGGTGTACCCAGTGTGTCCCCCAGTGATGCATTTCCTCTGGTTCGCTCTCCATTGTGACTAATACTGTATATTCCTTCTGCACTCTGAAGCGCTGTGTGGAAGATCATCATGAAGGGAGCTATATTATATGAAGATTGATTGGTTGTTTGATACTTTGAAATTACCTTTGGGCCAGAAAGCCAAGTCTTCGTCCCGGTCAACGGAAAGCCCTGTGTCGCTGAGGCAACACTCGGGGATGAGTGTCAGGAACTTGTCAGCTGATTTGCCGTAGAGGTCAGTCTCCCTGACGGCCCTACGCTGGCTCAGCATGACGTGTGTGCAGGGGAGCAGGTACCTGGGGAGGGGGGTAGGGCACAGGACACACACTGAACTTCATCTACTAACTTAATTACTTTCAGCTTAAAATCACATATCCCCTCCCCATTTACCCTTCTGGAATCCAGCATGCCTGGTCATATACAGAGGCCTGGTAACCTGAAGGACGTTTTTATCTAGACTGTTAAACGTCTGTAACCTACATCGCACTGGGTTCTTAAGGGTTAATCCCAAATCTGGGATTGCAAGTGGAGTTCAGTCCTAATACACTTTTATATATCCTACCATTCACTTTGAAAATACAGTGGCCATATTCTCCTGGAGACCCAGCATACCCAATAAATCACAAGGGCAAAGCCCAAACTTGAACCAATACCAAGAGAAGCCGAGAAAAAAGGGGGAAATTCATTCACACAGAATGGTGAATGTGAACAATTATCGTGTCCTTCTGGGAAGTACCTGAGAACGAGCTGCAGCATGAGGTCTTCACAGTTGAGGGAGAGCAGAGTCCGGAACAGACTCAGTGAGACCATGCAGAGCTGGGCAGGAGAGAGGAACACCAATAAACAAATAACCATAAACGAATAACAGCCAGCCAAAGAATGGTGATAAGAAGTAACACAAAATAAAATAAGTAAAGAACTTTAAACATCAGGCTGACAAGACAATGATTTCTGATGGAAACATAATATGGATTTTTATAAGCCAATCGAAAATACATATACTGTACTGTACAGTACTGTACTGTGCAAATGTTTTAGGCAGGTGTGAAAAAATGCTGTAAAGTAAGAATGCTTTCAAAAATAGACATGTTAATAGATTATACTTATCAATAAACAAAATGCAAAGTGAGTGAATAGAAGAAAAATCTACATCAAATCAGTATTTGGTGTGACCATCCTTTGCCTTCAAAATAGCATCAATTCTTCTAGGTACACTTGCATACAGTTTAGAAGGAACTCGGCAGGTAGGTTGGCACAAACATCATGGAGAACTAACCACAGTTCTTCTGTGGATTTAGGCAGCCTCAGTTGATTCTCTCTCTTCATGTAATCCCAGACAGACTCAATGTTGAGATCAGGGCTCTATGGGGGCCATACCATCATTTCCAGGACTCCTTGTTCTTCTTTACGCTGAAGATAGTTCTTAAAATTACTTTCGCTGTATGTTTGGGGTCGTTGTCATGCTGCAGAATACATTTGGGGCCAATCAGATGCCTCAAACTTGCAAGGAACCTCCACCATGCTTCGCTGTTGCCTGCAGACACTCATTTGTGTACCGCTCTCCAGCCCTTTGGTGAACAAACTGCCTTCTGCTACAGTCAAATACTTCCAATTTTGACTCATTAGTCCAGAGCACCTGCTGCCATTTTTCTGCACCCTAGTTCCTGCGTTTTCATGCATAGTTGAGTCGCTTGGCCTTGTTGCCACGTCGGAGGTATGGCTTTTTGGCCACAAGTCTTCCATGAAGGCCACTTCTGACCCGACTTCTCCGGACAGTAGATGGGTGTACCAGGGTCCCACTATTTTCTGCCAATTCTGAGCTGATGGCACTGCTGGACATCTTCCGATTGCGAAGGAAAGTAAGAATGATGCATCTTTCATCTGCTGCAGTAAGTTTCCTTGGCCGACCACTGCATCTACGGTCCTCAACATTGCCCGTTTCTGTGTGCTTCTTCAAAAGAACTTGGACATCTGGAAACTCCTGTCTGCCTTGAAATGTCTGCCTGGGAGAAACCTTGCTGATGCAGTATAACTACCTTGTGTCTCGTTGCTGTGCTCAGTATTGCCATGGCGAATGACTTTTGACAGTAAACTGTCACCTTGTTAGCTGTGTTTGGCTGTTCCTCACCCAGTTTTATTCCTCCTACACAGCTGTTTCTGTTTCAGTTAATGATTGTGTTTCAACCTACACATTGAATTGATGATCATTAGCACCTCGCTGGTATAATTGTTTAATCATACACCTGACTATATGCCTACAAAATCCCTGACTTTGTACAAGTGTACCTAGAAGAACTGATGCTGTTTTGAAGGCAAAGGATGGTCACACCAAATATGGATTTGATTTAGATTTCTCTTCTGTTCACCCAATCCATCAGGTATTTTATAGGTCACCCTCAATCCAAAAATCTATACAGGATCATTTCATTCTGTTAATTTAAACAGATGTTTTGGGAAAGATGATAATTTAGAGATCTGGAACAACCACATCTTGGTGTTTTAGGAGGACCCTAAAAACCCTAACTGATTTAGGGTTCTAGCAGGACCAGGGTTGAACACCACTTACTGCTTACAGTTTCAAAGGCAATGTGTAACAGAATACACTGCCGAGTGTGCGGCTTTTTTTTTTTTTTAATTCAAATTACTTTTTTTCTTTTCTTTGGTCACACCAAATATGGATTTGATCTAGATTTCTCTTCTGTTCACCCAATCCATCAGGTATTTTATAGGTCACCCTCAATCCAAAAATCTATACAGGATCATTTCATTCTGTTAATTTAAACAGATGTTTTGGGAAAGATGATAATTTAGAGATCTGGAACAACCACATCTTGGTGTTTTAGGAGGACCCTAAAAACCCTAACTGATTTAGGGTTCTAGCAGGACCAGGGTTGAACACCACTTACTGCTTACAGTTTCAAAGGCAATGTGTAACAGAATACACTGCCGAGTGTGCGGCTTTTTTTTTTTTTTTTTAATTCAAATTACTTTTTTTCTTTTCTTTGGTCACACCAAATATGGATTTGATCTAGATTTCTCTTCTGTTCACTCACTTTGCATTTAGTTAATTGATAAATATAATCTAGTAACGTCTATTTTTGAAAGCATTTTTAATTTACAGCACTTTTTCACATCTGCCTAAAAGTTTTGCACAGTACTGCATATATTTTTTTCTCTTGGAACAAAATAGGAATCAATACATATACAAAGCAGGCAGGCAAAACAATTTCCATAGCTGCTGTAAACATAACTTGGTCTATTATGATATAACTACTTTAGAAACCATGAAACTGAAAAAACTGAATACTTCTACCCATCCTGCACTAGTGACATTTGGACAACAACCTCCCTCTGTGAACTCCCTAGTTCAATATATCGTAGCTGGCACTGGTGACCAGCTAGATGGCTCCAGGTATTTCGCAGACACTAAAGCATCCATTACATCTTCTCCTTCACCTCTTATGCTTAAATAAATCATTCTCAGCCCTGGAATAGTGATACATGCTCGGTTACCCATAAGCGTTTTACTGCAACATCCATTTTGCTCCCACTTAAGAGGCACAAACAATTGAATTCAATAAATAATTAGTCTAATGAGCCAAAGGAGAGCTCTGCTGAAACAACTCTGGACGAGACTGGGTTACTTTAGGACTGTGTATGGCGAGGGTCTGTCCTGGCCTTCCTCCCCAGCTCCCCCCATGGTGCTCCCTCTCCCTCACCCGTGAGTTGGTGTTGATCCTGGTGAGCAGGGTGTCCAGGATGGTGTCGTTGTCGTGCCGATGCAGCAGGATGAAGCGCAGGAAGGTCTTGAGCAGGGCCGTCTCTGAGATGCTGCGCAGGAAGAGGTCCAGGTAGGCCGTGCTGGCAATCATCTCTTCCACAGAGGACTGCAAGGTGGGGAGAGAAGGGAGGCGAGTGAGATCAGAGCTGTCTGATTACAAAAGGATTGGGTCCCCTGACTTTGGCTCGATGATCCTATAGCAGGAGTCTCTAACCCAATCCATCAGGTCTTTTATAGGTCACCCTCAATCTATAAATCTATACAGGATCTAGCAACATTTCATTGTTTATTTAAACAGGTGTTTTGGGAAAGATTATAATTTAAACATCTGGAACAACCACAGCTTGGTGTTTTAGGAGGACCCTAAACCCTACCTGATTTGGGGTTCTACCAGGACCAGGGTTGAACACCACTTCTCTGCTGCTTACAGTTGTGTAACGGAATACACAGCCGAGAGTGTTGCTTTTTAATTCAAATTACTTTTCTAGTACAAAACCCCTAGACTATAGAGGTTGTTTGGGATGTAGGGCTTGGAGTCTAAAGTGGGGCAGAGAGCAGTTTTTGTCAGTGGCACACAAACACAACTTGCACAACCACCAATTAAGACCTAGGATTTGCCCAGCAATTTCTAAATATACTTCTAAAATGTATTTTCAAATGTCTGATTGGTCAGTATCTGTATTCTCTGAACTGAAATCCTACTGTTGTGCCAAACAGAGAGATGTGATACTATACACTATATACACTCACCTAAAGGATTATTAGGAACACCATACTAATACTGTGTTTGACCCCCTTTCGCCTTCAGAACTGCCTTAATTCTACATGGCATTGATTCAACAAGGTGCTGAAAGCATTCTTTAGAAATGTTGGCCCATATTGATAGGATAGCATCTTGCAGTTGATGGAGATTTGTGGGATGCACATCCAGGGCACAAAGCTCCCGTTCCACCAAATCCCAAAGATGCTCTATTGGGTTGAGATCTGGTGACTGTGGGGGCCAGTTTAGTACAGTGAACTCATTGTCATGTTCAAGAAACCAATTTGAAATGATTCGGCCTTTGTGACATGGTGCATTATCCTGCTGGAAGTAGCCATCAGAGGATGGGTACATGGTGGTCATAAAGGGATGGACATGGTCAGAAACAATGCTCAGGTAGGCCGTGGCATTTAAACAATGCCCAATTGGCACTAAGGGGCCTAAAGTGTGCCAAGAAAACATCCCCCACCACCACCACCAGCCTGCACAGTGGTAACAAGGCATGATGGATCCATGTTCTCATTCTGTTTACGCCAAATTCTGACTCTACCATCTGAATGTCTCAACAGAAATCGAGACTCATCAGACCAGGCAACATTTTTCCAGTCTTCAACTGTCCAATTTTGGTGAGCTTGTGCAATTGTAGCCTCTTTTTCCTATTTGTAGTGGAGATGAGTGGTACCCGGTGGGGTCTTCTGCTGTTGTAGCCCATCCGCCTCAAGGTTGTACGTGTTGTGGCTTCACAAATGCTTTGCTGCATACCTCGGTTGTAACGAGTGGTTATTTCAGTCAAAGTTGCTCTTCTATCAGCTTGAATCAGTCGGCCCATTCTCCTCTGACCTCTAGCATCAACAAGGCATTTTCGCCCACAGGACTGCCGCATACTGGATGTTTTTCCCTTTTCACACCATTCTTTGTAAACCCTAGAAATGGTTGAGCGTGAAAATCCCAGTAACTGAGCAGATTGTGAAATACTCAGACCGGCTCGTCTGGCACCAACAACCATGCCACGCTCAAAATTGCTTAAATCACCTTTCTTTCCCATTCAGACATTCAGTTTGGAGTTTAGGAGATTATCTTGACCAGGACCACACCCCTAAATGCATTGAAGCAACTGCATTAATGAGAAATTGAACAGGTGTTCCTAATAATCCTTTAGGTGAGTGTGTATATATATATATACATATACATATACATATATACATATACATACATATATACATACATACATACATACATACACACACCCACACACCATATGCAGGGGTTAAATTGGGATTTGTTATTTTGGGGGGCTCTGTGGTTTCTGGCATTCAAGGGGTGCACATGTGTATGCAAACCCTACAAAATCTTATCAATTGACAAACTGTAAAATATAACAAGTTGAGAGAGCCCTAAATGCTGATCAAAATCATTCTAGATGCTGGCAGTGTGCAAAGCCACATCTGATGACAATAAAATCTTTCTGTAGGCCTGTGCCCTCTCCTTTGTGTCAGTATCAAATATAGGAATGATGCAACCATTAAAGGAGAGAATATAAATACAATATTAAGAGTAGAACAGTCTTTTTATTAGGAAAATTAAACTGGAATTGAGTTATATTCTCCTGTTCACTCTCCTCCTCTCCTCTCTCCTGCTGCTCCCTCATCACCGGCCCGTTCTGCTCTACTCTGCATTGAAATGATTGAAAGATTGAAAATATGCTGAGGAACAACAAAACAGAATTAGCTTGTCTATTCAGTGTTGCACTTTTATATCAAGAAATAACATGTTATCGGATAAGAAAGGTTGGCATTTGATCGTCAAAAAAAATGATTAAATCGTTTGAATACACCATACAGGTGCGCACTGGGATTAACACACAACACACCAATTGGGGTCACTACACGATTTCTACAATCCGAGCCGATTTTGTGAACAGTGCGCAGCTCACACTTGACGACGACTATTTTACACCGATTTTGTGTGTTTTGCGTCGTGAAGGAGCGCACACAGCCGAGCGCTTCCGCACAGGACACACCCTGCACTGATCGGACATCCGTGTCGTGCATCTGCGTCGCAGCCTCCACACTCCCACATCTCGCAGAAACACGCGCGATCCACGCAGAGACAAGGGCAACACACGGACGTGCAGATGTCCGCAGCCATGCGCACATCTGCGCTGCTCCACCAATGGGATCAGTGGATTTCTGCAGATCTGCGCAAAACTGCAGAAATCGGCGCAACAAGAACAAGACCACAAACTGCTCGTTCGTGTCGGAAAAACACACAAAGCGGAGAGAAAAGAGGATGAGTGTGGAGACATGGCCGTGAGAGAGAGCTGCACTGTGAGAGCTGCAGCTGAACAACAGTCACAGCTCTATCCATCCCACAGTATGATCAGCGCATTGTAAGGATCGATATTTAGCGCAGACCTGGGTCAATTACAGATACTAAATATTATTTTCCCTGTATTAAAGTATTTTTAAATAACTTACGCCGAAACAACCATTGGTGTTTGAAGTATTTTAATAAATACGTATGAAAATCTTATTCTCCTGTCATGTTTATTCTTGTTTCTTTTCTCTGCTTCAGTCAGCTCGGCTCTGATTGGCTGCTGATCTCGTCACTCTCCGATCGAGTCGTAAATATTAAACATGTTTAATAAAATCGTAGCGACGGCATCGCAGCCCGTCTCTCACTACAGACCATCGGCAGCGGGACGCGCCGGCCAGCCGCCTGTCGTGACGATCAGCGCCGATCTGTGGTGAGGGCCAAATCGGGCTCATAATCGTGTAGTGTGACCCCCGCAGACCTAGCCTACCTTTTGAAGTGTCTGTAAGCTTCCTCCTCTTTGCCTCACTCATATCTTTTACCTCTGAAACTTTGAGATCGGATCATCGGTAGGAAACCAACTTGCGACTCTTGTATAATACGAGTGCAAAAAAACATACATTAAACGAAACATTACGTACACTTCACTTCATTTCAAGTGGCGGGAGCATAAAGCATCACTCCGATTGCCTGTGAATGACGCTGTCGAAGATTTTATTGATGCTCTGACGTAATCTTGTAAACTTTAGGGGCGGACCTTTATTATGTGCTACAAAGGCAACGCTTTTGAATCATTGCTTGAATTAGTAAGAACGAGAAAGGTGTAAATATTATATATATATATATCCTATATTGTTGAAAATGTAGGAGGAAAGTCGTAAGCCAGGCCCATAGAAGTGGTATTTGCATCAGCTCAGAAGAAAAGTAATATATATTATAAAGACATTATAATAAAGAAAAAATAAAACCTAATTGATGCTGAAAGATTAAGGTCCTTTCAGAAATTGATAATCTGCTGGCAACCAAACAAAAAGCCTTTCCATCTTGCCTCTCCATCTGAAATTGCACACATAGCACTGTGTTTTTATTGATATACGTTTCTTTGTGTGTAAGCTTACGGAGCTGTCAGGTTGTCAGTTTGCCTACAGAGATGAATGAAAACATTTTTCTCTCCACGATTACAAACCATTATTATTACTTTTTGTAATAAATGAAGCGACTCCCTCTAGTGGCCAAAAACAAAAACAATTACCAAAAAAATGTTAATATACAAAGGAATAAGCCTGCCAATACCTAATATTATTATTATATTTCTTAGCAGACACCCTTATCTGGGGAAACTTTAAACTTGTTACAATAGATCACATTATTTTTTACATACAATTACCCATTTATACAGGTACTTTGAAAGTACCTTTCCCCACTGGGATTGAACCCACTGTCCTCTGCTGTGAAGTCCAGAGCTCTAAGCACTACTCCACACTGCCACCCACATTTGCAATATATGTTTAAGTGCTTCAAAACACGTGTTAGGGTTTGGTAGCTGTAAGCAACAGGAAGCATCAGGTACCTTTAATTATATCTACAGCAGAAGGAAATTCAGATATTGACTCAAATGATTTTTATCACATTCCACAAACACCAGCACACACCACAAGCCTGGTATATAGTGTAGCATTATGTCATAACATTCTAGGTAAGTACTGTAACACAAGAAAAAATACATTATAAACAAAAAAAAATGTATTCAAGTACATTATTTCCTGCCAGGTTACAGAACTCTGTGCAAGAAGACATGAACAAGTTTTCTAAAGTAAGTTTTCATATAATGTGTATTATGGGGTGCATTGGCAGGCAGTTAGGCAGGTAGGCTGGCAGCGTTGGTGTAGGTGTTAGAAACGGTTGTGAATTAGTATTTAAACCATGATCAATGCTATTATTAGAGCATCTGAGGTGTGTGCTGTGTGTCACCATTGGCTGGATGACTGGGTAGCCAACCCTACTAGGAACCCTTGTTGTATTCTTGGCTATGGAAGTGTATGTGAAGTGGGAGTATAAATTAAATGAGGCACCTTGTGTAGCGCAGGCCCCATCACTGGCACCAAGAAGCCATTGTGGACGTAATCTACAAGCTGGCTCTTAACTAGAGGGTGGGAGACCTGGAGAGAGAAAGCACAAAGAGAAGGCTATCAAACAGACAGTATATGAGGAACATCTCACTTCAAAACATGGTTCACAAACTTGGTCTGGTTCCCATTACCAACGCATGGAAGAACATCCAATAGAAAACATTGCCACACAAATGTACGAGTCAAACTTAAAGGGTAAATTGAAAGTAAGAAAAATTGGAATATCCAGGCCATCAAATCAAGCCATTGCCTATGACCAATAGTGTCTTTCCCTGGATGTGTCAACTGCTGCTGCATTTTAATTTAAACAGCCCCATCCAGATTAGAGAAAGTGTCATTTGTAGATTAATTTTTAATTTCCTCCTTATCAGAGATCTCTGGAAGGCACTGTATTACAGCAAAAGCTGCTGAAAAAACAGACTAATAAGAACAAACCAACTCAAATCAGACTACGAACAGAATCTGTCTAACCTCCCCAATGGAATGAAATAATTAACATATTGACTTCTAGTTAATTATAAAATCCCCCTTTACATTTATGGCCATTCTGCAGTAGCTGATTTTGAGCTTAAGTACAAGAGACTTGGGGAGATGGAAAACAAAGAAGCCTGGAATACAGTATGTCATGTACAGTGCTTGAATGAAAAAAGTATGGAAGAGTGCAAAAGTATTCACTCCCCTGAAACATTTCCACATTTTGCTGCTGTTTGCAATGAGTTTTCAATCATGAAACCCAAACCCAACCCAAATCAGTTCAGATGCAAAAGATTTGTTTGCAAGGTTACAAAATTAGTGTTACGGTCTCTGGCTCAGTGTAATCAAAGCTGTTTCACTTGATTTCAGAGTAAATCAATCTGTCTCTATAAGTTTCCTCAGCTAAATATGGAATTTCTAGGCAAAAAATGGTAGAGAAGCACAGATAAGGAGAAGGTCATAAGAAAATGTCAAAGTCACTGAATAGGGTGAAGACCATCTTTAAGAAGTGCAATGTTCATACCAGCCAGTCACTACCCAGATCAGGCTGCCCTTCCAAACTGAGCAGCCGGACACACACATTAAATAGGTACACACATTGTTCTTTTTGCATGGTTTTGTTTTTTTATATTATTCAACTAAATCTATCATTAAAAATAGAAAGACCTGGCTTATACAGCAGTAGCCAATTGTACTTTCCCAAATGCGATCCCTACATACAAGACTGTGCTTTTACCTGTATGACAGCATTGCAGAACTCCAGTGAGTTCATGAACAGGACGAGAGAAGCGACGCCAATCCAGTCTTCTCTCCTCAAAGCATGCCAGTCATCCCCTCGCACCTCAATCTTGCGGGGCAGGGAGGAATAGAGTGCGCTCAGACCAGTAGCAAGTACCTGTCGGTGGCAGAGGAGATGTCAGAGGAATAAACACACAAACAACACATGCTGCAATACTACAGACTCAAGCTGGGCTGAAAGAATGCCATGCCTTTGAACAAAAAGAGGAATAACAATGATTCCGGGTAAACATTTAGTTTTAGTTTTTTTTAAATACAGGACATGGATATAGTATATTATTATTAGTGGTGATGCAAGTTTCGCTGTTCAGTCAGAATGAGAAATTCCTTTACAAATTGGTACAGACGAATACACAGTAACTGTCACAGTCATAGAGGAATGTAGCAAAAAAAATTGTTAATCTGATTGTTATACTTGCAGACAATTCTGCAATGTACAGAATTTGATAGTAACCCTTCTAATGTTGTGTTTATGTAGAATATGGAAAGTTATTTTTGTAAAATGTATCACTTCGTAATAATAAAGTGTGCATTTTTTTTCAAAAATAGACCTTCTATACCAGGGTTCGGCAACTGGTGGCCCGCAGGCGAAATCTGGAAAATCAATGCTTTTAAGCTCAACCTTTCAGTTATTGGCAGTGCATAGATGGAAAATAAACCACACCCAATGTGGATGAATTTAGAAAACAAAATGACACCCAACCTCCTCAGACAAAAGACAGGGAAGGTAGGAAAAAACTGCAGTGCCCATTAAATGTCCTCAATGACACCTCTACCTTACATGTTAAGTAGGTCAGACACTGACTCATAAATAATGTTATCAGGAAAGGGACCATTCTTGAGATGAGGTTGGAATAGCAGATTGTAGACTATGTGTCAAATCACTTTGACATTACTGAAAATTCTCTCTCCTTAAATTGAGGGAATTGGTTTTATATCGGCCTGATTTCAGGGACTGACGGTTCAAAGGAGAAATTGTTTGGAATATACTGACCAGCTGACCAAGAATGTAACACACATTTATTTCTATGATGGTAATGAAGCTCTTTTTACATACCACAAACAACTATATAAATGCATCTATAGAACGGACTGCTAAAATTTAAAGACTTAGGATGAGTGAGCAAATATAAAGCAATAAAAGCTATAACTGTTAAAGTAGGGTGTGAAATGTGATTGTTTACATACATGACAAAGCACTCTCAAGTTTCTCTTTATTCAGCAATGATGTTTCTCAGCTTGTATCCAAATACAATGGTCTTTCAGTTGAAACATCACCCCCACCTCCCATACCTTTACAGGAGGGTCTCTTCAGGAAAACGGATTGAACCTCTATATGCTCTGCAGTATGACAGTTGTAATGGAGCAGCTCAGTGTCAAAACAAATCAATGAGAAAATAAATGAAAACAATAAAGTGCTTTAAATATCAAGCTGACATGACCCGCTGTGGAATTGTACACTGGAACAGTTCCCAACGTGTCTGTTGGTAACCGCATTACGCATCCTTTAAAAATGGAGCAACACTACACCAGTCCATAGAAAAAAAGCAACACTGACATATATTTGTATCCACATGACCTCAGACAGATCAGCAACAACTACAATGCTAAATTGTGTACTGCTCATTCTTACTCATTTATGTTTGTGGATTACTGATGTTTTTGTATCTTGGAACACTTAATTCCCTTTCAGAAACATACTACAACAACAACAACAACAACAACAACAACAAAGTTTTGAAAAAGTCTCAAAGGAGTAATGACACTTCAGCTGGTAGTGCTTGCAAATTCATTATGTTCACCTTTCTCATTAAATATTAAGAGCAGTAGATCGGACTCGGTTTATCCGTTCTCTCAAAATAATGATGCTGTAATAATACTGTGATGCTGTATTATCTACCTTCTATACTCACTCCTTGGCTGTAGAATTAGGCCTATCGTGCTCTAGGTTGTTTGTTGCCCACTTATTTTGTGTTCAGTGTGCCCTTGATTTATTTAATAAGCTGTGGCTCTCCTATATAGCTATAATAGGTTACCAATTAATGCAATAGAGGCGCAGGTGAGGATTAGGCTGTATTCAAACACTCCCAGAATAGGCATTGTTGGTTCAGCAGGGATCCGTTTGAATCGATTCCAGATACAGTCATTGGCACAATGAGTCTACATGAGGGGAGCTCAGAAACACTGGCGCTGAGAACTGTACTCAACGTCTTCAGATGAAAAAGGGTCAAACAAAGGCTTAAATCAGACATATAACAGCTCAGTAGAGATCGAAGGACTTGGAAGCAGGACTAAGAAAGCCCAAAATTGTATAATAAGAATACAAAATACCTGACATTATAGCAAAAAGACATTTAGGGCCTACAGTTTGTATTGTTAAAGTGGTCACCCAGCACAATTCTGCCTGTGAGCGTTAGGTAGCCCATCGGCAATGTAAGAATTTAGTGTGCCAAGCTATTTAGAACAAAACTGTTTCCAAACATTGAATAAAAATGATAAAAACAAATATATTTTATAATCACCATAACCATCAGCCTACATGGATACATTGCTGGATGAAGGCCAGTGGTGGGGGTAAAGCGTTACTAAGTAACGCATTACAGTAATGTAATTACTTTTTGTATTAACGAGTAATGTAACACGGTATGGTTCCAAAAGCAGTAATATTACAGTTACTGATTAAAACAAAAACTCGTTACTGCATTACATATTGTAATGATATGGCCTTTTCATTTGCCTTCGTTATTGGAATTCGTCACTAACGGCAGAAATAATGGAGGGGATGCAGGGTTCAACATGACAGGACAACAGGAACTTTATTGAGCACAGTGTCACTGCAGACTGGAACGCTACCCTCCCACACTCTCCACTCTAATGCCCCGTTTCCACTAGCGGACACGTCCAGGTTTTGTGGAAGGTTAACTATCTGCTGCCAGACATGGCCGTAAGTGTCCGTCATGCCCACTAAGGAAATACTTCACTTTCAGAAGCAGAGATGTGTGCTTGACTTGTAGACAGACAGGGAAGATATCAGCTACATTATGGCGAAATATATAATCTCAAGTGCTGTGTGGGATCATGAAAAAATTAGTTTTATTAGCAGCATGGAGTGAAAACCACATATAGAAACAATTACTGCTTACAGTTAATATCCGAGTGTATTCAAAACTTGGCGAACACAGGTTTCACAGGACCCCGGTGCAGTGCCATGACTAGCTAAAAATAAACTTGAAGGATAATAATCGGATCAGCAGCAGCAGATATTGTTAATATTTTATGAACAACAGCCTGAAACACCATCCAGTTGTTTTGTGAATGGTGTGCAGGTCTGTTGTATAACATCCCTGCAGAGACAATCAGTATGAAGGCGAACACGATTTAGTTAACATGTGCCCATTTTCAAATTAAATGAATGAATACAGCAGATCTGGGTTTCCCTCTTAAACATTAAGGACTGGTTTAATAAATGTGTCCATAAGTCCATAAACGCTATGACTGAAACGTGCACACTTTAGTTAAATTATAACCTGCAATATTGTAGTTTCTGTTACTGTATGATTAATCGTGAAACGTGTGTATTTTGTTTCAACTGTAACTTGCTCTGGTCAAGGACGTCTGCTAAGTAAATTAAAAATATTACGGCAAAAATTGTCATTTGCAGTTACAAATCTGTAGTAAGAGCAATAAGTTAAGGGAGTCAAGTTGTGCCATTTAAAATACATATCTACTAGCACATATTTTGATGATGATTACAATAATAATAATAATAATAATAATAATAATAATAAATAGCAAATATTTAATTTTATTGTTGCACATGGAAACGTTTTCTTACGGTAATGTAATGTTTGTCTGAATATAACGTTGTCTATACACGTTTAGCTATTCCTAATCTCTCTTAACAGAAACGTGTATTTATTACGCTGTCTCTAATCATGTAACGCATCATCAGAAAGAATAAAATAGCCACAAAAGTCCTTTCCACATCAGGCTCTATTGCTCGTAGTGTTGCTTTCTGTCTTTGTTTTAAAAAACGAAACACAACCCAAACCCACAATCGCTCTGCTCCTCCCACATTTTACCCAAACACATACCTATTCATAGTAAAACCAGAGAAACTGATAATTTTGCAGTGGTCTCAATTATTTCCAGAGCTGTATATTGTTGAGTCTTTAATAGCACTCTTCCAGATACATTATGTGTAATCGGTTGAAATGTGTTGGCTATTCAAATCAATGCAAGTGACAGGAAAACAAAAATCCATGGCCTTCACATATTTATAAAATTTAAAAATCACTTCTAATATGTCATGACTTTGCTTCACATGGTTGTTTATTTCTTCATTTCCACATTACATATAGGCTATTATATAAAATGAGAAGTAAGCCCAAACTGAAATATCCATTCCGTTCACCCTGTGTCCTTTAAAAGTCTGAAGCAATTCCTGGCCTGAAGTTTGACTGTATGAAGTTGTGTATTTTTACACATTCGGCACTTCTATTGTCTGCATTTGCTTTTGCAGGACTACTGAATCAAGCCAGTTTAAAATTATTATCAGCCATCAATTAACCTTGCTTTTAACATGCATCTTTCAACAGAATGAAATGGGAAAATACCTGCATTGTTGATGAACTTGTTTGCCACAGGTGGATTGTGCAATAAAAATTATTGTATTGACTAAAAACTTGGTCACAGGTACTAGTCTGTCTTTGTCTGATGTTTCTGGTTTTCACCCATTGTACTTACTCTTAGTTCTCATCTTCTATTAAGCTTATTGTTGCACCTGTAGAATGACTGATCTCTTCTTCTACCTTAATGTTGTGAACCTTAAAGTAGATACATGTCTATGTTGATGTTGCAACTCTAGTAATGTTGTAAATGTAGCACATTGTACATTAGACTTCATAAAACCATGTAAGTTGTTTTGGATAAAGGCATCTGCTGTCATCATCATATAACAGGCAACTCCAGGAAGAGATCATGTTTACAGACCTGGTTAAGTATGGCGAATGTAAATTGTGGACATTCCAGGCCCTGTTGACCTTTGTACTGTACAGTTGCTTAGGAGGCAATTGCTTACTAGGTTCAGCATTCATTTATGCCATAAAGTGAGGCTATATATTACATCGACACTTGTGGTGGAAGGTATCTGGAGGCTATTACCCTGCCGTAGACAAATCCCTGAACTCCGAGAGGGTATAAACAGTTCCTGCCTTGAACCATGAGGTTGCTGTGCAGGCGGACACATTGAAAAGTACCAATCTTTTTTCCTTTGATTAACAAAACGAATGCTGTATAGATCCAACCACAGGCTAGATATTATGTGATTCTAAAAGCTAAATGCTGAGTATCAAACTTATGTAATGGTAATCATCTCAGTGTGATCAGTTCTGTCATCCACTGAACTCCAAAGTCAATAACCCACCTGTAGTGTATACAGAACATCTGATATAGTTCCCAGTACAATTCAATTCAAGAAAGACTAGCATTGCTTGTTCAATTCTTAAACACTTTAGATGATACACAAATATGTATCTCCATGTTAAGATAATGTGATCTGAACCAAAACTGCAAGTAAACCAAAACCATAGCAAACAGATCTTTCAGTCACTATTCAAAGCAATTGTGAAATTCATTGTAACCTCATTTCCTCATAGAGTGCTACTTGCACTTATGATTTCCAAAATCAAAACATGTCATGTCATAGACGAGCCCTTTTTTAACTACCTATAAAATCGATAGGATCTCAAAGTGTAATATAGCGATACACTGTCAGATATCTTAGTACTGAATAAGTTCAGCAGAGAGAAAATTATTGTTGTTCACATGTCCCAAATTTTTTAAATTTTCCTAGTCAGTCAATTCCCAAAGCTCAGGGACTACAGACACTACAACGCAGACACTACAAAGAATAATAGCCTACAACATTGCTTGCAGTGTACAATGTCACCAGTTTCACTTCCACATTTTAATGAAGGCACTAAAGAAAAAGAGGCTTCCTTTGATCAGTCAGAATATTTAATAGTATTAGCATGTTTCTACTACAAACGAGCATTGTCTCTGCCAAAGCTTTATAAACTGTAGTTGGGTACAACCAAGTTCTTTCTTGTCATATTTTTGTACTTCCTTGTCTTTGGGCTTGAATAGACCTGCTCTGCCCTTGAAAGGACTGTGACACCATTTGGAGGTCTGACGCTAATGACATTCAGTCCTTTCTATTCAATATAGTTGGTAGGATCTTTCACTTTGTTAAAAACTGTATTAAAATTACCTTTGCCTGTAAACTTCATATCGTCACCTCCTAGACAGAAAATAAACCAGGCCCCATAGTACACTGCTGAAATATATATTTTAAATTTGCAACTATTATTTTGAAACTTTTAAGCTAAATCCTTAAAAGGATGTGGGAGAAAATAAAAAAAAGTCTCTCAACCCCATTCCCCAATAATGAACAAATAGGCCTACACTGCTATCCATTAAACAACAAACTGATATTCCTAGACAACACGATTACCTAGAACTGTGCATGTGGAAAGTAACAGATAAAAGTTTATAGTTCAAACCAAACCAGCCCCCTCCAGTGACAAATCACTCATACTGAAACCAAAATCAATCGCAGATGTTACAGTTCACATCTCTTTCAAAAACAATCAGTTACTGGTAAATCCTCTAGGCTGTTATTCTTCTCTTTGGCCCATTGCTTTTACTTATATGTGTAAAACATAACAGATAATAGTTCTCCCCAGCATTTTGTAATTCATTCCCTGCTATTTTAGCATCTGAAATTGTATTTAAACAATAAAGACAAAATTAACAATCATAATAATAAAATGTACTGAAAATCAGTGCATTTTAAGTGTAGATCATCTCTCCTTCTGGTAGCAGCCTTTGATCTTATAGTACTTGCTCCTAGAAGAAGCATTTCGTCATAAAAATATTCACATGTTTTTTGGAATGTAAAAATGCAATGATTGAAAATGATAAGAATGGCAATACTATTTCACTGGAATGGGTTAGCTCCATTGTCCTGTTATCTCCGTAAAGCCTGGCATACCGTGCATTTCAGTTTACTAAGGATAACATGTAGAATTCGTGTTATTAGTGCAGTACCAGCAATAAAATGAGGTTAGCAAAATTACTACCGCGAATTATGACATTTCTACATCACTTATCTTATATCTTTAAAAGAGGCCTAAGTGAAATGGTTTACTAGTAAAACCCTGCTTTTCCTGTGTTTTACAATTACTAACAAACATTTTAATTTTATCACCTTAGTAAGTGTCCTATGATACTGTACTCCATTCTTAGAAAACACAATCCGAATTGTTGACCAGTTTCATGCAGCACCTCACAAAAGATTATTGAATTGTAGAGCGGTCTGTCTGGTGGTCATTAAGCATAGATCTCAAATTAGACATTCAACTCTCTGAAGGGGCTGAATTTTCCTGTGGGTAAACAATCCATGTCTTTAAATTAGTATGGAGTGGGACAGTTTGTTTGGAGCTTGCCCAGAGGTAAGATAAGTACTAGAGCCTGACCGATACAGGTTTTTTTGGTCCGATACCGATAATTGGGAAGCTAAATTTCACGATTACTGATATATCTGCCGATATTAACTTTTTTGTTAGCATGCAAACAGACATTTTCTAGCATGGATCCCTCAAATCTCTCCCTGTCAGAGACAAATGGTGTCAAATATGCACTGAAGGCAAGAGTTTTACATTTTACATAATAAACAACATTCATTTTCATCATAAATAACAACCACAAATCAAACATTGTAGAAATGAATTAAAATAATGTAGAATAAAGGAAAAATATTAAAATATGCATGTTCTATACATTAGAACAAAGACTAAGATATAGAAGCAATTTGACACAAATAGAAACATGTGCATGTTCTATACATTAGAACAGGCAGCACAGCACAGCTGCATTGGTTTTTAAAAAATGTATTTAAAAATGCCCCAGAAAGTATAACTTATTTAATATGTATGTTAAACGTATAGCAATACGAATAAGTGCGCACTTCGCATGAGCATCACTGTGGAGTCTGAAGCTTCCAGCAAAAACTAAAGCACCATAAGTATGTTAAAAAATAATGGTAAATAATTATAATAACGACCGTAAAACCAAATAAACATGTATTTATATATTGTCTGAAGTCTGACGAAGGATTTTATGGTAATTTGAAAAATATTTAGCCAATTACATTGGTGCATTATCGCTGGAATATGTGCCGATAAAATATATTATCGGCCGATAATGGCCTTTCACATAAATATCGGTGCTCCGATATATCTGTCGGGCCCCAATAATGACCTCAGTCTAGGAGTTACTAGTCTAAAAAAAATCACTAGCCTGACATGGAAGGAGAAGGGTGTGTGTGAGTGGCACTCACCGGACAGAAGTAGGAGTTCTCGGCGATGTACTGTGCCACGGCCTGGCTGTCGGCGGAGGTCGCCATGACAAGGAGGAGGGCGTCACGAGCCTGCTGGCCAATGGCTCCATCACGGTGGATGAAGGGCACCAGCAGGGAGAAGATGAGCAGATTGGTGGGGCCTTGCTGGGAGGCAGCACGGAACAGCAGCTCCAAGATGGAGGGCTCCCTGGCCATGGAGACGCACACCTGGTTCAGCAGCAGCACCAGGCTCCCCTCCACCGCAGGAGAGCCCAGCTGGGGATCGGCGCACGTGCTCAGCAAGGAGAGGAGGGGCTGCAGCACGGGCTTGTGCTGAAGCAAGGGCTGCTGGGACTGGCCGATCAGCATCTCAAAGAGCTTGAGCAGCGCCCCCTGGCTGTCGGGGTCCAGGCCACGGCGCAGGTGCCACTGCACCAGCCGCTCCAGGATATTCTCGGACACCACCAGCTCCAGAATGGGTCCCATAGCCATCTGGTCCCCTGGCCGCTCCTCCGCCAGCAGGCACAGCATCTGATCGGTGTGGTTCCGCACGGCGCTCAGCTCGTCTGCTGCACCAGTGATGGAGCTCTCGCGCTGCTCCAGGATCCACGACATCTTAATAGGCAAAACAAAAAAATGAGGAGTAAGGATGGGAGGAGAAGGTTGGGATGGGGGTGTAAACCATCAATCTCATACCTGCCACATAAAAATCAAGGAAGAAAATGAAGTCACCCTGAAACAAGATAACAAATCAGACTGAGGATGGAATTTTATTAAAACTTGAAAACCTTTATAAGAATCAGTACTCTGAGAGGGGGTGTGGGGTGTGGCTGTTTGTCTGTCTTAAGAGTCTTCAAAACACCACAAACTACTGGGTTATAATTTGCAATAAGTGGGTGGGTCTTTATTTTGATTTATCCAGCCCTAGAAGTCTGTACTTCTAGAAAGGCTACCTCCCCATGTACAAATTATACATGAAATTAATGAAAACAAGGATTAGAGAATGACTGGTAGACTGCACTGTACTAAGGAGCAAAGTCATTGAATAACGACACTCAACTACTGGCCTGTCACAGAACTTGAGCTCCTCCAGGTCCCAGGACACCTTAGGAGGAAAAAAACTGATAGATAAAGAGGGGGCGGATAAAACATGGGTGGGGCTTATTATCGTCCAGGAAAAGCTAAAGTAATTTATGACAACCCTGAACAGAACTCTGCAGTATATTTAGGACATTAAGCAGCACATAACCAAAACAGAGACTTGATGTCTGTGTGACGTATGTGTTTGAAAGTGCAATTAACATCAGAACGGATACATTATTTTTTTGTTTGTCAGAAGGCAGGTGATTGATTTTTATAAAAGCCTGTCCAAACTGGACACACATAAATTCTTAGCCTTGACATATCTCAGCAGTTCCACTTTTTTGTTGTTGTTGTTGTTTTTTATTGAAGAAGTGATTTTAATTCAATGTAAGTTTTTCCAAGATCAAAGGGAGTAAAAAAGAGTTCTGCATTCAGAAGAGCCACCGACTCACCTGTCTCCAGTGGTTCTGAAAGACCATCAGGCATGTCTCCGGGTCAGCCATGACCGGATTTGAGGGCGCAGCATTGCGACTGGCCCGATTCCCGGGGGCTCGTGGGTTCAGCCGGCTGAGCCAGCTCATCCTGTCCACCCAAGGTCAAAGTTCAGGGGTCAGGGAAAAGGCACATGGAAAAGGAGGAAGGATGAAAGGTCAGTGTCCCCTGGGATGGGGTAGGGGAGGCGAGGGGGGTGGGGTGGGAGGGTTGGGGGAGGGAGGAAGGGAAGGGAAAGAGGGGAGGGGAGCGGGAAATGTAATGGAAACCAAGAAGAAGTCTTTATGGCTTTGCAATACAAGTCTGTTTTTCTTCTTCTTCAGAAGCCCAACGGTAAAGCTTTCTCCTTGCAGGGGGTTGTCAGTTACGTCCTTCAGTCTTGACTAGTCAGCCCTCTTGTTGAGCCTGTCATCCAGTTTGCAGCCAGCGTCGCTCCATGCCCAACCTCTAACACCACAGATCTGCAAAGCAAGCATAAGATTCAGGTTCATGCACTAATTAAAGTGATGTAGTGGAGAGAGAAATGCAAGTGCCCTGAGAAAACACAACTTATAGCAACAGGGTGTGGTGCGTATGTATTAGTCATTTTGCCTCATGAGGACATTTTTCTCCACAATTTTGGATTTATGCAAAAAGCTCCTTAAAAAACAAATCCATCAGAAAGTGTATTAAACACAAAGATAATCGTAATATCTCTACGTTTTTTGTTACATGAAACGCACATTTGGACCTCAACTGCTTGACTTTACAAAAGCAGTTTGTTTCCTTCTTAATGTTTGGGAGGGCTTTGGTGTGGCTTGCTTTTTAAAAACACTAAGGCAAATTTCACCAGTGTAGTTTTGAAAGACTGCAGCTTGACTGTTGCTTGTGAACCAAGCACAATCAGTCTCAAGCAAATAGAAAAAATATAGCAACAAAAAACAACACAGTAATTACAGTCTTTTGGCTATTTACTCAACGGCAAGTGGAGGCATTTCTAGTGGACAGATGGCACATTTAACATTCACAAGACTTTACAGAACTCCCATAAGGAGGCAGACTTTTGCCATAAACAGAAAAGAGGCAAGTGCATAAGTCACATTTCAGCAAGGGTGTAACCTTCATGGGTCAAGTGAAAGAAAAACAAAAAAGGTTTAAAAGTTGTCATGCACAAAAAGCTGTACTATACTTGTATGTTATTTTGGTAGGTGCACTGCGAGCTAAATTACCCCCTGTAGACAATTTGCAAACCAGAGTTATATTTTGTTACCTAACCATATATAGTTATAATGCAATCATTCTACAGCTGAAGTGACAAGATGCATTTTTCTTTTCTTTTTCACGTTCCAAATAAAACGGACACAACCGACTCCCTTCCTGTCGCCCAGCTTTCAAGAAAGCCTCCGTTCCAGTACAACCTACATGTTTAATTTTTACATTTGAATTTTAAATCTTATTTTCAGCTCACATTGTCAGCACTACAGCAGCAAGATCTAGGGAGCCATGTGGTTTTCTTAATCCATACCATAAGACTAAAAACACCTTGAACTAGAGGAGACAGGTGACTCACTTTTCAGTAGGCCGGGCGTTACCATGACAAGAGCAAATTACACAGAAGGCAATTGCACCATGTCCTGAAGCGATCAAGAAAATTTCCCAAGCAGCGAAAAAATAAGATAAAAATCCTGTTGACTGCTAAGCAACTCCTGCTCTCAGACACCTTACAGGATTGATAAATCTGCCAGATTGTTGCTGGCATCTCTCAAAACCCACCACATTGTTGACCCTGAAAATAAATTCCCTTTTGGACTCAAAATCATCACAATCAATGGTCTCCTCAAGCCTCACAGAGATGGGGGTTATCTTTGATTAACCCCATCTCTTTTCCTTCTTAAACACTACATTTTCTTAAATCAACCCAGCTTCTTTACTTCTACTTCCTAGATAACGGTCATAAAAATACCATGATGCATTTTCTTCCCTAGTAAAGATAAAGTTGTGTCAATATTACACACATATTTTGCTACCTAAGATACACACACTGAAATCAATTGTTCCGCTCTCGGATTGTAATCATCGAGTTTAATAGCTCCCTGCTTCTCAGAATAACATTTCTATCATTGGGAGGTTCCTGCGGTAAGCCGATTTTCATAAATAACCAACTAAACAAATACATAGGCAGTTGCACAAACACTAGCTTGCTGGGCTGAGATAGATGGTGAAATTATCAGCCTGGTTTCCCAGTGTTCACAAAGTGACTGCAAATCAGCAAAGACTGTGGAACTTATGTTCTGTTAGAGGGCAGTTTTCACTACATTTATCAACTGAAGAAAGTTAGACCTGCATTTAAATATTGAAATAAAGGTGGTTTAACTAACTAACCACATAAATACATGAACAAAAACAAACCAACAAAATAAATACTCTTTAACAGTGATTAAAAAGTTTGTTATGGCCAGATTTTCCAAAACATCTAATGACCACATTTGCACACACAAGACAAATGTGAAAATGGTCAGTAAGTTAAAAGTTAGTGTCTTACCCAAGATTAAGGGTGGTACATAAGTTTATTATAGTTTGTGTGACATACACAAAACCTATCTTCTTGCACACAGTGGTTGCAACACGCTGCCATTTATTTTCTGGATTTGAAAAACTACTAAATCGAAGAAACTTCAAACTACTGCTCTGACTCATGCACAAATAATTTACCAGCTTTGAGGAATCAGGTACTTTGTTCAAGTTATTCATTCAAAAGGTTCACAGTTTTTATTTCAGAGGAGGATATAACCATGCTATACAGACATGCTGAAATTTGTTGGTACCCCTCCACAAAAATCTAAGAATGCACAATTTCCTCTGTAATAACTTGAAATTGACAAAAGTAATTGGCATCCACCATTGTTTATTCCATATTTAATAGAAATCAGACTTTGCTTTTGATTTAGTTTTTCAACATAATATTGTAAATAATAAAACAAATGAAAATGGCATGGACAAAAATTATAGGACCCTCAACCTAATATTTTGTTGCACAACCTTTGAGGCAATAACTGCAATCAAACGTTTTTTGTAGCTCTCAACTGGACTTCTGCACCTGTTAACAGGTAGATTGGCCCACTCTTCCTGAGCAAACTGCTCCAGCTGTCTCAGGTTTGATGGGTACCTTCTCCAGACTGCAAGTTTCAGCTCTTTCCATAGATGTTCGAATGGATTCAGATCAGTACTAGTCTTGAGATTTCATTTTGCCCTGCACAGATTCAAGGCACCCTGTGCCAGGCGCAGCAAAGCAGCCCCTAAACATAACGGAGCCTCCTCCATGTTTCACTGTAGGTATGGTGTTCTTTGCTTTGAAAGCTTAATTTCTTCGTCTGCAAACATAGAGCTGATGTGACTTTCCAAAAAGCTCCAGTTTTGACTCATCTGTCAGCAAATTCCAGTCTGGCTTTTTTATGTTTTTCTTTCAAAAGTGGAGTCCTCATGGGTCTTCTTCCATGGAGGCCACTTTCGCTCAAAAAGCAACGGATGGTGCGATCAGAAACTGACAAACCTTCACCTTGGAGTTCAGCTTGCCTCTCTTTGGCAGTTATCCTTGGTTCTTTTTCTGCCATTCGCACTATCCTTCTGTTCAATCTGGGGTCGATTTTCCTCTTGCGGCCGGCCCAGTGATGTTGGCTACAGTTCCATGGACCTTTAACTTCTTAATATTATTTGCAGGTGTTGTCACAGGAACATCAAGCTGCTTGGAGATGGTCTTGTAGCCTTTAACTTTACCATGCTTGTCTATTATTTTCTTTCTGATCTCCTCAGACAACTCTCTCCTTTGCTTTCTCTGGTCCATTTTCAGTGTGGTGCACACAATGATACCAAATGGCACAGTAACTATTTTCCTCCATTTAAACAGGCTGAATGACTGATTACAAGATTGGAGACTTGTGTGATACCAATTAAATAAACAAATTAGTTTGGAATATCACTATAATGTAATTATGTACCAGGGGTACCAACAAATGTGTCCAGGCCATTTTAGAATATCTTTGTAGAATGAGCAATAATTCATCTCTTTTCACAGCTTCTTTGTTTTATTCTATGACATACCAAAGGCATGCAAGTATACATGATACAAAAGCTTTTAATTTCATCACTTTTCAGGCAGAATTAAGCATTATTACAATGAGCTGTAAGGGTATCAACAAATTTGAGCATGTCTGTAGGTCAAGCCACACTAGAACTGCTGAAAATGATTAGGCCATTCGGATTCTGTTTTCTGGGAGGGGTACAGAATGATACCGACTGATGCGGATGACACTTAAAACTGAAGAACAGCTGCAAAGAACTGTATTGATTAATAATCCCTGTGTGGGCAGCAACAAGAGACAGAGTGATTCACCAGTTCTGGGCAGAATTCACCATGATCCTGTAGGGTTTTTTTTTTAGATTACAGGCATATATGGAAAATTGGAAAAGCAACTTGAGTCACTGCAGGATATATGAACCACAAGCTGTTGTATTATGTTGATCTTGAAGATGGAACCTATGAAACTTATTACGGAAAGTATGCAGATTCATACATTCAATGTTGTCTTTCATTAATATAAGGCAACAATGCCAAGATATATATAGTCCAAAGCATATAAATAGTGCTATAGTTATTCAACATGATACACTACTTAGGGCCTTGTTTACAATAGTCACAAGACTACAAGAAAGGCATCACTGCTCTAGAGAGATTGCAAAAAGAGCAACTAGGACTGTCCTACTGAAACAGGTTATAACACTTCTCTTTACTCTTGGACATAAGCAATAAAGAGTTTAAAATCCTGAATGGGGAGAGAAAATTAATATGATGTCAAATTTTGTTGTTTGCCGTCTCCCTTGGACATGAGTGGAAACAGGAGCCTCTTTACTCCAAGAGTTGTGGGAGTCTGGAACAAGTCCCAACCATATGGTGGGAGTTGACTCCAAAGAGACAGTTGAACTAAATTCTTGGGTTGATCCGTTACCAAAAATAAAAAAAATAAAAAGCTGAATGGATTGAATTCTTGTATTCTTCAATATTTGGCAATACCAGCTGCTGTATGAGCTACTTTTTGCTATTTAATGCATTCTGATTAAACGCAACAGAAACGTAGAGCTGAAGGATTAAAAAAATTAATGAGTCTACTATTCTGTTATTCGGTACAATGTATACCAGCATTTGCAGGTCATAAAATCAGAAATGGATCAACCAAGCATGCAAAATACCACTCCCCCACCCCCCGTCTTACAATATTTCATTAGGAGTTTATTTGCCACCTTTATTGTACATCTATTTTCTCCTGATAGAAAACATTGTTATAAATTGTCATAAAACATTAGACTCTTGGAAGTATCCATGGTCAGTGGATTTAGTAATATTCAATACAAAAACCAACATAATGGCACAATCTCAGCTCCTGTGATTTAGGAATATGTAAACCGTAAAAAGGCACTTGACCCGATTTGTCACTAATTTGTATTTTATGTATAGTCTGAATTCAGGTTTTATGGTGGTTCATTTAATTCTTTTTGATAGCAAAGCCAATATTGTGTTATACTATCCCATGCTAGTGTGCAGAAAAACCACAAGCTGTGACACTGTCAGCTTGGACATAATGTAAAACAAACTCATTGTAGCATACTTGTTACCGCGGCCGACTGGAGCCTCCTGGGACGGCAAAACAAATGCGATCCCATCTCAGCGAATAAATAAAACCGGAAAAAACAAAGGCATCCATGGAACTTCCATTACTGAACTTTCCTCCCATTTCCCAGATTTGGTATTACCCCACAGCTCTCCCTCAGCTCCGGGAAACGAGCCACAGAGTGCAAAACATTCTTATTTATCATCATAAACGTCACTCACAAATCAGCGACTCCTCATTATCATTCCTACCAGCAGGGTCCTTATTAACTTCAAATCCCAATCTTGATTTTTGGCATTGAATAATTAACTTCAGCACTGTCGAGGGTAAAGTAAACAAAATTAATAAAATGAAAGCCCTTTTCATCTTTACTCCGGTGTCTTCCTCACTGTAATTAACAGAGTGATTATCCCGTCTCAAGTCGGGAAAAAAGGCTTGATTAGTAACATTCAGATTTAATTTGTCCTTCAGTCTTATTCTTACAGTTTGAGTTTGCATGTTTTGTTTTGAGCAAAGCAAATCCTTACAATTGTACAGAACTGTAACCCCGACCTATTCCAGGCCACTCCTTTACTTTACCTTTAGTCCCTATTACACAATGCAAACACACTGTAAACCTCATTTTTTTATATGGTTTTCATCATTTGATCAGGTGGCTTAATGGACTGCAAAGACTCAGTGATGGAGCAGGAAGCTTGATAGGGAGTATTCATATTCAAATAGAACATTCCTTGAGGACCACTGACCTAAAGCAAACTTCCTTTCCCACAAGGCATTAGGTGTATCTGTGCCCTTCTTCAAGGAAAAATCTGGAAAGCTATCTTTGCTTTTCAAATTCCTGATCTGAACTAAAACACTCTTGAATAAACAGTTACTAAGCAGACAGCCAGAACAAATTTGACTTGACAGATGTGAGCATAATTATTCGTTCACTTGCCTCAATCCACTCATTCTTACCAATGGTGGGTTAACTTCTCTAGTCCACATCCTCCTTCCAATGACCAAGCCTTGCCGTCAATATATAAGGTCAATTACACAAACCACAACACAAACACCTAACTGAAAATAGATACACAATGCTGGCAAGTTCAAAATTAATTAATTCCTGTGATTTTTCACATACCTATGGAACTCGATATACCTATACATCTTCAACCACTCACTTGTATTTGCTGGAGCACTGAAACAAACCCCAGAGTTAAGGTATGTTAAGAAGATTTTTTGTGTAAAAGTTAAGTGTTTTTTTTCTTTTGTTAAATTGAGTAATTGCTTCAATTTTAGGCCAGTTTTCTTGCACTAACGTGACTGACATCTTGCAGTTCCAGACTGATAATCACAGTCGGTAGTCAGGCTTGAATTTTGCAGGGCCTGAATTAAACAAAGTGTATTGCTTTATCAACACATTTCAGATGTGCACCTTAATGTGGAGTAGGTCTACTTCAAAAGACTGGAATAATTTAAATTATTTCAATGGCAAAACAAACATTTGGAAAGCAAGTGACTATTACTATTTGCAAAATGAACTGGCATGTTTGAACTGGCATATTTGTAACGAGCACAAACTCTGAACTGTGTTGGTTTCTCTGCAAATTAAATCATACTCACCACATAAACCTATACATTTAACAATTCTACCTCCTCTGAATGGATTCCTATCAGCTTCAAGAAACGTATTTTTGAGACATTTTAAACTCCTATCTTAGTCTTCAAACATTGCTATGGCACTGATTTTGGTGTGCTGAAACTTAAAGCCTCAGCTTATCCTGTGTACTACAACATAATCTTGCTTTGGAAACACTGAATGTTTCACTTGTCGCGAGGGAGTTATCCTGTCTGCCCATCTCATTATGCAACAACCCCTCATAATTGCATGGGTAAGTTAATACCACACAAAAACAACAACAAAAAATGATCTGAAGCTTAAAGCGGCAAAGGAGGAAATTAAAGGAAGAGCCATATTGTCTTGATTCTAGACCAATTGGTCAGCTGCAGCTCAGTTAGTTTACAAGTGAAGACCACCGTGTTAAATGTCTGTTTGACCTCCAACTCGAACACATACAATACTGAAAGCCCAACAGGATGCACTATAAAGAAGAGCACACTGCATGCTCAATTCCAGGAATACTCCTAGAACACAACAAAAATTTAATAAAAAAAATAACAAACAGCTTTAAATACAGTTAAACCCTAATAGGTAAAACCTGTAGGAACCTGAACAAAACCGGTTTCTTCAAAAAACGTTTTGCTTCAGCTTCAGGGTGCAACGTTAACTACTAATTCGACAAACTTACTTCAAATACTTTGACCGACTTATTTCAGTAAGCCCCAGCTCTAATTCATTGTTTAAGGATGTTTTTGGAATCATTTAGATTCATCTAATCATATTTACTAGTGTTCGTCACTACCACTCTGAACAGCTGACCATATAATTAATAATAATAATAATAATATTGGGCCAAGGTTAAAGCACATGGAAGAAAATAAATAAATAAATAATTGAACAAATAAATAAAGCAAACGGATGTGTGCTTTCATTGCCCTGCATAAAACCTCCCCAAAACATTAAAAAGGAAGATACCACACTGCAAATGATGCCTAGTTTTCACACAACACTAGGCCTGAGATGAAATGCTTTGAAATCACCTAATTTATTTCCATGAACCCTGGAGGGATGGAAGTGTTTTATATTGCAATATTAATTTTTGATGATGAACAGGGAGAAGTATTCCAGTGTAACTAGGGGAAGACATGGCAACACAAGTCTGAGCTTCTGAAGTTCGTTCGTCTCTCAAAAAAAAATTAGTGCAAGTCATTAGCATACATTACCATATCTAAGTCCCCACCTAATTCACAACTTATGTGCACTGTGAATCCAGTGCACAGTATGTAGTGTAAGAAGTAGGTCAGCTGATTTTCAAGGTGTACTTACTTATTTTTAAATTGGGGAGCACCAATTATTTGTTCACCTTTTCCACTCAAATTTTTAAAGAAAGAAACAGCATATCAGAGAGCATTATAGCAAAAAAGCACTCTATTTCTCTCATCTTTCTGATCAGATGACTACTGCCATTTCTTGTATGTTATGGACTTTTGCTATTCTTAACATTATAAACATACTATATTAATCAGAGAATAATGCATGGTGCTACCTATGGAACTGGCTGTTTTTCGGATGGCTTTTGTTAGGCTGAAAGTGTACACTTGTCTTAAAGGGGAATTAGAGCAGATCCATACATTGCTTTACATGATTTTATGCATCTTACACATTGCAATTAGTGTATGTAAGGCTTGTGGCATTTTTTCTGTTTGATCTCTCATTTAAGAAACTTGTGTGTGTGTTTGTGTGGATATGTATTCCATGTTTATCCGTGTGATTCATAATTGTTTATAGGATACTGCCATAAATGACACTGACATACCTGCCTCCTCTTCCAGAATTGTGGCAAACCAATTCACACAAACATTTTCCACTGCAATATCAGGTTTTGATCAAATTGAAATGAAAACTATCAATTCTGTGGTACCCAAACAGAACAAAAGCACACAATGAAAATACACCCTAGGCAGGGAATGTTTGTTTACATATTAACAGAATTTGATGTGTGTGTGTTACTCTCAATTTCTGCATTATAATAGCAAAAGACCAAAATGGTGTATCTGAACACACACAGACATAAAATACAAATCTGCAAACAAACAAACCAGCAAAGCAATCCCTTGACAAAAAAATGCAATACCAATTTTATGATGTACATTTACAGACTGCGATTGGTACCTAACAGAGCTCTCTGCAATGCTGATCTTACACAAAGATTGCTTTTCATGTTGAGAAAGAAAAGAAAAAACCTTTAGTAGCAGTCTGAAAGTGATATCATATTAGTTTTCCACCTGCTGAATGCAGATAGAACTGTCTTGATTACTGTTATACACATACTCTGAAAATATTAGTGTCAGGAAAAAAATAAATTGCACCCCCTTTCTTACAAAAGAAAAATATTTCAGAAACCTCCTGATTGATTCAGTAATGCAATTCATAAATTGTTGAAAGGAAAGACACCCCTTTAATTTAATATATATACATACAGCTCTGGAAAAAATTAAGAGACCACTTAACATTGACTTTTCCAGAGCTGTATATACACCGATCAGCCATAACATTATGACCACTGACAGGTGAAGTGAATAACACTGATAATCTCGTTATCATGGCACCTGTCAGTGGGTGGGATATATTAGGCAGCAAGTGAACATTTTGTCCTCAAAGTTGATGTGTTAGAAGCAGGAAAAATGGGCAAGCGTAAGGATCTGAGCAACTTTGACAAGGGCCAAATTGTGATGGCTAGACGACTGGGTCAGATCATCTCCAAAACTGCAGCTCTTGTGGGGTGTTCCCGGCCTGCAGTGGTCAGTACCTATCAAAAGTGGTCCAAGGAAGGAAAAGCGGTGAACCGGCGAAAGGGTCATAACATGGGTCATGGGCTGCCAAGGTTCATTGATGCACGTGGGGAGCGAAGGCTGGCCTATGTGGTCCGATCCAACAGATGAGCTACTGTAGCTCAAATTGCTGAAAAAGCTAATGCTGGTTCTGATAGAGTGCATCGCAGTTTGTTGCTTATGGGGCTGTGCAGCCGCAGTCAGGGTGCCCATGCTGACCCCCATCCACTGCCGAAAGCGCCTACAATGGGCATGTGAGCATCAGAACTGGACCACGGAGCAATGGAAGAAGGTGGCCTGGTCTGATGAATCACGAGTTCAAGGTGTTGAAATTGAGGATCTGTGGGTTATGCTGGACAAACAAGTCCGATCCGTGGAGGCCCCATCTCGCAACTTACAGGACTTAAAGGATCTGCTGCTAAGGTCTTGGTGCCAGATACCACAGCACACCTTCAGAGGTCTAGTGGAGTCCATGCCTCAACGGGTCAGGGCTGTTTTGGTGGCAAAAGGGGGACCTACATAATATTAGGCAGGTGGTCATAATGTTATGGCTGATCGGTGTATATACACACACACACACACATTTAAAGGCTTATCAGTTAAAAGTAACCAAACTAAACTTATAATATCCTAGCTTATAGACAAAACTTTATCACATTTAACATACATCAGAGTCTGCTTAGATTAAACTATAAACTTTAGAAGGTGAAACATCAGAAAAGGAGAGAGCCTTGAATACAACACAGCAACAGAAAGGGAATGCACTTTACCTCTCCTACAATACTGGCAAATGATTCAAGGATTCCCCACCTCAGCACTGCTTGTCAAACCCACAAGGCTTGCTGGATGCAGAGAGAGAGACATCTACACATTGAAAGGTAGGATATTTGTAACATGGACAAACCTGAAAAAGCTGAAGTGTGCCCTGTGGTTTTATATCCAATCCCACAATTTAAGCATTAATTCCAATAATTTTCATGAATGGATGCCAAGTTACATTTTATGCATAAAGGCATATCTGCAACAACATCAGATAGTTTTGTTTTTTTTTGTTTCTAAACATCAACAACTCACTCTGATCTCTATTAAACTTTATCGACTGCATAGCGAAACTGCGTGAAATGACATCTCTTAAACAATCTTCACACAACCTATTAACTTATTATAATTCACACACATAACGATTAGACATAATTAAGAGTGAAAAATAACTGAACAATCAACCTCCTTTTTCTCAGTCTAAAAATGTTTTGGTCCAGGATCTGCTGTAACTGACCTACAGTAGCAATCTGTGATAAAATCAGTACAAAAAAATCGGTGTCACCAAGTAGCTCACCTGGACTAAGGGCAGCATAATTCAGTGCAATGAATTTTTGAAAACATGGTTGTTCAGCAAACTATGAATTAATAATAATCAAGGTTTTACTGCTGAGTAACCTTGAACAAGTTCCTATTGTTCAAGGAACAATATAATATGCGATACATATTTCTCTACATAAGCATAAATGAGATTTGCAATTATGCTATGATATTTTCTGTATATTAAAGTGGGGCAGATACTATGTTATCATCCTCCTTTGAGTTCTGCCTTCAGCGATGATAAGACTTGTGTATATCGTATATTAAATATATAATTTTTTACAGCCTTGTGGGAGGAATTAAGCAAATCATTTCAAGTATCAAACTGAAGTCGATAATTATCTGGATTTGAACTTTGGATAAGATCATACCTTGAGAGAACCTGATGCTTAACTCAGAAACTGCTTGATCAGAAACCTCGTAAACAGTTGCTGACTACAAACCATTAAGCCCTAAGTTGTGGGAAGACAGCATGGCTCCAGACACCGACACTGACATCATAAGTAATTCTCAAATACTCAAAAAGCCTCACCTTACACAGGAGATATGAACTTACAGAGCACTGCCACATTCAAATTAAAATCTAACCTTTATCAATCTCTCCTATAGCACTTCTATTCCTATGGAAAAAAGACCACCTATGCAACTGACAGTCCAAAACCCTGTATAAACTTAGAAGTTCAAACTACTGAATATACACCGATCAGCCATAACATTTTGACCACCTGCCTAATATTGTGTAGGTCCCCCTTTTGCCACCAAAACAGCCCTGACCCGTCGAGGCATGGACTCCACTAGACCTCTGAAGCTGTGCTGTGGTATCTGGCACCAAGACGTTAGCAGAAGCTCCTTTAAGTCCTGTAAGTTGCGAGGTGGGGCCTCCACGGATCGGACTTGTTTGGCCAGCACATCCCACAGATGCTCGATTGGATTGAGATCTGGGGAATTTGGAGGCCAAGTCAACACATCGAACTCGTTGTTGGTTCAGGAATGGTTTGAGGAACACATTTTTGCTTTGTGGCAGGGCGCATTATCCTGCTGAAAGAGACCAATGCCATCAGGGAATACCGTTTCCATGAAAGGGTGTACATGGTCTGCAACAATGCTTAGGTAGGTGGTACGTGTCAAAGTAACATCCACATGAATGGCAGGACCCAAGGTTTCCCAGCAGAACATTGCCCAAAGCATCACACTGCCTCCGCCGGTTTGTCTTCTTCCCATAGTGCATTCTGGTGTCATATGTTCTCCAGGTAAGCGATGCACACGCACCCGGCCATCCACGTGATGTAAAAGAAAACCTGATTCATCAGACCAGGCCACCTTCTTCCATTGCTCCATGGTCCAGTTCTGATGCTCACGTGCCCATTGTAGGTGCTTTCGGCAGTGGACAGGGGTCAGCATGGGCACCCTGACTGGTCTGCGGCTACGCAGCCCCATATGCAACAAACTGTGATGCACTGTGTGTTCTGACACCTTTCTATCAGAACCAGCATTCACTTTTTCAGCAATTTGAGCTACAGTAGCTCCTCTGTTGGATCGGACCACACAGGCCAGCCTTCGCTCCCCACGTGCATCAATGAGCCTTGGCAGCCCATGACCCTGCCGCCGGTTCACCGCTTTTCCTTCCTTGGACCACTTTGGATAGGTACTGACCACTGCAGACCGGGAACACCCCACAAGAGCTGTAGTTTTGGAGATGTTCTGACCCAGTCGTCTAGCCATCACAATTTGGCCCTTGTCAAAGTCACTCAGATCCTTACGCTTGCCCACTTTTCCTGCTTCTAACACATCAACTTTGAGGACAAAATGTTCACTTTGCTGCCTAATATATCCCACCCACTGACATGATAACGAGTTTATTAGTGTTATTCACTTCACCTGTAAGTGGTCATAATGTTATGGCTGATCGGTGTAGATGTGTTACTGTTTGCTCCATTCTATGCTAGGTATTTTATTACAGCTAATTATTTTTCTCATAGGAGGGCTGGGTATGAGTTAAACATAAACAAAATCGCGTGGGTGTCTGAGGGGGGAAGAAAATGTTGACAAGCAAAAAATATATTCAATAAATGGTACAGAATGCTAGAGTTTCTCACTGATGACCCTAATGCAGCAGACAACAGACTAGTCTTACAGTTAAGTGCATTTACTCTGCATGACAATAAAGCTGCATAGTGGTGGGGGATGACAAAACATTAAAAACCCTGACAAACTGAATACTTTAATTGCACATTTTGAGTTAATAAATAATTTCCTGTGAATTTCAGAAGTCTTACCTGAATTCCAATCCAGTCTCCTTTTAAAACGCAATGTTCATGTTTTGAAGAGGGAGAAGAGAGGGGTTCATGAAGCCAAATCTAACTCCATAGCAGTTTCCCGCTGAAGACTACAAAAGCTCTGTACCAGATTCACTTCCGCCCTTCCAGGTCAGCTCCTGTAGAAGAAATTGAAGGCAGTGTCGTGTTTACATTACATACAGAAAGGTTTGTGTGTTTAAAAATTAAGATGGTGCGCAGTAACACAGGAGTTCACTATGGGCTGTGGTCCTATACAATAAATGATTTATTTTTCAAACAAAGGACAAGAACAGGCTATACTGAGGGGAATGCTGTTAAAAACTGACAGAGGATTATTATTACATTAATCCCCACATATGAATAATAGAAAGCTATAGTGTTCCCATTATTGCATAGAATGTACATTATTTTTCAAATCCTAGGATTGATGAATACAAGTTCAAACCACAGAATTGAAAGGCCTGAAAAGAAGCATTATTTGTGATGCACCTGATCGGCATCAATGTTCAGATACACTGTGGCATTCAAACGTTGATCCACTCATATCAAGGGACCCAATGTGTGCCATGAAAACACACCCTACACCATCACACTGCCACCACCAGCCTGCATTATTGACACACGGCAGGATGGATCCATGGACTCCTGTCGTTTTCGCAAAATCCTGGTCCTCCCAACAGCGTGAAACAGCAGGAACTGGGATTCAACAGACCAGGTGATGTTGTTCCAGTTCTCCATCATCCAGCGTTTGTGTTCCTTAGCCCACTGCAACCACAGTTTCTTGTTTTTCGCCGACCGGAGTGGAACACGGTTAAGTCGTCGCTGCCATTCCCCATATGTGACAAGATACTATGAGTTGTGCATTCCAAGTTGTACTCAGCTGTTAATTGACAGACTGTAACTGTCTGTAACTCTGCACAAGTCGTGTCAGCCTCTGTCGGACTCTTTCATCAATGACCGGTTTCCGAACACAGGACCACAGTTGGCTAGATGTTTTTTGGTTGGTGGTCCATGAGCGATACACCGTTGAACATAAAAACACCCGCAGGGTTGCAGTTTCTGATATACTAATAATAGTGTGTCTGGCGCCAGCTACCATACCCTGTTCACTCAGTGTGTGCGTGTGTGCGTGTGCACGCGGAGGTGTATATATATATGTTGTTGCCTGAAAACACTTGGAACAAAAAGGGTACAGATGTAATTGAAAGTGTTTAGTTTAAAACATATTGCTCATTGAAAAATATTGTTTCAAAACAAGTGTGTGAATACATTCATCTACAACTTATACCACCAGTATGAATATTTTTAACATTTCACTCAAGGATGTACAGTAGTGGAAAGGCAATATTAAAGCTTGCTCTTTATCCTCAAGTTACTGGTCCATTTAGAAAATAAGTAAATATACTTTCCTCCTGCTGGGATTGGAAGATGTACATTGCAAGGTCATTTTCACACTGCTTTTGATATAGTAAGCACTATTATCTGAAATAAATCTGAGAAGCCAGCCAATCACAGAGCAGTATTTCCAATAAATTCCTATACTTATTATCTGGTGTATAAAATGTCATCCCACGCAGATAATTATCAGAATTTAAAAATTATTCAGTTACCAACCACATTTCAGGACACGCAAGTTTCACAGGAACATAGTCGATTGTTATATTTAACTAAAATAAAACTGGTTTTCATTGTAAAGATTTGGGTCTAATCCTTATTTGTGTAATTTATAATAAGTTAACACATTGTGTGAAGGGTGTTTCGTTATATGTGTCATTTCACAGTTTTGCTTCATGGTCCTCTTGCCCAAACTGCACGAGATAATATCTGATCAGCCATAACATTATGACCACTGCCAGGTGAAGTGAATAACACTGATAATCTCGTTATCATGGCACCTGGCTGGCACGTGTAGAAAGTTGTCAGAACACACAGTGCATTGCAGTTTGTTGCGTATGGGGCTGCGTAGCCGCAGACCAGTCAGGGTTGCCATGCTGACCCCTGTCCCCTGCCGAAAGCACCTACAATGGGTACGTGAGCATCAGAACTGGACCACAGAGCAATGGAAGAAGGTGGCCTGGTCTGATGAATCACGAGTTCAAGGTGTTGACTTGGCCTCCAAATTCCCCAGATCTCAATCCAATCGAGCATCTGTGGGATGTGCTGGCCAAACAAGTCCGATCCATGGAGGCCCCACCTCGCAACCTACAGGATCTGCTGCTAACATTTTGGTGCCAGATACCACAGCACACCTTCAGAGGTCTAGTGGAGTCCATGCCTCGACGGGTCAGGGCTGTTTTGGTGGCAAAAGGGGGACCTACACAATATTAGGCAGGTGGTCATTATGTTATGGCTGATTGTATAACATACACCAATAAGAGACACTTAACATGACACATATTATTTGTGGAAAATGCCAATTTGTTTTTAATATTACAAGAGTTATTTTATTGATATTATGGTTTTTATTTTTACTTTGTGTATTTCTTCTTAAATATATTTGGATAGAGGACTTCCTGAAGCCTATTTTTCTCAGACTTTTATATTGCACAGCTTCACATTTGAAAGGACAATCACTTCTGCCAGTGTTCACCATTTCCCATTTGTATATGAATAAGATGACTATGTAAATAATAGTCAATATAACCAATAACTGATACAATAATGTAAGCAGAAGGTTCTGAGGAATTATACTCAAGAAAGCAATCTTTAAAACACTAAATAAGCAGTTCTGGTGAAGCTATTTTTGCTACGTATTCTATTGCTTATTTTAGCACTGTTTTTATGGTTAGCTTTATTATGGTGATTATTCTCAAGCAGCTACAATGCCTACAGTGCTATAATTGCTCCTTATTATAAAACCTCATGCATCATCTCAGGCAATCACAGCTCAAGCAGAGTGGGTATTATTCACCATTAACGGCTCACACAGATTACAATTTGAAAACCTGAATTCAGAGATTGCAAAATCACTACATCACATTCAAAATACAGTCACAATAAAAAGATACACAATACTGAAAAACAGCAATAAAACCAAGGGCCCCTTCATGTTATACAACTTTGTTAAGTTAGGAGATATTTCACTCAGAAAGCTATTTATGGCCTTTCTTTGTTACTAGAGAACTTCCTAATGAGCGATTGAAACTGAAAGTAATGCCACTGTGTTACTTAAAACACGTACCCAGAATAAAACTTGATGCAATTTTCAGTTCATTTCCAATTTTTTAATAACAGTTTTTCTAAACTGTAAACATTGAAAATCATGAAACTCACACCTCTATTTTAACAATTAGTTTGTTACTATTTGAGCAGGCACAGTATTAGTCATATTTAGGAAAAACAAATGCAAAATAAATTTGCCTGTCTCAAAACGGTCAGGTTAGTTGCAACGCCTTGTCATGCCAGTACAACAGGAGTAACGGCTCAGAAGCATACTGAACTACATCCTATAGCTACATAACTCAAGAGCTTGTTGAGCTCTGGGAAAGATAGCAAATCTGATCTTATTTATTTATTTCTTACACATCGTTTCATTCACACATTTTCCACCACAATCTGAACTATTTCAGCATACCACAGCTAACACCTATTTTGAGATTTAGTACTTTTCTGGCCTGTGCCAACTAAAAAAGGTTGAGGCCTAGGTTGTATTTTGGAATGATCTTTGGAGGTGCCATAGCTTTGCCAATAAAGAGCTCAATTAAGGCTTTTAATCATATTCACATTCTTACATTTATCATTAATACATTAATGCACTTTAGTGTTGTCCAATCTAAACAGAAGCTTCCTTAAGCTGCCATGTATACGCAGTAGTAATACATATTCACAATAAAGGGGAACTAAAATAGTCCCCATCACTGATTGGTTTATATGTACTCATAGGAGTGTGTGTGTGTGTGTGTGTGTGTGTGTGTGTGTGTGTGTGTGTGTGTGTGTGTGTGTGTAAAATATGCGTGATTTCCATTCTATTCATTCAGGGACCTTTAAAACATGTTATTTCCCCTTTAAGTGAGCTCAGAGTCTCCTAATTGCTCATTGAAACTGTGGGGACTTCCAATAGAGAAAATGCAATAGTAGGGAAAGCAAACAACCCCCACCTGTTCATCTCAAGGCAGTATAAAAACACTTTAAAAGGCCATGTGGTCAACAGACTAATGAAGGGAAGACAAATGACTGGACAGCCTTTGCATTAAGGAAGTGCCAGAGAAGAAAGGACAACTACATTAGCACACCTGTCAATCAAGCCCAGAAGTAGTGTGCAAACATGGCACACACTAACAATAAACAACATTGTACTGCCTTTACCATTACAATTAGACTGTCCAAGAGAAATAGTGGTGGTAAGTCTTTATTATATTAATTATCCTAATATAAGAATTATATTACTAGCATTCTGTCATGCTCACTGTAGACCATTATTTTCTTCTCTTCTGCCCTAATGTCATTTCACTGCAACGGGTAGGTAAGAAATACATTGTATTGTTGTGTAAATGTAGTAGCCTAGATGTTTATTTAAAAATGTTATTTGCTTTAGATAAAACATGTATGAGAAACCAGCCAATCACAGATCAGATCTCTTATCTTGCTCATAAATGACATCCCATGACAAACCTGAACTCAGTGGCAGCTAAATTCTTTTGTCAGATGCTTCTTTCTTTGGCTCATAAAAAGAACCACTTTCCAGTACCACATAGTTTGCTATTATGGCGTAGGTCAAGGTTATGATTGAATCAAACCCTGAATGAATCACGGACTAGCACTGCGTCAAATCAGGAGTGCGAATGCTTTTCGACTACTACTGTCTTACATAATATTCAAGGCATTTCCCATCACTCTGTGCTGCTAAAGGTCTTGTCAGGTGCAGGATCAGAACAAATGTGATGTAAGAGTTCGGGATGTGTTCATCTCTGTCATTAAGCCATTACTCCTCCAGATCTCATGGGTCATTAACCTGTGCCATTTCATGTTGACAGCAAATGAGACACTCAGCTCATTACCACAGACAACAATCCCATAAACTATGACATGATTGATAAATACATATAGTGTGCATTGCTAAGAGGCAATTCGATTACCTTTGTAAACCTGACTCAGCCATAAAGGGGAAAGCGGCTTTAAAAAATACAGATGGGGTTTTAAATGTCTTCCTTGCTTTTTTATTTGTTATTGTGGGCCGCAAAACACATTTTGTTTAAAGCAACAACCTGCACTTAAGTAACAGTATTCCTTCATGCATGGTAATCCATAACGCTATTTGTAAAGTGATTTTCCATGTAAAATGTATGATAGTACTGTACAAATGCTTATTTTAAATCTACGTTCTTTGACAGAAAGAACAAATTATTATTTCTTGTTGTAATTTGTAGTATTTAAAAGGAAGGTACAACCTTTTCAATTTGAACCAATCCGAAAAATATCTGAATATTGACTGTACAATGTTGCGAGATCATCAGACATCAGTATCTGTCAATACTGGGTTCTGCTGTGCTGTAAAAACAGATATGATCTAAAAACTGTGGTCACCATTTTGTAGAGAACATCTCCACACAAAGGAGATTAGAAATTGTGATAGTCAATATTCAGGTTTAGGGATGCATGCTTCAAATTAAAAAATGAAAGAAAGAAAGAAAGAAAGAATACAGTGCACATCACACTTTAAACTGAAACTTTTCCATTAGCCATTAAATGATGAGGGTTTACTATTCCTTCAACGAAGTGAACAGGAACAGAAGAAAAATCTACCAATCAGACATTAAATACAGAAATTCAATTCACAAACAGTAGGAAACAAGATATTAAATGGTTTGATTCTAATATTTAAACTGCAAATAGAACTCTGCAAACCATAATACAGGCTGGGTAACCTAGGAGATGAGCTTCATGGGAGAAAAGTTTAGATTTGCCTGTGGATTTGTTATCAGATTTATCCAATGTTGCATTCAATTCAAAATGACCTATAATTGAAAAAATATAGGCTACATAGTGTGGTTTATTGGCACCAACAAATGAAACTTGACATGTGAGTGTGTATGAAGAATATACTTTCTGTTTTCCATTTATGTCAAAATGCTGATTCATCAATCCAAAGTGCATGCACCTGTCCCTTCAGTTTGAAGTGTTAATCCCCCCCAGTCAGAGTCACCCAAATCTTACCCATTCCCAGGACACAAGTTTCACATTATCTCTAACACAGCTATAGCTAAGACCAAAACAAAACTGTGACCTACCAGCAAATATCAAACATGAAGATGAACAAAGTAACTAGTGAAATTTATGTTGCATGTACATTACATTTGCAACAGCTTTGAAGAAAGTAATTCTAGCCTGCAATGGGTTAATAGTTAACACAAAATAAGACCTTTGAAAGAAAACCAAGGTAGCCTCTTTGTTCTTGGAGAAGTTAGTGTGCACGATTTGCACCGTCATTGCTACTGACAGCACCATTATACAATTGTTAACGCAGTGGGTGTGGAAATTTCATAGAGATTCAGCCATTTTCACGCATGTAGTATGATTAAATTATGTTAACTTCCCTGCCACTTGGGCAACAAACACAATAAATCACGAGCAATGCTTCCTTATAGGAAATATCTCCTCTGTGGTTCAAAGGACAATGTCTTTGTGATCGGGTGCAGCAGGAACACAACTTATCTTTCCACAACGTGAGATACAACTTATTTTGGTAGCAAATACTTAGGGTGACCATATGACTCCATAATCAACAACACACTTTGAGACTGGATGGGATTTTAAACAGGCTTTAAATAGAAAGGCATTAGCCTAACATTTAAATCAAGCATTACACCATTGCTTAATGGAGGGTTGTGGGGTAAATGCCCTATAGTGAAACAGCAATAATAAGTAAATATATTTAATTATATGCATTTCGTTATTTATCATTTACAGTCATGAATACAGTAATAAGAAGTGTTGGACCCTGTGAATGTGTTCCTGTGACTAGAGAGCCATATGGTGACCTTGCAAATGCTTCAATATTTAGCCTCGCCTAACAGTTGTAACATTTTTGAAATACATGAGTTCAAGAATGTTTTAATACAGGCCTCAATGGTACAGCTTTCCTTGCAGATGCCATCCACTTAATCCAATTACAGTATGTCCACTGAAGCAGGCCGTGATGCACAAAGCTAGCCTGCATGATGAGGTTTTGATGGAATGATTATACAAAAAAAAAAAAAACAGGGAGTAGGGGGCTCTTTTCAGACAAGCAGCCTAATGTATACTTTGTGTTGACATATCAGTTTGGAGTCAAATTGACCACATGTAATGTACATAGCTGAGCTGAATGTATTAACTGTAATTTCATTGCCACTTCAGACCAATGGATTTTGTTTATGCCCACCTGCTGTATCTCATGCCTATGACAGAAAAATCTACCAAAGGCAACCATAAAGTAATTTGTGAACCCTGCCATATGGGACAATTTGCACCATTTGAAGCAGCTAGGCTAATGCTGTGCCACTTTGAAGCCTAACCTTATCAGATCTGAGATGCCCCTGTAAAGAAGGCTCATAATGGTGCTTAGGATCTGGATAGGAAACCTGAATGGAACAAACAGGTTTGCTGCTTATCTTTGAAAGTTAAGTAAGAGGCCCTTTTCTTCCTGAATCAGAATTGTGAATCAGTGCTCTGGTATTGTGCAGGAAGCGGAGATAGAATGTCCTGTCCACAGAAAAGCCATTAAGGATCTTATTGGGCATTTTTCCAAAGTTACTTGACCTATATCAGATCAGCCATCTTAGAAGGCTTACAATTCTATGTTCTTGTGTCTCCCACACCATTTTGAAGCCTCAAGTTGTCATTTTCATAGGATAACAATAGGCACTTCTTACTTGCTTGCTCTTAGAGCGAGCTGATTTACATCATTGATGCTGTCATCTAGGGTTTTGATGGCCGAAGGCAACTGGCATTTGAAAACCATCCAAAACACCTTCAGAATTTGAAATCATGCACACACATGATCATGCACAAAATAATCTTTAACCTTTGAAGATAGCTGAGCTAAAACATTTACCAATTTCATGGAAATTGAAGGATTCCATGACGATAAATGCTGGTCATATCTATATTCACATCTAAACCTAGGTAATAAGACCAGAACACTTAAAGTTAGTCTTACATTCATTAGAGCCCAATGTCTGCTCTACCTGTTATGAAAGACACCTATGGGCTACTTTCACAGAGCAGGTGACATGTAGACTAGTCTTGGACTACCCCATGTTATTTTAGGTAGAGTAGTGCAAGACTAGTGCTAGACAAGGTCCACAGCTATAAACAGATAATGCTCATTTTCAAGGAAATGTAACCAAGGGGTTGATGGCAACTGTGTTGTTTACCTTCTCATTCTCAGAATCGAAGATCCCTTTCAAAGTCTACTTAAAATATTCACAAAAAACACATTTAACCACTGCATTTTCTTTCAAAAGCCAATAGCCCATTGCATTTATATTACTATTAGTGTTTATTCTTTAATTGTCCAATAGTCAAAATCTTTTTAATCCATGTCAGGTCATGTCCTTGGCGTTTAAAAACTCTTTTTTTGTTTGTTTGTTTGTTATTAGTCCGTACACTTTCTTGAAACGTTCAGATTACACAAAATTCAGTAAAGAAATTGAAGACAAAAAACACCCTTCCATAGAACTATACGCTCTCATGTTACCAAATACACACGCCATACATGTTTTGCATTAGTGCAGTGTTGTAACGTTATACAAGGATACTATGCCTAGTCTGTACAAGGGATAGGCAGGTAGGTTGCAAGCGCGTCTAACAGATAACACGGAATCACAGATTTCTGAAATTTTCGGAAATCTGACAACACCGACCATGCAATATACACAGCCGGTTGATATATTAAGTACGATAATAATTAGAAGGATTGTCGTGATATTGTGATAGAATACACAATATTGTTCGTAACATAATCATAATCATAATAATAATATTAATAATAAGCCTGTCGTTCAACCTTTTCTCATTTCACAGGCACCGAGAAACAGCTGGAATACACTGCATTCTCAGAAACCAGCCTTTTCTCCCAGCAATACATCGAGAGGGAAGTCATTACAATTACCGTATTGAAATGGATTACATTACACTATTCACCATGGCGGTTAATAATTAATTAAATGATTTATTCATCGTTGACCTTAGTGAATTTTGTAACACTATTCTTGTTCCAAACCCGTGTCATCTACAATTACTCGTCCGTCACTACAATGTGCATTCCTGTGCACCCCGTCGTACCGTTGTATTGAGGGTCGTTTAAACACAGCATGCACACATGCATCTCTGAAAATGACAGTGTGGGTTGTGTACTCACCTGGTGCATTGGCAATATTTTCTATTTATTTTCTACAACTGTGATTTTCGTGGGCAGTGTGTATCGTAAAGCAATCCTCTGTCACGTGTCCCCGACTGTCCCGGTCTCTAGGGCCATAAATACCCGATCCAAAACCACTGACCAGGGCAACGGTTATTGCTGCCCGTCCCTCTGATTTTCTTGATTGCTCGACTAACGTTTCTGATTCAAGATCACTCTCTTTTCGCAGCCATCTTACTCGAATTCCTCACTCACACCCTCACGCAGGGCGTTATGACGTCCTCCGGGAACCACTGCTCCACGCAGCACGTCTCCCCCGCCCCCTTCTCCTTCTCCTTCCCCTTCACTTCACTCCTCGTCCTCAAAGAAGCACGTTATCAAAGAGCAAAGGTCGCGTTCTTGTAGCGCAGATTTCCGCAGTTCTGCGCAGATCTTCAGAATTCCAAAGATTCCATTGGTGGAGCAGCGCAGATCTGCACCGAACTGCGGAACTCTGCGCTATGCGATATACATGAAAATGTGCGCTAAAGAAATCGGTCGCTTTCTGGTAGCGCAGCTTTCCGAACTTCTGCACAGATCTGCGCGTTACTTGTAATATAATTGGTTGCGTTCGAGTAGCTCAGTTTTGCGCGGATCTGCGCTGCTCCACCAATCGGATTGGTGAAATTCAGCAGATCTGTGCAGAACTGCAGTAAGCTGCGCTACAAAAACGGAACCATTCTGTTTACAATTGACAACCTCTTCCCGAATCGGGCATTATTCATGAGACGTCATCTCACAGAGCCTGCTTATTGGGTGTAACAGGGAGCGGTCATGAATAATGCATGACGCAGCTCTGTATCCGTCAATGGACGTCGTTAAACTCGTTGAGCTTGTGCCAGAGAGAGAAAAACGTTTCTTGTGTTATACATGAATAAAATTAAAACAAGTCTTCAAAGGCTACAATAACGCGTTGTATGGGACTTGCTGATTTAATCTAAAGACATAAACATATTCATGTGAATCATCTGTTTATTTGAGTCATGCTAATTGAATTTCTTCTTATATTCCTCTTTCTATTTATAATGTGCCTCTTAGTTCTCCCTCCTTGATCTGTGTAGTATACGTCTATTGCTAGTTTTTGATATATTGTTCTTGTCATACGAGAATTATAATACAAATAGGCCTATGTTTTTATTAGCCTGTGAAATAAATTTAGAAAAAATGGGATTTCACACTGTTTTTCACATTAGTTAACGTGTTTCTAGTGAGAGAAAAGCAAAGCAAACAGGGCTATTGCAGAACCACTTGTGAATTGAAGTTTGACTAAACTGCATTAAGTCAAGCCAAGCAATACATTTTCTAATAGGTCAGTCAAGCATTTCTTATTTCACACTTCTTTTGTAAGAACAAGTGGGGGATACAAATAAGCGGAAGACATCTGAAAACCATCAGTGTTTGGCTGCAAACCCTAAGATTATTTGGGATATCTTGTCCAACCTGTTTTGAAGGCACCTAGTGCCCCAGCTTCCAGAAGCTCACACATTTGTCTCTGTTCCGCTTCAGATTCTAGCTTCTTCTTCTTACATCTAATTTCCAGTTTAATATCCTCCGGTCTTTGTGTCTGAATTCCATTTGCTATATCAAATTGGGGTGACTTTATTCATTTATTAGTTGATTTAATAAACTGCTACTCGTACTAGGATTTAGAGATTTAGGGGACCTGTTATGGTCTAGCCCACTTGTGATTATTTTATTTATACTTACTTTTCACTTTGCACCTATTTATTTTGTTCTCCCTCGCCAGTCCACAAGCAGTGCAAAGCAGTTTAATTTAGTAATGTAAATTTAGACTACGTATACCCCGTGACGACAGTGATGGGGCGTCCACCTCCGGAACAGTGCAGGTGAGAGGATGCATAGAGCCAAGGGAGTGGGAAGTGAGTGGCGACAAATGGAAGAAAATAAATAATTAAATCCTCTCTGCATCCTCTCGCCTACACTACTCACTGTTTGACTGTTTATTTCTGTGTCTATGTGAATTTACATATTTAAACTATTTTAATTTTGTATTTTAATTAATATTCGTAACAATAATAAACCAATTTAAGTGAAATCCATCTGGCTGCTTTCTCTCACAACGCTCCCCTCATTCTTTCTCCATAGCACCTCAGTTGAGGTCCCAGGTTCTACAGACTGTGTTAAGGACTTTGTTGAAATACTACAGGAGCCAAAATATTCAGTTTTATTAAGTGGACAAAAGTGTGTGACCTTGGCATCTCGGAGTACATAAGGATTGCGGGACATCTCCACTAAACATGCAGAAATGTATACCTCTTTATGAACAGATAATATACCTTTCTTCAATAGTTTATGAGTTAATAGGTTCTGTGAAGGGGCATCTCTTATTGTATAAGAGATCTTATCCCATGCCATTTGGGCTAGAGAACTGCAAAGTGCAGTTGAGCTGTAACAACTGTGTGAAATGACATATCTTATACAATAAGAAACATCTTTCATATGACCTGTTCATGTATAATACACCACAGACATAAGGATTAGATACACACGTCTTTACAGTGACAAAACATGTATTTTTGTTTAAGTTTAATAATCAACCCCTTTCCTCTCCATGTAAAAACTATTTTGCTCCTGCATTCGCTGTAATGGACCTACATTAGCTGACCTGTGTTGTGTATTCATGCTAGTTAAACGCAATGAAACTATTAAAAACAAATGCACATCCTGTGAAACCTAAACCACCAGCATCATGAAATGTCATGGTAACAGAATCATTTAAAAAATACAGATAATTCTATGAATGAGATGACATTTCTACACAAGATAAGAGGTACCTATATAACCATTTTTGGAAATGCTGCTCTGTGATAGGCTGGTTTCTCATATGTATAAAACTGGTAAGATACTTGACTATGGTCTCATAGGTCAATTGGTAGGTCTGTTTGAGACCTACTTCAATATTATTAATACAAAAGAC